>NC_059294.1:18982474-19097474 GCF_017591435.1 Portunus trituberculatus
AGTGGCTAGTCACTCCTGACCTATAATTAATAGTCCATCTGATCACTCTTGGCATATGGAATTTATTATATTTTAGTTATTATGCTTCAACATTTTTTAAATAAAGATAAATTGAAATTTAAGGATGTGACACATTTTTGTGCCAGTAATAGCTGAAATGTAATGAACTCTATTTGGCAGTAGTAATCAGGTGGATGTTATGGGACAGGACTGTATAACCACTTCGGCACTGATGCCTGTTCAGATTTAATTGTCCTGTAACTTTTGAACCATGGTATTTAAAGCATTTAACTACTGAATGTTCTTCCTTAAAATGATCTCATCTTTCTTTTCCATGAATATGTGACTCTCCTCATTGGACACCCTGCATTTCTGTGTATTTATTGTTTTTTAAAACAAAGACTAGTAGAGTGATTCCTTGAATTATGAGTTTAATTAGTTTTATGATGGAGCTCATATCTCAGTTTACTCATAACACAACTAAATTGAAATGCCATTAATCTATTACATCCATGCAAAAATAGTCCACTTTTATGCCTGTTTTAGTTAAGATTTATAAATAACAATTTTTTGTATATAAACAGTAAAAGTTAAAAAGAGAGAGAATGTAAGTAAATAAAGATTTTGTATAAAGTATGTATATTTATCTTGGAGATCAGATGAGTTGGACTAATGGAAGATGCTGGGAGAGATTGAGGTTGGAGGAGGTAGATGGAGGAGTTGAGAAGTTTATTTGTTTTGTTTTTCTGTTACTTTTGTTTACCATGAACTCCTTAATTGTTGAACTGATTTACTCATTACACTCTTGATCCTATGCTTTATTGCTGAAATTGATTGCTACATTTTTTTTCTTTACATTTGCTTAAATTATATTTGTTTTTTGCCTTTTTTTTTTTTTTTTTTTTTTTTTTTTTTTTTTTTGCCAAGCTCTCCTTGTTTTCATCTGTCTGGCATTTCACAAAATAGCTCTCCAAGGAGGTTTATTTCATCTTTGTTTTCAGAATGCTTATAAAGTAGGATAGGCATGTGTACATTGTGCCACTTGCTTAGGACCCATGGTCAGACAAATGAAATTTGGCTAAATAACTACTCAAAAAGCACAAATCACCAGCATAATACAAGAAATGCTTCCACAGAGAGAAAAGAAATGTAAACTTAACATGTCAGACATGGGATACTGGGCATTCACTTTGCCAAATAATGGCAGTGTACCTGGGGCTAACTCACTAGCCAAATTTTTTGCTTGCAAGCCAAAAGGAAAAAAAATTACAGATTGATGTCTTGTATTTCATATTTTTTTGTAAGTCAGGGTACTTCTAACTCAAAGGTTTCACTTTGATCCCCACCCATGTACTCGTATTCATTATCTGTTAGTCCATCTTTATGTATCTTTTCATATGTTGGCATGACCATGAAAAAGGAAATTTGTGAGACTGTATACACCTAAATTTTAAGTAAAGGATAGTTATGTAATTCTAGACTCCCAAATCACAGAAGTAGAAGAGCAAAGTCGAATAAAATCATATTGGTAATCAGCTGTCATGATAAGTTTATGGCTTATTCATAAACACTGCATTATCTAAAGACTTTTGTTTAGCTTAACTTTATGCACAAAGCACTGAAGCCCAGTGTAATGCTTTGCCTGAGTAGCAAAAATGACAAGTATATTAGATGTTAATTAATATACCTGAATTTCTTGCATATAAGACCAGAAAATGGTTTGATATCTATCTTTATAGCAGTGTGGTATCTTGCCAGGTCAATTACAAAGATGTGCAATATTGATGAAAGCTTATGAATGTGACTTTTCTTTGGCTGAAGGTTGACTTTCTTTTGTTTTTCAGGTTTGGTGGTCGGAATGTTCATTGGTGTGTTCCTTAAATCTTTTTTTTTCTTCTGGGCCTGCATTGCATCTTCACAGGGCCTACACAAGAATACATTATGGGCTGTTTTTAGATGCCCCATGAAATATTTTGATTTCCGACCTGCAGGTATATGTGAAATGTTTTTCCTACCATATTGTTAAGTTCATTTAAAACAAGCACTATATGATAATGCAGCAATTGTGGAAAATTTGGACTTAATTAATACAAATGTTATGCCTACAATTTAAGTTAAACTTAACTTGAAATATATTAGATTTGATTGAATTTACACAAAGTTTGTACTTAACACAAAACAGCCCAACTGCTCATTTCCATTATATATAAATCAGTTTTAAGAACAAAATAGTGCAATGTAACATATCATATACCTCATAACCCCATTTTCCCATTAGAATAAATCCCACTTAAGTATGACCTGAGTAAGTCGGACACTTTGTTTTTTCTTTCATCTTGAGTGCACCAGTAGGCATTTTTTGCCCTTAGATTGAGAATTTTTAAGCCACTCGGCTTATATACTGGATAAATTACTCCTGATAGCTCTTAAGGGTCCAAATCATTTTAAGAGTTGTCCAAGCTGTTCAATAAGGGAAACTGGCATGTGTGCCACAGCATTGCTAGCACCAAGATCTGTGTTTGCACAGCTGACTTTGTATGCATGTAGAAATATTCCTCACCTCTATAGCCCTTATTATTGCCTTTATAATTCTGCTAAGGCTTTTAAGAACTAGGCTGTGTCTTCTAAGTCAGTTAGGAAACTGAAGAAGCTATTGATGTCAGACAAAATGGCTGTTATACTTGACTATGAGAGAGGTGTTAGCCATGTATTTACCTAGTTGTATTTACCTAGTACAGGGTTTGAGTGGGGCTCATAGTGTGCTGTCTCCATATCTCCATTTATCTAATTTTTCTTTAAAGTTATGCACACTATGTGCTGCAACAATTCCATTATCCAATGCATTCCATTTTTCCATCGTTCTGTGTGGAAAACTGTGTTTTTCAACATCTTTCACACACTGCCTCATCCTGATCTTCTTTTCATGTCCTCTTGTCCTTCCATCCTCTTCCGCCAACAGCACCAGGTCTTCTTTGTCTATCTTTTCAATATCATTTACTATCTTATACATTGTTATTAGGTCCCCTCATTCTCTTCTATCTTGTAAGGTTGGCAGTCCCATTTCCTTCAGTCGTTCTTCATATGTGAGGTTCTTTAATTCCAGCACCATCTTTATAGCAATCTTCTGTATCTTTTCCAGTTTTCTTATATCTTTTTAGAACTTGGAGACCATACCACTGCTGCATATTCCAGCCTTGGGCGTATCATGCTTGAGATGATTTTTTTCATCATATCTTTATCCATGTAATGAAATGCCACTCTTATATTAGTCAATATCCTATATGATAGTCCAAATATCTTGTTTGTGTTTATCAGGGCTCAGATTTTCTTGTATGATCACTCCAAGATCTTTTTCCTCTTTAGTCTTCATTATTTGCTCCTCTCCCATCAAATAGTTCCATACTGGTCTTCTCTTACTCTTTCCTAGTTCCATTATGTGACATTTCTTGGCATTAAACTCCAATTTCCACTTCTTGCTCCATTCATAGATCTTATTTAAATCATCCTGTAGCAGTATACAGTCCTCTCTGATTTTGATAACTTTTAGCAACTTTGCATCATCAGCAAATAAATTCATATAGCTGTTTACTCCAATGTGAATATCGTTTACATAAACTTGAAACATAATGGGGCCTAACACTGACACTTGTGGCACCCCGCTAGTTACTTTACTCCAAGATGAGTAAGTATCTCTGATCACAGTTCTCATTTCTCTATCCTTCAAATAATCTCTTGTCCATTCGAGCAAGGTTCCACACAGTCCTCCTATGTTCTCTAGTTTCCAAAGAAGTCTTCTGTGAGGGACTTCATCAAATGCCCTTTTAATGTCCAGGTATACTGTGTCTACCCATCCATCTCTAATTTCAAGTCCTGCAATAACCCTGGAGGAGAAGCTTAATAAGTTTGATACACATGACTGCCCTGTCCTGAACCCAAATTGTCTTTGATATGACTTGCTCCTCTTCTAGAAATTTAACCCATTTTTCTTTAATAATTATTTCACATAACTTCCCTACGACACTTGTAAGTGACACTGGTCTGTAGTTTAGTGGTTCAGTTGCCTTTCCTCCTTTAAATATCAGTATTACGTTGGCTCTCTTCAACTCTAGTGGAACTTTCCCTTCATTTATTGAACTTTTAATTATTTCCCAAATTGGTCCCAGTAATTGGTCTTTACATTCTTTTAACACCCAGCCTGATACACCATCTGGCCCCATTGCTTTCCTGACTTCCAACTTGTCCAGTAATCTTCCAATATCCCTTTATGAACTGCAATTTCCTGTAATCCTAGGCAATTCAATGTCGTATTAGGTTCTGTGAAGTCATCTTCAGTGAATACCGTTTTGAAGCTCTCATTCATTATTTCACACATTTCTTTCTCTGTTTGGTATGTCTTTCCTTCTTTAATTGTTTTTTTCAATTGTTTCCTTATTCTTTGTTTTGCTGTTTATAAACTTGTAGAAAAGTTTTGGTTCATCCTTGCTTTTATCCACTATATCCTTCTCAAACTTTCTTTCTAATATATTTATCTAGTTGTATATTACAGGGTTTGAGCAGGGCCTGTCTCCATATCTACATTTATCCAACTTTTCCTTAAATTTGTGCTCACTTTCTACTGCTAGAATCTCATTACTCAGTCCATTCCAGATGTCCACCATCCTATGCAGAAAACTGAACATCTTAATGTTCCTCAGTCACTGACTTTTCATGATCTTTTTTTAATGTCTTCTTGTTCATCTATCTCCATCCTCTGTCATGCAGTGATACCAGGTCTTGCCTGTCTATCTTTTCCATATGGTTTACTAACTCATAGATCATTATTAGGTCTCCTCTTTCCCGTGTACCCGTAAAAGTTGGTAATTCCATTTCCTTCAGTCTTTCTTCATAAGAAAGTTCCTTTATTTCTAGGACCATCTTTGTACTGGCCCTTTGGATTCTTTCTAGTTTCTTGATGTTATCTACCTGTATGGTGACCATACCACTGTTGCTTATTCTAGTCTAGGTCTTATCATAGTGGTTATGATCTTTTTCATCATACCGACTCCTATCCACGTAATTGAATGCTACCCTGATGTTAGTGTCTTGTATGTTGAAGCAAATAGTCGATTTATGTGTCTTTCTGCAGTCAGGGTGCCTTGTATAATCACTCCCAGGTCTTTCCTTTCACTCCTTTTCATTATAATCTCTTCTCCCATTTTATATTCCTATTTAGGTCTTTTATTACTTTTACCCATTTCCATTTCTGTATTACATGGCATTTCCTGGTATAAAATTCTAATATCCACTTTTGGCTCTATTCTTTTATCTTGTCAATATCTTTCTGAAATTCCATACAGTCACCGATGTTCTTTATTACTCTCAAAGTTTTGCATTGTCTGCAAACAAATTTATGTAAATACTGATGCCCTCTTGTATATTGTTGATATATACTTGGAATATAATTGGTGTAAGCACCAAACCCTGTGGTATGTCACTGGTGTACTCCAGCTTGATTAAGTATCCCGTATCATTGTCCTCATTTCCCTACCTGTTAAGCAGTCTGTCATCCAATTTAAGATATTTCCTTATATTGCTCCCATATGTTCTATTTTCCATAGTAATCTTCTATGTTTCACTCTGTCAAAAGCCTTCTTGATATTTAAATACACAGTGTCAACTCATCAATCTCTCCCTTGTATTATGTCTATTACTCTTGTATAAAAGCTTAGTAAATTTGTTATGCATCATGTTCCTTTTCTGAAACCAAATTTGGAGTTATTTATTATTTCATTTTCCTCCAGATATTCTAACCATTTTTATTTGATAACAATTTCACAGATCTTTCCCACAAGACTAGTTAGTGACACTGGTCTGTAATTAAGTGACTAAGTCTTTTTTTCCTCCTTTGTATATTGGGACTATATTTGCTCTTTTCCACACCTTGGTATCTTTCCTTCCCTTAGAGAGTTGTTGATTACGCTCCAGTAGCAAATACGGTGACGCCTACGTAGACGTCATATTTCTTTTCTGAGCTTTCTTCAGTTCAGTTGTCCCGTATAGTGTGTTGGATACCAACTACACATGCCGTATGCTGTTCTTGAAATCCTAGTGCTCCTCCCACCATCCTTGTCTCCACCAATCACTAAAGATAAGCTACATGCGTCCTGCCTTGTGTCTAAAATTACCCAATGGCATAGACTGTTCCCATCTCTCTCTCTCTCTCTCTCTCTCTCTCTCTCTCTCTCTCTCTCTCTCTCTCTCTCTCTCTCTCTCTCTCTCTCTCTCTCTCTCTCTCTCTCTCTCTCTCTCTCTCTCTCTCTCTCTCTCCTCTCTATCCTCCTCCCCATCTCCCTTCCCTCCTCCCCCCTTCTCCCTCTCGAAAGATAAGTTACATGCAACATTTGTGAAAACACACACACACACACACACACACACACACTAACTAATTTATTGAGTTTCTATTCTAGAATAGTTGATAGAGTACAAGAGAGAGAGGGATGGGTTGATTGCATCTACTTGGATTTAAAAAAGGCGTTTGACAAAGTGCCACACGCAAGATTACTGTGGAAGTTAGAGGAGAAGGGTGGCTTAAAAGGAAGCACATTGAGATGGATAGAAAATTATTTGATGGGGAGAGAAATAAGGAAAGTAGTTAAAGATATGAAGTCCAAGTGGAGAGCAGTAGAAAGCGGAGTGCCACAGGGGTCAGTATTGGCACCAATACTTTTCCTCATTTATATTAACGACATGCCAGAAGGAGTGAACAGCTACATAAATTTGTTTGCGGATGATACGAAACTGTGCAGAGTTATAAAGCAAAAGGAGGATTGTGAAATACTGCAAGAAGACCTAAATAAGATCTGGGAATGGAGTAAGAAGTGGAAATGGAATTCAATGTGAACAAAAGCCATGTCATGGAAATGGGAAAGAGTGAAAGATGACCTGTGGGAATCTATAAGATGGGAGATGGTGTAGAACTGGAGAAAGTCAAAAAGGAAAAGGACTTAGGAGTGACGATGGAAGAAAACAATCAACCAGTAAGCCATATTGATAGAATTTTTAGAGACACATATAATTTGCTGAGGAATATTGGAGTAGCATTTCACTACATGGACAAAGAAATGATGAAGAAATTGATAAATACTATAATAAGACCTAGATTGGAATATGCAGGAGTAGTGTGGACCCCTCATAAAAAGAAACACATAAGAAAATTGGAGAGGCTACAAAAAATGGCTACAAGAATGGTCCCAGAACTTGAAGGGATGACATATGAGGAGAGACTAAAGGCTATGGATCTACCAACCTTGGAACAAAGAAGGGAGAGAGGAGATCTGATACAAGTCTATAAATTGATCAATGGAATGGACCAAGTGGATAATGAGAAACTGATCTTGAGAGAAGAATATGACATCCAAGCACAAGATCGCATAGTAAAAAGCTGAGAAAGGGAAGATGTCTGAGAGATATTAAAAAATATAGTTTCCCGCAGAGATGTATTGAGACTTGGAACAGTTTAGATGAAGAAGTAGTGTCTGCAAAGAGTGTGCACACTTTTAAAGTAAGATTGGATAAGTGTAGATATGGAGACGGGGCCACACGAGCATAAAGCCCAGGCCCTGTAAAACTACAAGTAGGTAAATACAACTAGGTAAATACACACACACACACACACAGCGAGAAATGAATATGTTAAGGTGAGGAAGGAAGAGAAAAATAACTTCGAAAAAGATATTGTCGAAAAATGTAAGGAGCAACCAAAATTGTTCTATAGATTCATAAATGGAAAAATTAGGCAAAAAGAAACAATAGAAAGGTTAAAAGGAGAGAACGGGATGGTGGAAGACCCAAAAAGTATGGCAGAACTATTAAATAAAAAATTCCAGGAGGTCTTTACTAAAGAATCCAAATTTGAGAGACCACAGGGTAATAGAGAGACAATCTATATGAAAGGGATTAAAGTAACCAAGCTTGAAATAAAAGAGTTAATGAAGAAACTGAATGAAGAGAAGGCAATGGGACCGGATGAAGTCTCAGGCAGAATACTGAAAGAATGTAGGGAAGAACTAGCAAGTCCTATATACAACATCATAAAATGCTCAATAGAAAATGGAACAGTGCCAGTAGAATGGAAAAGAGCTGAGGTGGTTCCCATATATAAGAGCGGAAGGAAAGAAGAACCTTTAAATTACAGACCGGTATCACTAACTAGTGTAATATGCAAGATGTGTAAAAGAATAATAAAGAAGCAATGGATCGAGTTCCTTGAAGACAACAAATTAATATCAAATAGCCAATTTGGTTTTACAAAAGGACGGTCTTGTGTAACTAATTTATTGAGTTTCTATTCTAGAATAGTTGATAGAGTACAAGAGAGAGAGGGATGGGTTGACTGCATCTATTTGGATTTAAAAAAGGCATTTGACAAAGTGCCACATGCAAGATTACTGTGGAAGTTAGAGGAGAAGGGTGGCTTAAAAGGAAGCACATTGAGATGGATAGAAAATTATTTGAGGGGGAGATAAATAAGGACGGTAGTTAAAGATATGAAGTCCAAGTGGAGAGCAGTAGAAAGCGGAGTACCACAGGGGTCAGTATTGGCACCAGTACTTTTCCTTTTTATTAACGACATGCCAAAAGGAGTGAACAGCTACATAAATTTGTTTGCGGATGATACGAAACTGTGCAGAGTTATAAAGCAAAAGGAGGATTGTGAAATACTGCAAGAAGACCTAAATAAGATCTGGGAATGGAGTAAGAAGTGGGAAATGGAATTCAATGTGAACAAAAGCCATGTCATGGAAATGGGAAAGAGTGAAAGACGACCTGTGGGAATCTATAATATGGGAGATGGAGTAGAACTGGAGAAAGTCAAAAAGGAAAAGGACTTAGGAGTGACGATGGAAGAAATCAATCAACCAAGCCATATTGATAGAATTTTTAGAGAAACATATAATTTGCTGAGGAATATTGGAGTAGCATTTCACTACATGGACAAGGAAATGATGAAGAAATTGATAAGTACTATAATAAGACCCAGATTGGAATATGCAGGAGTAGTGTGGACCCCTCATAAAAAGAAACACATAAGGAAATTGGAGAGGCTACAAAAAATGGCTACAAGAATGGTCCCAGAACTTGAAGGGATGACATATGATCTACCAACCTTGGAACAAAGAAGGGAGAGAGGAGTCCTGATACAAGTCTATAAATTGATCAATGGAATGGACCAAGTGGATAATGAGAAACTGATCCTGAGAGAAGAATATGACATCCGAAGCACAAGATCGCATAGTAAAAAGCTGAGAAAGGGAAGATGTCTGAGAGATATTAAGAAATATAGTTTCCCACAGAGATGTATTGAGACGTGGAACAGTTTAGATGAAGAAGTAGTGCCTGCAATGAGTGTGCACACTTTTAAAGTATGATTGGATAAGTGTAGATATGGAGATGGGGCCACACGAACATAAAGCCCAGGCCCTGTAAAACTACAACTAGGTAAATACAACTAGGTAAATACACACACACACACACACACACACACACACACACACACACACACACACACACACACACACACACACACACACACACACACACACACACACACACACACAGAGGCTATGAATGGATGCTTCAGGTATTCACAAAGGAGACTGCTTTTGACAAACCACTGTCGCTGAGCTCCAGAGAAATCATCTAATATAAATCAGGTAACAAGAGACCCATTGACCAGTGTCACTTACAAGTTGTGAGAGGGTGGTGAAGACTAGATGGACTAAGAGTAACTAAGGTGGGAAAGGAGCTGATGGAATGTAATGTTTGTCAATAATTAAGGACCTGTCTAAGAGTAACCATGTAATGTTTGTTCTCCATATGTAGGAAATGAAGACATAAAACCAGTCATGAACTGTTGAGAAGCAAAATAATGTCCAGGAAGGTGAATTTTAAACTGTAACCTGCGTTGGCCATCAGCTGGTGTTTACATCTGCAACATGGCATGGAATAGTTTAGCCGTATTCGGAGAAATTAGACTTTACAGGCTTCAGTACAATGGAAAAGAGCGCTCTATGTCAAGAAAATTCTGGAATTAGAAGGAAAAATTGAAAAACTATTTGAAAAGTATGGCGAACTGGAAAAGAGTCATAACAATGTGCTGAAAGAGTGCGCTGAAATGAAGACAGAAAATGCAGTACTGAAAGAGGAAGTTAAGTTAATTAAAGTGAATTGCGACAAATGTGGAGAATCTTTAGGAAAAGTGATGGAGAAGCAGGCTGAATGGAAAAAAAGTCAGGAAGTGGAAAGAAAGGAGGTAAATTACAAAGTTGCAAGTCTGGAAAAGGAAATCAAAGAGTCTGGGAGAAAACTTTGGGCCTTGCTGAAATTATAGATCAACAGATCATAGAAGAGAAGATTGCTGAGAAAGTGGTGAAGGTTATTAAGTCAAATGAGACATTGGTGAGGGAAACTGTAGACAAAAAGAGATGTGTGGTGATATTTGGTGTGGAGGAGGATAAGACACCGAGTAAAATGGAGAGAGAGAAAAACATAAAAAAGGTGATAAATAATATCATTAATGTGGTGCAGGAGGAGGAAAAGACCTAGTACATCTTTAGGAAAAGTGATGGAGAGGTAAATTACAAAGTTGCAAGTCAGGCTGAATGGAATAAAACAGATCATAGTCAGGAAGTGGAAAGAAAGGAGGTAAATTACAAAGTTGCAAGTCTGGAAAAGGAAATCAAAGAGTCTGGGAGAAAACTTTGGGCCTTGCTGAAATTATAGATCAACAGATCATAGAAGAAGATTGCTGAGAAAGTGGTGAAGGTTATTAAGTCAAATGAGACATTGGTGAGGAAACTGTAGACAAAAAGAGATGTGTGGTGATATTTGGTGTGGAGGAGGATAAGACACCGAGTAAAATGGAGAGAGAAAAAACATAAAAAGGTGATAAATAATATCATTAATGTGGTGCAGGAGGAGGAAAAGACCTAGTACAAGAAATAGAGGACTTCCATAGAATTGGAAAGTTCACAAGAGAAGGTATGAGGCCAATAAGAATCAAACTTAAGTCACAAAAGGATGTAGATGAATTGGTGGAGAAGTCATGGAGGCTAGCCCAGCAGGAAACAACAAGGAAGATTTGGTTGAGAAGAGATCTCGGTGAAAAGGAAAGAGAAATGTTAAATGAGTTGAGAAAGGAGGCTTTGAAAAAAAATGAAGAGAGGACAGAAGAGGAGAAGAAAGAGTTTTCTGGAGAATCTTGGATATGAGACTGAGGAAGTGGTTCATAACCCAGAAAAGTACAGCAAGAAAGGACTAAAGAAACTTACATATGAGCGAAATGTAATGTATTCCAACATAAATGGAGTGATATCGGGATTTTAGAACTCAACGATTACTTGAGGACAAGAACCCAGATATTGTGGGTCTTACTGAAACAAAACTGAGAGAGGAGAAGACCTGATGAAGGTTGGAGAAGGAAATATAATGTTTGGAAAAGAAATAGAGTAGGTAAGATGGGAGGAGGAGTGATGTTGCTGGTTAAAAAGATATAAAGGTGGATCAAGTGAAAGAAGGTATGGGAAAGGCAGAAGTGCTAAAGATCAGAGCAGAAACTAATGAAGGAAAAAGAGGCACTACATAGTGGTGTACGTACCACCTAAGACAAATGCATGGTCAGTACAGGAATATGAAGAAATGATAAGTGATACAGGAACATGTCTGGAAGAAATGTTGGGTGGCTGTGAACGAACTATAATGATGGGAGATTTTAATTGTAAAGAGGTGTGTTGGGAGGACTGGTCAATGGAAGGATCAGAGACAACATGGGAAATACACTATTGACACTGGCAATGGAAAATGTGTTAACTCAGTGGGTCAAAGAAGATACTAGGTTTGGAGGAGAGGAGCATCGTCAAGACTGGACTTGGTCTTTAGTACAGAGCCAATGGTCATTGAGGAGATGAGGGTGGAGTGCCCTTTAGCAAAGAGTGATCATGCAGTTTTGGAGTTCAAGGTGATAGATGAAGAGAAATCTAGAAGAAATGAAGAATATAAAGTGGGAAGATGGAATTATGCCAAGACAGATTTTGGAAACCTAAAGAAATTCTTTCAAGAGACAAATTGGATGAAATTCAAGAGTGCTAAGGAGCAAATGAAAAGTGGAAGGAATTTATAAAAATATACAAAGAAGGTGAGAAAAATTTGTACCAATAAGACAACATAGAAGTTGGAAAGCAGGACTGGTTTAACGATAGATGTGAAAAGGCTAGAACAAGAAAAGAGGATGCATGGAAGAGGTGGAGAAGGAAAAGACGGATTAAGCAGTGGGAAAGTTACAAAAGAGCAAGAAATGAATATGTGTTGATTAGAAGAGAAGAAAGAAAGAAACAAGAAAAGGATATAATTGATAAATGTAAAGACCAACCAAGGCTTTTTACAGACATGTGAACAACAACATCAAAAATAGAAAAGTATTGAAAGTTTAGAAGTAAATGGAGTATGCAGTGAAGATCCCAGGAAATGGCAGAGGCTATGAATGGATGCTTTCGGAAGGTATTCACAAAGGAGACTGCTTTTGACAAACCACTGGTAATGGAACAGAAAGGGATTATGAAGGAGTTTCAAGTAACTGTGGAGGAGATCAAGAATATGATGGGAGTTTAGAAGTGAGAAAAGCTGTGGGACCTGATGGGGTATCAGGATGGATTTTAAGAGAATGCAGGAGCAACTGGCAGAAAAAGTTTGTGAAGTAATTGATGCCTCATTAAGGGAAGGTGTAGTGCCCCAAGACTGGAAAAGAGCTAACATTGTCCCAATCTATAAATCAGGTAACAAGAGACCCATTGAACTATAGACCAGTGTCACTTACAAGTGTGGTAGCTAAGATGTGTGAGAGGGTGGTGAAGAATAGATGGACAGACTTCTTGGAGAAAAATGACATACTTTGTGAGTGTCAATTTGGTTTTAGAAAAGGGCGTTCATGCACGACAAACCTGATATGTTACTATTCGAGGGTGATAGATGTAATACAGGAAAGAGATGGTTGGGCTGATGGAATATATCTGGATTTAAAAAAGGCCTTTGATAAGGTACCACACCAGAGACTGATCTGGAAACTTGAAATGGTAGGAGGAGTGCATGGCAGTTTACTAAAATGGATGGAAGACTTTTGGTAGGAAGAGAAATGAGAACAATAATTAAGGACAGACCATCAGAATGGGGCTTGGTGGAGAGTGGAGTTCCACAGGGATCAGTGTTGGCACCAGTAATGTTTGCAGTCTACATAAATGACATGGTGGATGGGGTGTCCAGTTATGTGAGCCTATTTGCAGACGATGCAAAATTGTTAAGAAAAGTGAGATGTGACAAAGATTGCGAACTACTCCAGGAAGACTTGGACAGAATATGGAAATGGAGCTGTACATGGCAAATGGAGTTCAACACGACAAAATGCAAGAAAATAGAGTTTGGCAAGAGTGAAAGAAGAATCAGGAGTATGTACAAGATAGGAAATGAAGACATAAAACCAGTCATGAAGAAAAAGACCTTGGGGTGACAATTACCAATGACCTATCGCCAGAGAGACATATAAACAAAATAATTGGAGAAGTATTGAACTTATTGAGGAACATAAGAGTGGCGTTCGTATATTTAGATGAAGAAATGATGAAGAAAATAATTACTGCAATGATAAGACCGAGGCTTGAATATGCAACAATACAGTGGGCTCGAACTTAAAGAAACACATAAGGAAACTAGAGAAAGTACAGAGGGCTGCAACAAAATGGTGCCTGACTTAAGAGATTTGACTTATGAAGACAGACTGAAAAGAATGCAACTTCCGACCCTGGAAAACAGAAGAAAGGGAGACCTGATAGCAATATACAGAGTGATGATTGGCATGGAAAAATGGATAGGGAAGATCTGTGTATGTGGAATGGAAGAATGTCGAGAGGGCATGGGAAAAAACTAAAATGGCCACTTATAGGAGAGATGTGAAAAATATAGCTTCCCTCATAGAAGGGTGGAAGCATGGAATAGTTTAGACGTGGAAGTGGTCAGCAAGGAATATTCATGATTTTAAGAAAAAGCTGGACATTAATAGATATGGAGACGGGACAACACGAGCATAGCTCTTTTCCCGTATGTTACAATTAGGTAAATACACACACACACACACACACACACACACACACACACACACACACACACACACACACACACACACACACACACACACATACAAAACAACAAATTTTCTAATCTCTCTCTCTCTCTCTCTCTCTCTCTCTCTCTCTCTCTCTCTCTCTCTCTCTCTCTCTCTCTCTCTCTCCTTGTTTCCTTCCTTCCTCCCCTCTTCCTCTCGAAAGATAAGCTACCTGTGTCCCTTGTGTCTAAAATATTAGCAAATGTCACACATTCTCTCTCTCTCTCTCTCTCTCTCTCTCTCTCTCTCTCTCTCTCTCTCTCTCTCTCTCTCTCTCTCTCTCTCTCTTTCTGAGAGTCCACTTTCCTCTTGAAGGCATATAGTGACTAAAAATAGCAGCATAATACACAAAGGCGACAAGTATGACAAGCTTGCAGTTTCCAGGTAGTGCGGCACTATCACCAGTATATCATACAGGCGGGCTTTTTTAACATCCGGCGCGAAGGGGTTAATGTGTTTCTCCGGTGACAAGGTGTTTTGCACGGTTACTCCTTAGTCTTTCTCCTCATTGATCTCTTTAATTTTCTCATCACCCAGCCTGTAATCCCTATTTGGTCTGTATGTACTTCTTCCCATTTTCATAAGATGGGTCTTATCTATATTAAATTCCATCTGCCACTCCTTACTCCACTCATATATTTTATCAAGATCTTCCTGTAACTTGTTACAATCTTCCACATTCTTTACTCTCCTCATAATTTTAGTATCGTCATAAACATGTTCATATAACTGTCAATTCCTACTGGCATATCATTAACATAAATCAAAAACATGATGGGACCCAGCATTGACCCTTGTGGAACTCCACTGGTTACCTTCTTCCACTCGGACTTGCTTCCTCTCACCACTGTTCTCATTTCTTTTCCCATTAAGTAATTTTCCATCCATTTTGCTAGTTTATCATTTACTCCTCCGATCATATTTAGTTTCCACATCAGTCTATTGTGTGGTACTTTATCAAAGGCCTTTCTCAATTCCAGGTAGATAGCATCCACCCATTCCTCTCTATGTTGTAATATGTCAGTCACTCTTGAATAAAAACATAATAAATTGGATACGCACGATCTTCCTTTTCTGAAACCAAACTGCCTTTCACTCAGAATGTTTTCACTTTCTAGATACTCACTCCACTTAGGTTTAATTACTTCTTCACATACCTTGCACAATATACTAGTCAACGATACTGGTCTATAATTTAGCGGTTCCATTCTACTACCATTCTTACATATAGGCACAATGTCAGCTCTTTTCCACTCTTTCGGGACTACTCCTGTTCGTATGGAGGTTTCCACAATATCAAATACTGGGTTCAACAATTGATCCTTACATTCATTTAGCAACCTCCCAGATATCCTATCAGGCCCCATTGATTTATTAATATCCAGATTGCTTATAATTTTCCTTACATCTTCCTTAATAACTATGATGTCCTGCATTTGCTTTATTTCCGTAGGCCTTCCTCCCATAAAATGCTCCTCTTTTGTAAACACTTTGCAAAAGTTGTCATTCAATATTTCAGCTATATCTCCAGCATCTTCATATACTTATTCCCCATTTTTTACCTTTTCTATTTTCTCCCTTATATATAGTTTTCCATTTATGAATTTGTAAAACATTTTTGGATCACTATCACAGTTTTCCACCACCCTCTGTTCATATTCCTACTGTGCTGTTCTCCTTACTTCAACATATCTATTCCTTGCTGTTTTGTAGACTTTCCTTGATAATACATCACTGTTTTTCTTAAGTTTCTTCCATGCCTTTTCTTTGTTCTTTTTTGTTCCTTTACAATTTTTTATTAAACCACTGTTTATTATTTAAAGTCCTCTTTCTGTGATATGGCACAAACTTTTTCACAGCAGAGTTATACAAATCCATAAATTGATCGTATTTCAATTGCATATCCCTTTCCTGGTATACCACGGACCAGTCAGTTTCATTAAAGAACTCCCTTATATGGTTATAATTTGCCCTAGTATAATTTAATTTTTCCTCCTTGCGTTCCACAATCTTATTCGTGCTTAATTCTGTATTCAGCTCAAAGCTTAGGACATCATGATTGCTTCTCCCCAAGGGACATTCATGTTCAATTTCCTCTTTTAGAGAGATGCCCCTGGTAAATACCAAATCCAACCTTGCTGCAACATCTTGTCCCCTGCACCTTGTTGGTGATCTCACCCACTGTGTCATCAAGTTATTTGTTGCTACCTTTAACAATTCTTCTGCCCACTCACCACCGTTCACCACTTCATAGTCTTCCCACACTATTTCTTTGCAATTAAAGTCTCCAACTATCATCACTCTATCCTTTCTGATGAGTTCTTGCTTCATTCTGTCTAGAGTATTTCTCATCACCATTTGGTACTGTTCATATTCCCAAGCACTGGTTCTGGGTGGTATGTATACTGTTATAATATTAATATCCCTCTTGCCATCTGTTATAAGCATACTTATCACTTCCTCATTTCTCTTACTATAGTTCACCTCCTTCACTATCAGATCTTCCTTAGTAAAAACCATTATACCACCACCTCCTTTATTTTTCTATCATTTCTCCATACTTTGTAGTGTTTTACATCAAACCAGTCTAGCTTTATTTCAGACCTTAGCTTTGTTTCCACTACACACATTATGTCCGGTTCATTATTTCTTAGATAATCCATACATTCTAGCCTCTTAGACAGAAATCCATCTATGTTCGTGTAAGTCACTTTTATTCCATTCCTAGTCTCATTCTTCCATGTAATGCCTATTCCGTCTGTTTTATCCACCACTTCTTTAGCCTCCCATTTCTTATCCTCCAAAAAAACTTGGTCTTTTCATCCTCTGTTCTTTCGTCATTCCTCTCCTTCGCTTCAGTTACAAGCTCCTTCATTTTCATTCGCTCATCTTGTGACATATTTCTTCTTATGTAAATTGTTTTGGTTTCCTCAGAGTCCTTAAGTTTCCAAGCCCTCCTCAACAAGGCCTCCGCTGCCACCTGAGACTTTAATTTCAATTTTAATGGTCTATTCTTGCCTTCCTCAAAAGCTCCCAATCTCACACTTTCTTCTACCTCAGCATATAGGTCCTTTTCTTCCACAGAGATCTTGTTCAGTAAAGACTTAATCCTGTCATTTTCCTTATCCCTCCTGTTCTTCCAGTTCCTGTTAGTTTCTTCCCTCAATCCTATTATGATCACACATTTTTTCTTTTCAGCAATATCTCTCACCACATACTCATTTTCCTTTAGTGCCTTTACCATTTCCCTCTGCATAATCCCTTTATTTTCCTCTTCCTGCTTTTTTACTGTCTCTCTAAAGGACCTTTGTACCTCCTGATGTTCATGGTTCACTTCTTTCATCCTGGTATCAATTAGATTAAGGCATTCCTCCTTCCTCAAGTCCCCTTCGGATATTTTTATCTCCATTTCCATGAGTTTAGCCTTCATCTCTTCACATTGTTTCCTTAGTTGTTGGTTTTCTTTCTCCATCTCTACTTTTTCCTTCAATAGCTCTTTATTCGCTAGCGTTAACAAACAGATCTCTTTTTTGAACGAATCATTCTCGGCTAGAACTCTACCCAGTTTTTCTTCTATGGACAAAATGTTTAGGAACTTACTTTCCAGTGCCTGGATTCTTGCATCCATATCTAGTTACTCCAGTCCTTTTGGTGTAGTTATGAAACCTTCAAAGTCTCTGGCTTGTCTAGACGCCATTTTTGTTATCGTCAGCTGATTACGGCCAAAACAATCACCGCCCACGCTCTCCTCTCAGGGATCACTCTCCATATCCCTCACTTTCAACACTAAGCGACAGTAGGACATTAACAGGACACTAACTTAGGGTTACTCGGGCCCTGCAACACCATAGGTATTTTCCTTCTTCCCGTCCGCAGCCAGAGACAAGCCGTCCTCTCTCAGCGACGGCGACGGAGTGTGTGTATTTACCTATTTGTATTTACCTATTTGTGTATTACAGGGCCCAAGCTAAGCTCTCTGAATCCTGTCTCCTTGTCCACTGCTGTCATATCTCTTTCATCTGATTGACACACACTGCGTCAACGACATCACTGTTCAGTTTATTCCACTTATCAATACTACGATGCGGGAAACTGTATTTTCTCACGTCATTTAGACAGATGTCTTTTATTAGTTTTTTTCCATGTCCTCGGAGATGACTACTTGTGGTCACCTTTATCAACTCTCTGTCCAATATGTCAATCTTGTTCACCAATTTATACATAGTTATTATGTCTCCTCTTGTTCTTCTCTCTTCTAATGTGGTCAGCCCCAGTTTCCTCAATCCTTCCTCATAGTCTAACTCCCTGAGTCCTGGTACCATCCTTGTTGCCAGCCTCTGTACCCTTTCCACCTTCTTCACATTTTTCTTCATATGCGGTGACCAGACGCAAGCTGCATATTCTAGCTGGGGTCTTATTAAGGTGCATAATATCTTCTAAATCATTCCTTCATCTAGGTAGTGGAATGCAAGGCCAATATTTTGAAGCATGTTATATGTTTTCAAAAATATCTTGTAAATGTGTTTCTCCGGTGACAAAGTGTTTTGCACGGTTACTCCTAATTCTTTCTCCTCATTGGTCTCTTCAATTTTCTCATCACCCAGCCTGTAATCCCTGTTTGGTCTGTATCTACTTCTTCCCATTTTCATAACATGGCTCTTGTTTATATTAAATTCCATCTGCCACTCTTTACTCCACTCATATATTTTATCAAGATCTTCCTGTAACTTGTTACAATCTTCCACATTCTTTACTCTCCTCATAATTTTGGTATCGTCCACGAACATATTCATGTAACTGTCAATTCCTACTGGCATATCATTAACATAAATCAAAAACATGATGGGACCAAGCACTGACCCTTGTGGAACTCCACTGGTTACCTTCTTCCACTCGGACTTCCTTCCTCTCACCACTGTTCGCATTTCTCTTCCCACTAAGTAATTTTCCATCCATTTTGCTAGTTTATCACTTACTCCTCCAATCTTCTTTAGTTTCCATATCAGTCTATTGTGTGGCACTTTATCAAAGGCCTTTCTCAAGTCCAGGTAGATAGCATCCACCCATCCCTCTCTATGTTGTAGTATGTCAGTCACTCTTGAATAAAAACATAATAAATTGGATACACACGATCTTCCTTTTCTGAAACCAAACTGCCTTTCACTCAGAATGTTTTCACTTTCTAGATACTCACTCCACTTAGCTTTAATTACTTCTTCACATACCTTGCACAATATACTAGTCAACGATACTGGTCTGTAATTTAACAGTTCCATTCTACTACCATTCTTATATATAGGCACAATGTGAGCTCTTTTCCACTCTTTTGGGACTATTCCTGTTTGTATGGAGGTTTCCACAATATCAAATACGAGGTTCAACAATTGATCCTTACATTCTTTTAGCAACCTCCCAGATATGCCATCAGGCCCCATTGATTTATTGATATCCAAATTGCTTATAATTTTCCTTACATCTTCTTTAGTAACCATGATGTCCTGCATTTGGTTTATTTCCGTAGGCCATTCTCCTATAAAATGCTCCTCCTTTGTAAACACTTTGCAAAAGTTGTCATTCAAAATTTCAGCTATATCTCTAGCATCCTCATATACTTCTTCCCCATTTTTTACCTTTTCTATTGCCTCCCTTTTATTTAGTTTTCCATTTATGAATTTGTAAAACATTTTAGGGTCACTATCACAGTTTTCCACCACCCTCTGTTCATATTCCTTTTGTGCTGTTCTCCTTACTTCAACATATCTATTCCTTTCTGTTTTGTAAACTTCTCTTGATAATACATCACTGTTTTTCTTAAGTTTCTTCCATGCCTTTTCTTTGTTCTTTTTTGCTTCTTCACAATTTCTATTAAACCACTGTTTATTATTTAAAGTGTGTTTGTTTGCAAGGCAGGGGATTTGTATAAATCTGACATTCGCGTTTGTCAGACCAACCTTTCTCCCTATTAGTCCGAGTTAGGGAGGGTCAACAATACATGATCTTCCTTTTCTAAATCCAAATTGGGAGTTATATATTATATCCTTCCCCTCCAGATATTGAAGCAATTTTCTTTGATAAAAACTTCCCAAATCTTTCATAAAACACTAGTCAATGACACTGGTCTGTAATTTAGTGACTGGTCTTTTTTTCTCCTTTGTATAATTGGACTATATTTGTTCTCTTTTATGTCATTGGTACTTTACCTTCCATTAAAGAGCTGTTGATCACATCCCATATTGGTTCCACCAGTTATTCTCTACGTTCTCTCTGTGTCCTTCTTGACACTCCATCTGGCCCCATTTACTTTTCTTACATTTACTTTTTCTAGTAATTTGCTAATTTTCTGTTTATGCACCACAACACTTCTTAATCCTTCCTGTCTTACTTGGTCTTTTGGTTCTTTGAAATCTTCCTCCTCATTAACTACTGATTTAAAGCTCTCATATATCCTATTTCCCTTGATTAACTTAGTGATGGGGTCTCTGATAGTCATCTTTCCATTTATATACACAGGTGCAGTACATTGCGTGGTTAATAGGTACCAAAAACTCCCACGTTTGGTACATACTTCCAAGTGGGGGATGTGGGTGGAGCTATGCATGTGCCGTGTTGCGAACCTATTGAAAATGCTTTATGTACCACTTGACTTTTTTTGCAATTGCTACACATGGTACTTTCCGAGCTCAGTACTTCTGTACACTGTACCTACACCTGCGTACTTATAAAAAAAGCTTCGGTCCCTCTCCACATCTCATCACTACATCTCTTTCAAAATTTCTCTCCTTCTCCCTTCTTATCCTAATGTATTCATTTTGTGCCTCTTTATACTGCTTCCTATTTTCTTCATTCCACTGTGTCCCTGATATTTTCCATGCTGTATTCTTATACTTTTCAGCTTTTGCACACATAACATTATACTATGTGTGCTTGCTCTCTTTTACTCTGTACCTATATAGGAACATATCTCCTTACCCCCTCATTGTACTTGCCTAGAAATATTTCATGCTTTTCTTGGACTCTATTGCCTTGAATGGTTTCCTTCCAATTATTACTATTAAAGTAATTTCTTAATCCTTCAAAATTTGTCTTGGCATGATTCAATCTTTTTTATTTGTGCCCCTCATTACATTTCAAAATTTCCTGGTCCTCTAATTCAATTTCTAGAAGAACATGGTCACTTTTTTCCATTGGGCTATGATATTTGTTCATTGGACAAGGCTCTGTTTTTTCTATGAAAATCAAATCCAGCATAGATGGTTCTTCTTCCCCTCTAAACACTTCTTCTCCCCAATGTCCAGTGTGATTGTTGAATCCATTTCTTCCCGATCTACATGTTTGTGTTTAGATCCCCCACAAGTAGCACTCTTCTGTCCTTTTGTAACATATTGTCCAGGCAATTTAGCACTTCATTTTGTATTCTTTTGTTTACATCAAGCCTCCATGTATTTGTCTTCGGTGGGACATATATTACTATGATACTCCTCCTTTCTCTCCCACTGGTCCTAATTGTTACACTTAAAACCTCTGCCAGTCCATCTCTGAATTGTACTTCTTTCACATATATATCCACTACCAAATCTTATCAAAGTAGTGTGAAACTCGGGTCAATAATTCACAAAACTTGGGATGATAAAAATTTAGGACTAACCGTCAAACTTGAGGATCATGAAACCTTGATAGTGTGAAACTTAAGTAGGAGGTGTAATTCTAATGTATAGTACAATAAATAGGATACTACTGACTTATCCTGGTGTTGTGTCCAGAGGTGCCGTGTTCAACATATTATCTTGCACTTTTACCAGTAAAATGCCTCAGTATGACATGGTGATTTTGAAATGATTTTAGAAAAGGAAACAAAAAGAAATAATATAATTTTAGATCATAAATGTCTACTAGCATCAAGTGGAGCAGCATGCATCAGACAATTTCTGTATCCTGTGGATAAGTGAATATGTGTGAGGCAATCTTCTTGTTGTGCGGTGTCAGTAGAAACTAGCTACCAGATGACTCTGGAATTACGTATGACTTAGAAACAAGAAAAAAATTAGCTTCATATACAGAAGCATGTGGACCATATTTGAGTGTCCCCTTTAAAAAGCAAAGTGAGCATAGTATGCAGTGATTTAAATTTGCATTCCTATATGTTGCTGCACACATGTACACTTCTAATTTGCTCAAATCTCAATTTTTAATTTTTCATGTATTTTGATTATATCAGAGAGTGAGCTGCCTGCCCCTTAATATGTTTGTAATTTGTCTTTAATTTATAATATGTTCGTAATTTGTTTTAATGTGTTTTCACAGGTCAGATTCTGAACAGATTTTCAAAGGATCTAAATGTAATTGATGAAAAACTCCCTAAAGACCTGTTGGATTCTTTGAATGTAAGTTTTTCTTTGTTTTTATTTCCAAATTAGGCATCACTTTGTAGAAGTTAGTAAAGCATACATGACTGGAAATCTCAATGATGATATCAAGCATTTACTTCTTTTGAATGTAGGAGGAAATATTACAACTATAATAATTTCTAGATTAAAGATATGGGCAGTATGTGGCTCTTCTATGTAGACATGTATGTTGAGGCTTTTGGCTGAAGAGATGAGACAGGTGTAGTGTTGGCTGGAGAAGAGCATATCTTGGTAGCAGTAATTGGCAGGAGGGATGGGAGTGCTGGGAGGGAGATGGTTTTGGGAGAGTTCACAGCAAGTGGAGTTTCTTTCATCTTCATATCCTAAAGGATATGAAGAGTAGTCAAAACTATCTGGTTGATGGAATAGTTTAGTCAGGGTGTTTGTGGTTTCAAGGTTGTAATCAGTTATTGGAGGCCCCCCATTTATTTTTCCTTAGCCTGTCTGAAGACCTCAGATTCATGTGGATGAAGACATTCCTTGTATAAATCTGTTGGCTTCAAAATTTGATATGGTCAACCATTGTGTAATACGTACAACAGTTAATGTAAGAGTCACTTGCTTTTGTTGGTGCTTGGTAGTGCACTAAGATGCTGCTGTCTGACCAGTAGTTTAGGTTCATATGTTACTTCTATAGCCACAGTTCAAATCAGTGTTATCCAGGGTTGCTGTAGTCAGTTATCTCAGTATACTTCCCAATTGATCTCTTTTGTGGTTTTTGCGTGGTCCTCTCTGTTAGAGATGCATGACATGTTGCTATTGAATTATTTAATCACATATTGCTGCTACTCACATTAGACTAGTATTGGCTGATGTGAGTAATTGATGCATGAACAAATTTAAAATATTATTTACACTATGTAGGTGACTAATTTGTACAGATTGTGCTGTCTGTGGTGGGCTTGCTTGCATTAGTTGCTTCAACCAATGTTTGGCTACTGGTGCCTGCAGTACTTGTCTTGGTCTTACTTGTCGCCATCCGATGCATATACCTTCCTATACTTTGTGACCTCAAGCGTATGGAATCAGTCGGTGAGTTAAAATCATTACTTTTATTTTATTTTTTATGCCCTCTTGTGCAACAAACCCACACTTGAGATACTTAATCATTTTATCCTATAGTTTTAGGCTCTAACAAAAATAGATTTGAGTGCTATAATACAGTATATATTCATATATTCATTCAGCAGTGTTGGTACAGATACTCTGTTTGCTAAGATGATAAGAGGGAAAAAATAATATACCTAATGCTTACTGAGAAATTAATGATGTGTAGGCATCCCTTTCCTCTTTATGCATTTTTAAAGGAAGGAGGAGAATTTTTTCATGTTCTTGAGTGTGAGAGGGTCATAATTTATCCAGTATTCCTGAAAGGATGTTTGAGATATCCTTACTCCACAAATGACTTCATGACTGATGAAATATTTTCCCAGGATACAAGACTGACTTCATGACTGATAAAATATTTTCTTCAGAATACAAGGCTGGTCCTCAATAAAGTCCATTTGTAGTTGCAAGGACATTTGCCAACAGTTTTAATCAAGCAATTAGTGGAAAACTCTGCTCGTATTCCTGATCATCTTTGAGATATGCCTAACTTCTTTGTCTTTTTCCTAACTTCCAGTCCTTCTGTTTATGTTGTTAACTTATCCTCTATATATCTTCTCTTTTATCTATCTTTATCTTATTCTATTTAATGAAGCCTTCCTCACAATGCCCCCCCAAAGTGAAGATGCCTATGGCATTTTGCCTCTGCAAGTTGGCGGGACATAAGGAGGTATTATGTTGATTTTCCTTGGAATGACTACTGCTTTATGTCAGAGACCCATCTCTGTATGCTGAGCACATAACAGAGGTGATAGTGCCTGGCATGGAGGTGTGCATTTCTCACTCTTTCTCTCAACCTAAATCTTCCAAACCTTGGTTTAACACAGCCTGTTGTCATGTTATACATGATAGAGGTGGCTCACTAAAGGTACGTGAGCCTTCCATCACTTGAATCTAATGTGCTTTATATTTCTATCTGAAATCATGCTAAGTCTGTTCTCCAACTTCTCCATTAATAGAAAGTGTCAAAATCTGTTGAGATCCAAGTCTCCTTGAGACTTCTGGCACCTAAACAAAAACATCTCCAATAACTTTGCTTCTTCATCTTTCCTTTCTTTATTTCACTCCTGATGACACCACTATCATCTCATCTATTTGTAAAGCTGAATTCTTCTCTCAAAACCTTGCTAAAACCTTCACCTTGAATGATCTGGGCTTGTTTCTCCTCCTCCCCCATAGACTACATATTAAAATCCTTCACAATGATGTTTCTCATGCCCTTGATGGTCTAAACCCTCTTAAGGCTCATGGACATAATAGGGTCCCTTACATTGTTCTCAAGAGCTGTGCCTTTGTGCATGCACCTTCCCTACCTAATTCTTTCAATTCTATCAACTTTCACCTTTCCTTCTCGCTTGAAGTTTGCCTACATTCAGCCTGTTCCTTGAATGGGTGATCATTTTTAGTCCCTCAAACTATATACTATCCTATTGTTTTAATTTCCTGCTTCTATAAAGTTTTTAATCTATCCTCAACAGGAAGATTCTTAATCTCTTCACTCCAAGCAACAGAAAACAGCTCCTGGCACCGTATTCGGGCTGTGAGGTGGTGGAGGGCCTGACTCAGAGGCAGCTCTCTCTCTCTCTCTCTCACTCTCTCTCTCTCTCTCTCTCTCTCTCTCTCTCTCTCTCTCTCTCTCTCTCTCTCTCTCTCTCTCTCTCTCTCTCTCTCTCTGGAAATAAGAATGGTAATAGCAAGTGATTTTTCATACTAGGTATGTAAATAATGAAAAAAAGAACCTGCAAATTTTTGAAAAAAGTTATAGTTTGCCTGCTCTTGCCCATTTTCTGAAAATGACAAATGACAAACAAATATTAATTTTTATGGTAAGCTAAATAAAATCAAATTATTACTAGCACAGCGCACCAGTACTTATCCTGGTATTAGCGAATCATACACCTTTGTAATAATGATGAGTCAGTAAGCTATTGTATCATTTACAACCTACATTCAGAAAGGTCTTTTATTTTATGTAGGAGGGAGAACTGCCATGGGCAACAAAATATTAAAAAAAAAAAAGCCCCAGTGGAACTGCAGTTTCCCTAAAAGATTTGAAAGAATCGGCCAGAAGCATGGGACAAATGTCTTGACACCTCTCTCTTAAAAGAAGTCAAGTCATAGGAAGATGGAAATACAAGAGCAGGTAGGGAGTTCCTGAGTTTACCAGTGAAAGGTATGAATGGTTGAGAATACTGGTTAACTCTTGTATTAGAGAGTTAGACAGAGTAGGGATGAGAGGAAGAAGAAAGCCATATGCAGCAAGGCTGCAGGAGGAGGGGAGGCATGCAGTTAGCAAGATCAATTGAGCAGTTAGCATGAAAATAGTGATGAAAGATAGAAAGAGATGCAACATTTCAGCAGTGAGAAAAAGACTGAAGACAGTCAGTCTGAGGTAGGGAGTTGATGAGACGAAAAGCTTTTGATTCCACCCTATCTAATAAAGCTGTATGAGTGGAACCTCCTCAGACATGTGAAGAGTACTCCATACAAGGATGGATAAGGCCCTTGTACAGAGTTAGCAGTTGGAGGGGCAAGAAAAAGTAGTGGAGACGCTGCAGAACACGTAACTTCCTAGAAGCTGTTTTAGCAAGAGATAAGATGTAAAGTTTCTAGTTAAGATTATGAGTAAAGGACAGACCAAGGATATTCATTGTGGAAGAGGGAGACAGTTGAGTGTCATTGAAGAAGAGGGGATAGTTGTTTGGAAGGTTGTGTCAAGTTGATAGATGGAGGAATTGAGTTTTTGAGACATTGAAAACTACTACAAGTTTTCTCTGCCCCAATCAGAGATCTTAGATCAGAAGTCAGGCATTTTGTGTCGTCCCTGCATAAGCTGTTGACTTCCTGAAGGGTTGGTCATCTCTGAAAGGACATGGAAAGATGTAGGGTGGAATCATCAGCGTAGGAGTGGATAGGGCAAGAAGTTTGGTTAAGAAGGTCATTAATGAATAATAGAAAGAGAGCGGGTGATAGGACAGAACCCAGAGGACCACCACCGTTAATAGATTTAGGAGAAGAACAGTGACCATCTACCATGGTTGCAATAGAACAATCGGAAAGGAAACTTGAAATAAAGTTGCAGAGAGATGGATAGAAACTGTAGGAGGGTAGTTTTGAAATCAGAGCTTTGTGCCAAACTGTATCAAAAGCTTTTGATATGTCTAATGTGACAGCAAAAGTTTCATCAAAATCTCTAAAAGAGGATAATTAAGACTCAGTAAGGAACGCCAGAAGTTCACCAGTAGAGCGACCTTGATGGAAGCCATACTGGCAATCAGATAGAAGATTGTGAAGTGACAGATGTTTGAGAATCTTTCTATTCAGGATAGATTAAAAAAAAAATTTAGTCAAACGAGATTAAAGCTATAGGACAGTAGTTTGAGGGATTAGAATGGTCATCCTTTTTAAGAACAGGCTGAATGAAGGCAAACTTCCAGCAAGAAGGAAAGGTAGAACTTGACAAAATTGAAAGAGGAACCAGCAAGGTGCAAGCACAGAAGGCCCATCAGATCCATGAGCCTTTTGAGGGTTTAGGCCAGTAAGGGCATGGAAAACATCATTACGAAGAACTTTAATTGTAGACATGAAATAGTCAGAGGGAGGGACAACAATCATCCAAGGTGGAGGTTTTAGGGAAGGTATGAGAGAAGAGTTCAGCTTTAGAGACAGAAGAGATGGCAGTGGTGCTATCAGGATGAAATAAAGGAGGGAAAGATATCTTGAAGAAGTAAAGTTACTGGAAGTGTTTTCGGTCTGATGCCAGAAGTCACAAGGGGAGTTAAAATTGAAAAGATTTTGACATTTTCTATTGATGAAGGAGTGTTTGGCAAGTTGAAGAACAGACTTGGTATGATTCCAGGCAGAAATATAAGGTGCATGAGATTCAGGAGAAGGAAGGCTCAAGTACCTTTTGTGGTCAACCTCTCTATAATCTATAGCATGAGACCAGGCTGTGTTAAACCAAGGTTTAGAAGGTTTAGGTTGAGAAAAAGAATGAGGAATGTACACCTCCATGCCTGACACTATCACCTCTGTTATGCATTCAGCACACAGAGATTAGGCTCTGACACAGAAACAGTAATCATTCCAGGGAAAATCAGCATAATACCTCCTCAGGTCCCCCCCATCTGGCAGAGGTGAAATGCCAGAGGCACCTCTGCTTTGGGGGATCCTGAGGAGGGATTGAAGAAATAAGACAAGATACAGAAATGAGGTTGTGATTGGAGGAGCCCAACTGAGAAGATGGGGTAACAGCATAAGCTGAAGGATTAGAGGTGAGGAAAAGATCAAGAATGCTGGGTGTATCTCCAAGATGGTCAGGGATATGAGTAGGGTGTTGCACCAGTTGCTCTAGGTCATAGAGGATAGTAAAGTTGAAGGCCTGTTCACCAGGGTGGTCAGTGAAGGGAGAGGAAAGCCAAAGCTGGTGGTGAACATTGAAATTTCCAAGGAAGAGATCTCTGCAAAAGGGTAGAGGGACAGAATGTGCTCCACTTTGCAAGTTAAATAGTTAAAGAATTTACTATAGTCTGAGGAGTTATGGGGGAGACAGACAGCACTGTTAAATTTAGTTAGAGAGTGACTGTTGAGTCTATGCCAGACGGTGGAAAACTTGGAAGATTCGAGAGCATGGGCACGAGAGCAAGTTAAGTCATTGCACACATAGACACAATATCCAGCTTTGGAACGAAAATGAGAATAGAGAAAATAGGAGGGAACAGAGAAGGGGCTACTGTCAGTTACCTCAGACAGCTGTGTTTTGGTGAGGAAAAGAAGATGAGGTGTAGTAGAGGAGAGGTGGTGTTCTACAGATTGAAAATTAGATCTAAGACTATGCTTGTTGCAGAAGTTAATGAAAAAAAAAGTTGAGGGAGGTGTGAAGACTTTTTGGGTTGCCAACGAGAGAGCAGTCTGATCTGGGGACATTTCTGGTTCCCTCCCCTTTTACAGTATCCAGGAAAAAAAATTGATCACTTTAGCCTAAAACTGTCATGACGCAGTATGCATATCATCACATATGTCACAAGCACTATGAGGGCACAAAATGTGCAGCTTCATGTTGAAGGGCTTAAACATGTCACTTAAAATCTTCTATTTGTCTTCTGCCAAGGGCACTCTACCAATGATCTCGCTTTCCTTACTGAGTCTTGGTCATCCTTGTTTAGAAATTTTGGTGAAGCTTTTGCTTTCATCTTAAACATACTGCACTTAGCAAATTAATTAATTAGTCTGGTGAAACTACCACCAAATGCGAATTTTGCCAAACACGAGTATTTTATATCATATAAATTGCCTAAAAAATGCCGCAATCAATCTTTGGTCACTGCGAAAGTCCCTCTCTTGACCCATAAAATACTATATTTTGAGCTGAAATAAAATCTTTTGCCTTCACATATTAGAATACAGGTACAAAACAGACCAATAAACAATAAATAAAGCTAATAAAACATGATATGAAGGCTGTAACTCCTGTTTTTCCACCCATTTCCCTCACCCACTTTCGTCTTTGCTGCCACAACCATTGTTCTTACCCCCAGTGGTATGACCTGTTGCACTGGGAGAGGCCATGTTGGCGATGAATTGCCAGAATTCGTTCCCACACTAGCAGAACAGAGGGTACCACAAAGAAAATGGCTGAAGGGGACTCCCACACTACATTCTGATAGGTTTAGAGAGAGGTCTGACGTCACGAGTGAACTGCACAGTTCGCCGTGCGGCCACCAGGGGACCGCTAAATTTGAATTAAAATCCCCAAGTGTGCACTCGGTGGTCCGTGGCCACCCTACCGCCAAAAGTGAATTTCGCCAAGCTAAGATTCGCCAAGTGCAGGGGCTTACTGTATTAAAAGCTTTTGATAGCCTGGCTCAAAGCTTTGATCTCCAAACTATCCTCTTATGGTTTCTATCATTCTGTGCAACTTCATATAAAGTTTACTTCCTAACCATTCTATTGCTACTGTGGTAGATGGCTACTATTCTTCCCCTAAATCTATTAACAGTATTCCTTAGGGATCTGTCCTGTCACTCAATCCCTTTCTATTGTTCATCTGTGATCTAAGCCAGACTTCTATTTCTATCCACTCCTGCACTAATGATACCACTCTACACTTTCCTTGTCTTTTTATAGATGACCAACACTTTAGGAAGTCAACAGATCACACATGGGTGCCACAGAATGCCTGACTTCTAATCTCTAAAATTCTTAATGGGGATAAAGCAAATTTGATAATGTTCAATGCCTCAAAAATTTGATTCCTCCATCTATTAACTCAACATAAACTTTCAGACACCTATCCCCTCTTCTTTAATGACACTCAACTCTCCCCCTCTTCTATACTGAATATCCGAATATCCTCAGTTTTCCCTTATTTCTAATCTAAATCCCTTTTGTAGCCAAAACAGCTTCAGTGAAGTTAGTTGTTTTGAGTTATCTCAACCACTTTTTCTCACCCCATGAACTGCTAACTCTATATGGACCTCATCCACTCATATATGGAGTATTCACATGTATGGGATGGTTCCATTCATACTGCTTTATTAGATAGGGTGAAATCAAAGGCCTCTTGTCTTATCAACTCTCTTTTGACTGTCTTCACCCTCTTTCTCACTGCTATAATATTGCATCTCTTGCTATCTTCTACTACTAGTGTCATTCCAACTGCTCTTCTGATCTTGCTAACTGCATTCCTCCTCTCTTGGGCAAGCCTCTTCTTTCTCTCGCCCCTATTTTGTCCACCTCTAATGCAAGAATTAGCCAGTACCTCAATCATTCATCCCTATCTTTGGTAAACTTTGGAACTCCCTACTTGTTTCTGTATTTCTATTTTTCTGAGACTTGAACTATTTTTAGAGAGAGATCTTGGCAATTATTCCATTCTTTACTCTTTTGACCCTGTTCAGAGACCATCACTTTAGAGAGCCTTTTTTAATTGCAGTTTGTTACTCTTGGATGGTTTTGCCTCTTACATAAAAAGAAAAAAAAGTATCAAGGAGTTCCATCTTACATAATTGTGGTAGTGTTGCATATTTCAAGTTCCCAAAGTCACACAAGCTCCAAATGATTCTTCTGATTCATGCGTGAATTTTCATAGATTACCCAGTCTATATTCAAGCTAAATCAGACATGAAACACTGTGTTTATCAATCTAGAATGTTTGTCTTCCATACTTTGTCTAACAGAAAGTGGAGAAAATGGAGAAGGGATGAAAGATTCATATTATAATTCACATTAATTTTCTTAGTTTTCTGTCATTCAGTGATCATTGAGTTTATGACATGGAGATGAGGATGGTGAAAATATCACTTTTGATGTACCCTTTATTCCATTAATCATTTAAGTGATGGTAATGATAATGGTGATGATGGTCAGGGGCGTTCCTAGAGAATTTGGCACCCGGGGCAGATCATTCCTTTGCACCCCCTCTCAAAGGTGGATGTTGGGGGCTGCTGGGCAAAGCGAGGCAAAACAGCTGGGGTTGTGTAAGTGGTTTCCTTGTTTGTGCCGAGACACCCTTATGTTTGGCAACACGAAGCATCAAGTTGCGCTTCGTCTCGCCAACATATCGTCGCTTGCACGACGAACAAACATATTCATACACAACACTAGATATTAGGAATGAAGGAATTGAATCTTTGTAAGAAAAGAAAGATTTCAGAGTATCAGAGTTACAGAAAATGAAGTTAAACTTTCTTTCCAGAAAGTGTTGTTTCAGTAAGTGAATAAGTTTTTTCCGAATCACGAAACTCAAATGGCCATAGTAGGGTAATTTTATGTAATGTACTAATGTGTCATCCTTATCTTTTTGCAAAGGGTTATGAATATTATCCAAGAATTTTTTTATACAATTTTGTATTCTTCATATGGCACCCCCCTCTGGTTGTCACCCGGGGCAGACCCCCCCCCCCTTAGTATGCAACCATGATTGATGGTGGTGATGTGATGATGATTTCAAGGGTATGGTCATTTTGCAGCCTACAGTCCTGTGCTCACCCATCTGAGTGTGTCCCTGCAGGGCCTCATCACAGTGCGAGCCTTTGAGTCACAGAATTTCCTCATGAATCAATTTGATGAGTTACAAGTAAGTATGTACATTCAATAGTTTTTATTATGGATCTGCAACAATGCAATTATGATCTTTAGTACAGGTAACTCGATTTACGCGATAGATGCATTCCAAGAGGCATTGCATATATCAAAATTCGCATAAAACATTAGAAACATTAGATAGTAGGGGGGATGCGGGATGTGGCCCCCCAAAAAATTAGTACAAAATACTCTATTTATTTGGCTAAATTAACATGTTTTTATTATTTACCATTCTAAATACTAGAAGTGTATTTAAAGTAAAGGGAAAAGCAAGAAATAATAAGAGAAAACAACAAAACAAAGAATACATAAGTAAAACACTCACTGCGTCACTGCCTTCACCACTCACACCACAGTCAGTCACCATTTTCCTCTGAGCTTTACCACTTTATCAAAAATCCACTTATCAAAAATAACCCCACATGCAGAAGAAAATGAAGGACATTTTGGGGCCATCTTGGTGAATTATAGGTAGATTGAAGAGATTACGTCTGTATTCAGTGCTAGCAGACTGCACATGAATTACTAATGAAATACCATAGTATTTCATTAGTAATTCACTATCACTCAGTGCCACGGAGTCGAGGTTATCCTCATGGCATGAGTGTATATGAATACTAAGATATGATATCCATTATAACAGGCAATAGAAGAGTAGAAACATAAATATCGTGGTGAAAGACAACACTCAAGCTAAAAGGGTCACAAGAAGAAGAAGCGGCTGAGTTGCTGCGAGTCTCCACATCATCTGTGGGCGATCTCATCATCTCTGCTTTATTTTTTGGTATTCCATGTAAGATTTCATTTTATGCATTACAAAACAATCCTTTCTTGCGGGCAAGGTTTGTAAAAAGCTAATAGAAATGTTGTTTTTGTGAACATAAATGTATATATAAGACAGTAACACCACCTGGAGAGGTGGAGTTACTAGCAACCTGAGAGCAACCTCATTACCATCCCGCCAAGTGTTCATGGATGCCATTTCGCGGCAGGAGGTTGCTCTGATGTTGTTAAAGTTTCTTCAGTCCAGCTCCTGGCAGCCAATGAGCACTTTTAGGGGGGCTACTAACCTCCACCCGCCAACAGCAACGAATCTTTGTGGATGCTATTTTACGAAGGTTGGTATGTGAGCAGGAGGTTGCTATGGAGGTTGTCTGTACCAACATAGACAACAACCTGCTTCTTGGATCCAGCCCCAGAGCTCCCACCTATCGGCCAGCTGCGGAACTCTCTGGCACGTAATTTGAAATTGCGTCTGGCACTCAGTTTGAAAATGCAGTTGGGCCAAATCGCATATAAGCAAACCAATCACACAAATTAAATTAATCATAATATTTTTCCTGTCGCGTTATAACAAAATCGCGTAAATCAAACACGTGTAAATCGAGAGTTACCTGTATATAATATTTAGGAATATTTATCGAAGTTATTATTACAACGTAAACTGTGTTGCTTGAAAAAAGTATTGTGCCCATGGAAACATTCCTGTGAAATAGTGGCTGGCAGGTTTGCATTTCTTATTTGAAGAATATGTGCTAGCATGTTTTATATTTTGCCAGGATGTTTGAATTCATCTTACTCAGAAGTATTTCAAGCCACAAATGCTTAATTTAATTAATGGACAGACTATAGCTTGTATAGAGGAAAGAAACATTTCTGAAATTCAGTTTTGTCTTGCAGAACTTTCATACTTCAGTGTCGTTTGTACTTTTAGCCTTGGAGAAAGGCTTTATTTTTTATTTGGATGCTATATCAGCCATCTACATCTGCTTTGTTTCTCTGAGCTTCATGGCCTCTCAAAGTGAGTTTTCTTTATTTCATTGAACATAATATTTTCTTTTTTGCTTGTATACAGTTATCATTTGAAATTCCTGTAAAATATATATATATATATATATATATATATATATATATATATATATATATATATATATATATATATATATATATATATATTTTTTTTTTTTTTTTTTTTTTTTTTTTTTTTCACAATATCTTATGAAGCAACAACAAGCAGTAATGTCATTATCAGTGAATCTTACCTCATAGAAACAACTGGTATCTTAATCATCAAGTCTTGTTCAGTGTATAATCCTGTCATTCTGTTTTCACTCCTTCCAGGCATAGTATTCATAACAGTTATGCCTTTTCATCACTTCATATATATTGAAGGGGATCTGTCTATATTCTAAGCTATCTGTACCAGGCAGATGAATGTAGTCATAGTTTATCTTTTGCTAATTTGATTTACAATTTTCAGATATTCTTGTAGGAAATCTTGGCCTGGCCATATCCTCAGCCATGAGCCTATCAGGTGTGCTCTTCTGGGGTATATATCAGACAACTCAGGTGCAAAATGAGCTAGTTTCAGTTGAGCGTCTGCTGGACTACTGTGATTTAGAACCTGAAGCACAGTGGGAAATTGAAGGTGATTAATAGAAGTCACTGAAATATGATGAATTGTTTTCCATTTTGTAAATTAATTCTCAGTCAGTATTTAGAGAGAAATAAGTAAAGATAGTACTGCAAAATTAAATAATTGTTTTTCAAGAATAAAAATAAGAAAGAACTAAGTGCAAGAATGCATCAGAATTCATTACATTTCACTGTCACTTATCAGTGCATCTTACTAGATCATTCTTAGTGTGTAATTTTTCTTAATTTTGACAGGTAAAACTCCCAATACCGAATGGCCAGAACATGGCATAATTTCCTATGAAAATGTCTCCCTGCAGTACAGTGAATGTGAAGCACCAGTGTTGAAAAACCTCACTTTCTGTATTAAAGGAAGTGAAAAGGTAAGGTGTGATGTGATGTCTCTGTGCTTGCTTAATATTTTTGTGGATGACTGTAAGAGGAAGGTGAAAGCTAAGATATGAAATGTTAGTGCAAGGTTTAATTAAGTAAGAGTGGAGTAGGATGGGCCATAGCTGCATGTTTGTAGTATTTAGTAAATGGGCTATAAAACAGAAAAAGGATATTATTTTTCTTAATATCTTTTTCTTAATATTTGTATCTCATATGGAGAGGAAGGAAGGTAAGTCATTGGAGAAATTTAGATATTTTCCATTACTACCCACTTTATTTGTGGAATACTTATTTTTTTTGTGATTCATGCATTATGCCTACTCATGATCACTTTCCTAATGGTCAAGTGTATTCATATGTTTGTATCTCCTCAGGTGGGCATTGTAGGACGGACAGGAGCTGGAAAATCTTCTTTAGTATCCTCCTTGTTCCGTCTCATTGAGTCAAGTGGTGATATTCGCATAGACAGCCACAATACAAAGGAGTTGGGTCTCCATGATATACGAGGACGTCTCTCCATTATCCCTCAGAACCCCGTGCTCTTCTCCACCTCTGTGCGAATAAACCTAGATCCTTATAAGCAAGCTTCAGATGAGAAGTTGTGGACTATTCTAGAAGAGGTACAGCTTCTATAAGTAATTATTACTAGCATTAATATGCAAAACCGTATGAGTTTGCTCCCAGTTAGCACTGTAATGAAATTACCTTCCTTCAGTACTTATCTCTCTCTTTATTATGAATGACCAGAATAGATATGATGCACATACACTGCACACACTGATGACTGATGTGCCAAAACTACATCAAGGTAAGAAGAAATGTTATCAAAGACTTATCATGGTTCATCCTTTCTCATACCTCATGTCTTGCTGTTTTATTACACTTGAACACCAACTGACTGCAGTGATTTTCTTTTACACAGCGCAGTTATCTTTAAAATGTAAACAATTTACCATTTTTCATCCTTTTATGTAAACTGCACAGTAGTATACATGTACAACAGGGTGTTCTACAAACTGGTATGTATATTTCAGGACATGATCATTTTAAGTTGAAAAATAAGTGAGTCCTCATGATAACGGACCTCACAGTAGCAGATTTCGAAAAATAAAGTGAGTCCTCACGATAACAGACTTCACAGTAGCAGAATTTTGCTCAATAACGGACTGATCAGATACTAACCAAATTATGGGGGACCATAATGGCTTTTTTCCACAAAAAAGTCCTGTATTTACCTAGTTGTATTTACCTAGTTGTATTGTACAGGGTTCAAGCAGGGCTCATAGTGTCCTGTCTTCATATCTCCATTTACCTCATTTTTCTTTAAAGTTATGCACACTATGTGCTGCAACAATTCCATTATCCAATGCATTCCATATTTCCACCGTTCTGTGTGGAAAACTGTATTTTCCAAAATCCTTCACACACTGACTCATCCTGATCTTCTTTTCATGTCCTCTTGTCCTTCCATCCTCTTCCGCCAACAGCACTAGGTCTTTTTTGTCTATCTTTTCAATATCATTTACTATTTTATACATTGTTATTAGGTCCCCTCATTCTCTTCTATCTTGTAAGGTTGGCAATCCCATTTCCTTCAGTCGTTCTTCATATGTGAGGTCCTTTAATTCCAGCACCATCTTTGTGTTTATCTACTCTTGCATGTTAGATACCATTTACCTCATTTTATTTGTCTAGGATTTGCAAAATTTGTAATAAGGTGGAGGGTGACTACTGCTTGCCTGTGGGGGTCACCGGAGTGACACTTGTGGTGAATCGGGGTCCCAGATTGGTTGGACCCGTGGCCTCCCAAAGTCAATTGCTTGTTATGTGTTTCTCCTTGAATGTTGTGGGACAAGTGAAGATAATGACACTGCCACACTGAAAGAGAGAGAGAGACAGAGAGACATAGACCTGCCAGTGTAAATTGCTAATTATGCATTTCTGTTTGAATGTTGTTGGGCAAGCGAGGGTAATGAAACTTCCATACTGAGAGAGAGAGAGAGAGAGAGAGAGAGAGTAAATGCTTTGCCTTACAAAAGTACAGACAACCCAAATACAACTTCCTAATCACTTAATTTTTCTCTTCGCTTATTGGTCTTTGGATTATTTTTATTTTTATTTATTTATTTATATATTTATTTATTTTATTTATTTATTTTTACTTATTTATTTATTTATTTTTTTAATGTAAGAGAGAAGGCCAGCCAGGGCAAAATATAGAAAAATAAAAAAAGGCCCACTTGAATGCTGGTTCTCTAAATGATAAGTAGAGGGTTAGCCAAAATGAGAGAGCAAATGTAGTGATGCCTCCCTCTTAAAAGAAGTCAAGTCGTAGGAAGATGGAAATACAGAAGCAGGTAGGAAGTTCCAGAGCATCTTAGGCCCTATTCTTTTTCTATTATATATCAACGATATCAGCAATGTCTCTACTGCTTTAAACACAATACAGTTTGCCGATGACTCCACCTTGTACTTGATTGGTGATAATCCCACTGACCTAATCTACAGAGCCAACCTAGAATTATCTGCCTTTTCTGAATGGTGTCTTGCAAATCGCCTAACAATTAACACAGCTAAAACTTTCTATATGTTATTTACAAATACCACCACCAAATACCAACCCTTACCCAGACTTACCATATTAGACAAAGATATCACTCAAGTTTCTAAGACAAAATTTCTCGGTGTCACATTTGACAATAATCTTACTTTTAAATATCACATATCAAACCTTTGCCTAAAATTATCTCGATCAATAGCTCTATTACTGAAAATAAAAAAAATTTGTACCAGTGGAAATTATGAAAATCATGTATTATGCCCATATATTCCCACACTTAACCTACTGTAATCTAATTTGGTCCACTACCTACCCATGTCATCTGCATAATCTAAACATCCTCCATAAAAAAAATAATTAGAATCATGACAAATAGTGACTTCCTCCAACACACACCTCCACTCTTTAAATCCCTGAAAATCCTTCAACTCTCTGATTTATCGAACTTCTTTATCACAGCGTACATGTTCAAACTGATAAATTCCAACAGTAACAGTACTCTGACCCAAACTCATAACCACTCCACACGCTACAGACATTCACTACAGATTCCTCATCATAACTTAACTCTCTACCAACACTCTCTAATGTTCAAAGGTCCCAAAATATGGAATAGCACTCCAACACACGTAAAAAAAACAATAAGCGTAAACATCTTTAAGAGAAAACTAAAAAAATATTTATTGTCTCAATACTGACACATCTTGTAATTCAATTCCTTTAAATTTCTGCCTTTCAGTCTTTTGTTAAGTAGACCATATTTATTTTGTTTCCTGGTATTGTAACCAAATAGCTTATTTGTTTTTTTATGATAAGATTCCATTTCAATTTTCTCTTTATTTCCTGTTCTTGCAAAGTTAGTTATCCCTAAATCTTTTGTTATTGCAATACAATTTTTTTTTCATTATCTTCAGTTAGATTTTTAGTTTAGTTTATTTTAGATTTATATTACAGTATTAGTAGATATTAAGTGTGCCCAAAAAGCTTGTGCTTAATAAGGGGCTGTTTGTCTTTAAAATAATTGTACCATAAGCTTATAAATGTATTACAGACAAGCATAATAAAGTGTTTAAAGTGTTTAAAGTGTTTAAAGTGAGGAAGAAGAAAGGCCTGTGCAGCAAGGCTGCAGTAGGAGGGGAGGCATGCAATTAGCAAGATCAGTAAAACAGTTAGCATGAAAATAGTGATAAAAAATAGAAGGAAATGCAACATTTCGGCAGTGAGAAAGAGGCTGAAGACAGTTAATCAGAGGAGGGGAGTTGATAAGACAAAGCTTTTTATTTCACCCTATATAATAAAACTGTGTGAATGGAACCCCTAAAACATGCAAAGAGTACTTCATACAGGGGTGGATAAAGTCCTTGTACAGAGTTAGCAGTTGGAGGGGTGAGAAAAACTGGCAGAGACGCCTCAGAATGCCTAACTTTATAGAAACTGTTTTAGCAAGAGATTAGATGTGAAGTTTCCAGTTAAGATTATGAGTAAAGGACAGACCAAGGATATTCAGTGTGGAAGAGGGAGACAGTTGAGTGTCATTGAAGAAGAGGGGATAGTTGTCTTGAAGGTTGTGTCGAGTTGATAGATGGAGGAATTGAGGTTTTGAAGCATTGAAAACTTCTAGATTTTCTTTGCCCCAATCAGAAATCTTAGAAAGATCAGAAGTCAGGCATGTGGCATTCCTGTGTGATCTGTTGACTTTCTGATGGGTTGGACATCTCTGAAAGGACGTGGACTGATGTAGGGTGATATCACCAGTATAGGAGTGGATAGGGCAAGAAGTTTGATTTAGAAGATCATTAATGAATAATAGAAAGAAAGTAGGTGACAGGAGAGAAACACCACTATGATATAATTTTTTTTCTCTTAATTTAATTGAGTGTGATTTAGTATGAAGTGGGCTAGGTTTTCTTCTAGATGAAGTAAAGAGCAAATTGTGTCCTAAAATGTCATCAACACAGCTGCCTTATCTCCTCTCTCTCTCTCTCTCTCTCTCTCTCTCTCTCTCTCTCTCTCTCTCTCTCTCTCTCTCTCTCTCTCTCTCTCTCTCTCTCTCTCTCTCTCTCTCTCTCTCTCTCTCTCTCTCTCTCTCTCTCTCTCTCTCTCTCTCTCTCTCTCTCTCTCTCTCTCTCTCTCTCTCTCTCTCTCTCTCTTTTATACTTCTTCCAAGAAGTACATGTTCATGATGCAGATTACTGCCTTAGATTGGCTGTGAGAGTGGCTATATGGTGAGTTTGCAGCAGGTCAATACTCAATAGTGAGGCTGCCTAAGGTGCAAGCCAGTGAGGTATCAGCACTTGACAGAGTTGTACTTCCCTGCTAAGATGACACGTTTAAATTGGGGGAACACTTTTCTATAGAAAACATGCCTTAACTTTTACCTCAATGGCAATGTGGAACAAAAGTTATACGGATTTCAGAAAAAAATTGTTGAAACTCACCAATTTACATAGAACCAGAGAGAGAAAAAGAAAGACAGAGACAGAGTGTAAGGAGATGGAGTGGTATTAGAGAAAGAAGGCAAGGGCATGATTTATAGAAAGGTGGCAATAGTATTGAGGTAGTCTACTGTGACCCTGATGATTCCTTGTCTTCCTTCCCTCTTGTCAGCTCAGCAAGGTCCTTCAGGCAGTCATTAAATGTTTGTTAAGAATGCCATTGGGGGCCACATGGAAACTGGCCATTATATTATACCACATGGGAAGCTATATCTTTATTTCATCTATTCTTGGGCAGACAAATTTTTAAATAATAATGAAATCTTTTATTTCAACATTGAGTGTAGAATAAGATGGTTTAGGTTATCAAAATACTTTTTTGGCATTATTAAAAGAGAATAAGTTACATGAAAAGAGAAAGGGGGTGGTTTAAGGGTCTTACAGACAGACTGCTCTCAGTACGGCAATTTGAAGGAACGGACAACTCCTTACCCCCAAAATTTCCATTTTTACGAGGCACCACTGTAATCATATCCACATGTTTTAGCTTTATATTGTGAAAATATACATAATTAACACCCAAAGCACTCAGAATTTGCAAGCAACAGTTGTCAAAATGACAGATTTTTATGATTGTAAATCAGGAGAAAGTATAAGCATGTAACACAATATTATTAAAAATAAAATGGTATGTTTTAAACATGCATGGCAACTCTCAGCTCATGGAATAAACCATTAGCTGAGGTACATGGGTAGTGGGTGCTCATCTTCTCATTAAATTTAACAAAAAATTGTTATTTTCCCACAGGTTCATATGAAGAATATAGTACACCAGATGAATGGTGGCCTTGATGCTTGTCTTGCAGAGGGTGGAACTAATCTCAGTGTTGGGCAGAGGCAGTTGTTGTGTTTGGCACGAGCCATACTTAAGCACAGCAAAATTCTTGTTCTTGATGAAGCATCAGCCAATATAGATCTGAGGTATGTGTTTGATCTCTCAGACAATTTTAATAACTTTAGGAAAGGTCAAATCCTTTGCTAGTCATATTCATTCTGTAAACATGATTTTTCCCTTATTTTCAATTGGTAGCAAAATATAAGATGCTTATATATAATGTAAATGAAGGAAAGAATTACATAAAATGTATCTATACTTTCATTACTTAACCCATTATTCCTTTGTGACTTTGCAAGGACTGGTTGTACCTTGTTGGATTTTCTATTTACTGTATGCATTCATTAATTCTATTATAACATTAATTTTTATTAGAATTTGTATTGTTATGTGATAAATTTGTTCTCACATGGTATGCAGTGGTACACCTCTTCCACTGCTACCTGTCACCATGAATGCAGCCTTATCACTCCACAAAACACCATGCCACTTATAGTTACTAATTACATATTTCTTCTTGCAGAAATCCATTTCAGATTTCTATCAGTGTGAATTGTGTTTTATTGTGAGTACAAAATCTACAGAATGCAACATTGTTGTGAAGATTACATTAAGCTGTGCTAAGAGACGCACTTCCCAGCTAACTGTTGTTCATTTCCCTCACTTCCATTTCTGTGATAAATGGCTGCCATGGGTGTCCATTTCCCTCTGGACAATATTCAATGTTATGATATGGTATATATCAGTCTTGGGTTTAGCTACTGCTAAATAATGTTCTATGTCCAGTGTTGCAGTTTTTTTAGGCAGGTGCTGAATACTACAAGTGCAACTTGTTTGAATTTATTCATCTTTAGAATTGTGTAGTACATTGATATTCTCTTAATTTGATGAGCAGGGTACCAGGAGTGTGTTGAATTATCAGGAAAACACCACCATGTCAGGATGGAGAGAGGACACTATGAGCCCAGCTCGAACCCTGTACAATACAACAAGGTACTCCATATAAATCTAGACAATTTTCGGTTTCACACATCCAATGATTTTCTTATGTTACAGTACTTATGTTTCTCTGATGAGACATGTAGTGAATTGATTGATGTTCTGCATCATTTTCCTCACTAATGGATGGTTTTGAATTGAAATTGACTCTTTTCAACTTATGCCTACCTCTCATCTCCAACGATATTTGGGGACCTGTGGGAAATTGAGGTTTTTTGGGGAAAGCATTGTTTGAGTAACATACATTGCAGAAGAGGTTGGAAATCAACAAAATCACACAAAAAATCTTTGAAAACACGTAAATTACATCTTTGACGGTGGCAGTGGCGGTGACAGCAATGGCTGCTGCCATGAGAATTTTGTTATTGGTGAGCAGCTTTGCCAATTATTTCTCACATTGATTTTGCTTTTTTACCCACATATTTTTGTGTACGAGTATAATTAGGTTAAGGTTAGGTTAGATTACAAGTGACATGTCAGTGACACTGAAAATTGACCATAACTTCTTACGCAGACAACATTTCATGCATCCACACATCCAAATGTAGACATAGCCTCTAACCTCTTACAAACATTCCTTAACAAAGTTCAAGCTCTGTGCACCACAAATAGACTTAAGATAGCTCCTAATTAATCAACAAGCGCTCTTCCCATGGTAATCACCAATACCAAATACAGTGGTACCTAAAGATACAAGTTTAACCTCTTCACTTTAGGCAACAGAAAACAGCTTCTGGTGTTGTATCCAGACTGGATGAGGGTGGGGAGTTACCTGACTCAGGGATGGTTCTCTCTCTCTCTCTCTCTCTCTCTCTCTCTCTCTCTCTCTCTCTCTCTCTCTCTCTCTCTCTCTCTCTCTCTCTCTCTCTCTCTCTCTCTCTCTCTCTCTCTCTCTCTCTCTATTTTGGAAATAATGATGATAGTAAGTGATTCTTCATAATAGGTATGTACATTAAGAAATAAATTCATGCAAATTTTATAGAAAAAAAATTATAGTTTGCCTTCTTGTGTTCATTTTCTGAAGATGATAGATGAGAGAAAATTTATCAATTTTCAATTTCAGTTAATCGATTGATACCATAAAAAAATGAGAAAATAAAATAGAACTATTTCCAGCAGGGCACAGTGGTACTTATCCTGGTATTAGCAAATCATACACCTTTGTAATAATGATGAAATTCAAGTAAGTCATCATATCATATACAACCTAGATTTTGAAAGATCTCGTACAGTATCCAGGAAAGAAACACACCATCTTAGTAGAAAGCAGCCAAGATGCAATATGTGCATCAGATATGTCATGAGTGCTCCGATGATGCAAAATACATGTCATCGTATTGAAGGGGTTAATTCATTCTATGATGGAGCTAATTTTTCAAATTATTTGTAACTCAAACAAATTTTCTCCATTAAAATTAATTGAAATGTCATTAATCAATTCCAGCCTCCCCCCAAAAACACCCAAACTTTTTTTTTACATGTTTTTAGGTAAGGAAAAGGTATTGCTAAATAAATAATTATTGTATAAAAACATTATTAAACAAAAGAAAATAGAATTTCATAAACTGGTTTTATAAAATATATTTATTTCGGAGATCAAAGGTACATTCCACGGGACATTACCCCCTGCATCTTACCCCCACCCTTCACTTGGGACTGTTGATGAGCTGGAGTGTACAAATATAGCCACCCACAGGAGACTGGCCCTTCTATTAATCGCAGAAGAGCTCATTGACCCTGTAAACATTATTCATAGATTAAATAAAGTCTTAAGTAGGCAAGAAAGGGAGAGAGAGAGAGAGAGAGAGAGAGAGAGAGAGACTGCAGAGGTTTGTTTACAACATTGTTCCAGAGTGGGGTGATTAAGCAGGGGTTGAGGAGGTAGGTAGAGATTAAAGAAATTTGTTTAGCTTTCCAGTTATTTTTATTTGCTTAGAACTCTTGACTTTGTTACACTCTTAATGTTACACTTTATTGCTGAATTTGATTGGTACATTTCTTTTTACTTTACTTTTTTTTTACTTAATTTTCTTAATTTCTTCTTTCTGAAGGGCATTTCACAAAATAGCTGTCCAAGGAGGTTCGTTCCATCCTCCTTTTCAGAATGTTTTGCATCCAGGTTAAGCATATGTCATTACATAGTGCTACTTGCTGAGAACTAATGGCCAAACAAAAATTTTGCCATCTAAATGCACAAATAGCACAACACAAGAAATGCTTCCACAGTGAAAAAAACAAATATGAAATGAATGGGTCAGATGCTGGGTGTTGCTGCACCAAATAGTGGTGGTGTACTTGGAGCTAGCTCATTACTCAGGTTTTGGCTCACAAGTCAAAGCAAAAATCTGACTGACTGATTGACAATCTCATAATTAAGTTAAGCTGCTCATAACTCAAGGTTCTACTGTACATCCACTCACAATAAGCAACAGTGTGGTTCCTCACACACACACACACACACACACACACACACACACACACACACACACACACACACACACACACACACACACACACTATGGGAAAGGCAGAAGTGCTAAAGATCAGAGCAGAAACTAATGAAGGAAAAAAGAGGCACTACATAGTGGTGTACGTACCACCTAAGACAAATGCATGGTCAGTACAGGAATATGAAGAAATGATAAGTGATACAGGAACATGTCTGGAAGAAATGTTGGGTGGCTGTGAACGAACTATAATGATGGGAGATTTTAATTGTAAAGAGGTGTGTTGGGAGGACTGGTCAATGGAAGGATCAGAGACAACATGGGAAATACACTATTGACACTGGCAATGGAAAATGTGTTAACTCAGTGGGTCAAAGAAGATACTAGGTTTGGAGGAGAGGGAGCATCGTCAAGACTGGACTTGGTCTTTAGTACAGAGCCAATGGTCATTGAGGAGATGAGGGTGGAGTGCCCTTTAGCAAAGAGTGATCATGCAGTTTTGGAGTTCAAGGTGATAGATGAAGAGAAATCTAGAAGAAATGAAGAATATAAAGTGGGAAGATGGAATTATGCCAAGACAGATTTTGGAAACCTAAAGAAATTCTTTCAAGAGACAAATTGGATGAAATTCAAGAGTGCTAAGGAGCAAATGAAAAGTGGAAGGAATTTATAAAAATATACAAAGAAGGTGAGAAAAATTTGTACCAATAAGACAACATAGAGAAGTTGGAAAGCAGGACTGGTTTAACGATAGATGTGAAAAGGCTAGAACAAGAAAAGAGGATGCATGGAAGAGGTGGAGAAGGAAAAGACGGATTAAGCAGTGGGAAAGTTACAAAAGAGCAAGAAATGAATATGTGTTGATTAGAAGAGAAGAAAGAAAGAAACAAGAAAAGGATATAATTGATAAATGTAAAGACCAACCAAGGCTTTTTACAGACATGTGAACAACAACATCAAAAATAGAGAAAGTATTGAAAGTTTAGAAGTAAATGGAGTATGCAGTGAAGATCCCAGGAAATGGCAGAGGCTATGAATGGATGCTTTCGGAAGGTATTCACAAAGGAGACTGCTTTTGACAAACCACTGGTAATGGAACAGAAAGGGATTATGAAGGAGTTTCAAGTAACTGTGGAGGAGATCAAGAATATGATGGGGAGTTTAGAAGTGAGAAAAGCTGTGGGACCTGATGGGGTATCAGGATGGATTTTAAGAGAATGCAGGAGCAACTGGCAGAAAAAGTTTGTGAAGTAATTGATGCCTCATTAAGGGAAGGTGTAGTGCCCCAAGACTGGAAAAGAGCTAACATTGTCCCAATCTATAAATCAGGTAACAAGAGAGACCCATTGAACTATAGACCAGTGTCACTTACAAGTGTGGTAGCTAAGATGTGTGAGAGGGTGGTGAAGAATAGATGGACAGACTTCTTGGAGAAAAATGACATACTTTGTGAGTGTCAATTTGGTTTTAGAAAAGGGCGTTCATGCACGACAAACCTGATATGTTACTATTCGAGGGTGATAGATGTAATACAGGAAAGAGATGGTTGGGCTGATGGAATATATCTGGATTTAAAAAAGGCCTTTGATAAGGTACCACACCGGAGACTGATCTGGAAACTTGAAATGGTAGGAGGAGTGCATGGCAGTTTACTAAAATGGATGGAAGACTTTTGGTAGGAAGAGAAATGAGAACAATAATTAAGGACAGACCATCAGAATGGGGCTTGGTGGAGAGTGGAGTTCCACAGGGATCAGTGTTGGCACCAGTAATGTTTGCGGTCTACATAAATGACATGGTGGATGGGGTGTCCAGTTATGTGAGCCTATTTGCAGACGATGCAAAATTGTTAAGAAAAGTGAGATGTGACAAAGATTGCGAACTACTCCAGGAAGACTTGGACAGAATATGGAAATGGAGCTGTACATGGCAAATGGAGTTCAACACGACAAAATGCAAGAAAATAGAGTTTGGCAAGAGTGAAAGAAGAATCAGGAGTATGTACAAGATAGGAAATGAAGACATAAAACCAGTCATGAAGAAAAAGACCTTGGGGTGACAATTACCAATGACCTATCGCCAGAGAGACATATAAACAAAATAATTGGAGAAGTATTGAACTTATTGAGGAACATAAGAGTGGCGTTCGTATATTTAGATGAAGAAATGATGAAGAAAATAATTACTGCAATGATAAGACCGAGGCTTGAATATGCAACAATACAGTGGGCTCGAACTTAAAGAAACACATAAGGAAACTAGAGAAAGTACAGAGGGCTGCAACAAAATGGTGCCTGACTTAAGAGATTTGACTTATGAAGACAGACTGAAAAGAATGCAACTTCCGACCCTGGAAAACAGAAGAAAGGGAGACCTGATAGCAATATACAGAGTGATGATTGGCATGGAAAAATGGATAGGGAAGATCTGTGTATGTGGAATGAAAGAATGTCGAGAGGGCATGGGAAAAAACTAAAATGGCCACTTATAGGAGAGATGTGAAAAATATAGCTTCCCTCATAGAAGGGTGGAAGCATGGAATAGTTTAGACGTGGAAGTGGTCAACGCAAGGAATATTCATGATTTTAAGAAAAAGCTGGACATTAATAGATATGGAGACGGGACAACACGAGCATAGCTCTTTTCCCGTATGTTACAATTAGGTAAATACAATTAGGTAAATACACACACACACACACACACACACACAGAGACACGGTTGAGGGCGGACGCACTGGCGCAGTTCCGACGATCAGCTGATCTTCACTACACCTGTTGTATAGTATTTACAGTGGCCTGGGCAGGTAGTGTGGACTTTTTTTTTTTTTTTCTCTCTCCATGAAATCAATTATTAAGGAATAATGAGTGAAAAAGATATTCCATCCAAATGCAGACATGAGAATAGAGAAGGGCTGATGATGACTATGTCGGTGAGGGAGAACAGCGTATTCAAGGGTTCGATACGACGACTACTTCACTACTTAAGAGAGTGTCAAATATTGAATGTAAACTAGATAAACTGATAAAGGAGAAGATGGAAATGAAAGAGAATAAAGAACAGGAAATGGAGTTTATAAGACTGAGAGAAAGGATAAGAAAAGTGGAAGAAAATTAAGCTAGGCTAAGAGCGGAAAATGAAGAACTAAAAAAGGAAGTAGCTAACTACAAGAAGCAGATGGAAGAAGGACTCGGTAAAGCCGAGAAAGAAAAGGAGAAGCTGAAAGATCTAGTAAACAAGGAAGAGGAAAGAGTACAGAACGTGATTAAAAAAGAAGTACAAGCATGGAGAGTCCAAGATAAGAAAGATAAGGCCGATTTTCAGGAGGTGATTCAAGAACAACTTAAAGAAAAAGAAGAAAATATGACAAACAAAATTATAGGAGTCCTCAAGACAAAAGAAAATCTAGTTAGAGAAATTGCAGAAAAAAAGAAGAGTGTAGTCGTATTTGGAATAAAAGAAAAAAATATAAAATATAGACCCAAAAGAGAAAAAGAAGAAATGAAATCAGTCAAAGACCTACTGAAGAATCTTAATGACGAAGATAGGCAGAACTTGGGAGAGGAAGTAGAAGAAATAAACAGAATGGGACCATATCAAGAAGGAAAAACGAGACCAATTATAATACTACTAAAATCACAAGCAGCAACAGAAGAAATATTATATAGAACAACAAAACTTAGAGAAACAGAAGGCTGCAAGGATATCTATATAAAGAAAAATAGAAATGAGGAAGAAAGGAAGAGATACAATGAACTGGCAGCAGCAGTAAGGAAAAAGAATAATGAAAGGTCAGAAGAGGAGAAGAAGGCATTTTTTTTGGAGAATTCTAGGAGACAGGATAAGGAAATGGTATATAAACGAGAAGGAAGAGAAAAAAGTGGAACAAGTTTAACTAAAAATGATGAAGGCAAAAGACTAAAAATGATGTATACGAACACAGACGGGATTTTATCAAGTAAATTAGAATTAAGAGATTACATAAGGAAAGAAAATCCAGATATTGTATGCCTGGCTGAAACAAAACTAAATGAGGCAATCATAATAGATTTGGATAATAGGTATAATGTATGGAGAAGAGACAGAGTGGGTAAAGGAGGAGGAGGAGTCATGATAATGTTAAGGAAGGAGATAGTGATCAACCAAGTGGAATGTGGGGAAGGAAAAGCAGAAGTATTGTATATTAAGATGCATATTAATAAAAAAGAGTTAACAATCATTGTAACATATGTGCCACCAAAACAAATTCATGGACCAATCAAGAATATAAAGACATGATAGATGACACAATAAGGAGTCTAACGAGAATCGTTAAAGAAAGGAGAAAAGTGATATTAGTAGGAGATTTCAACTGTAAAGAAGTGGACTGGGAAAATTATGAAAGTGGTATGGGGGAAGAAGCCTGGGGAGAAAGATTCTTGAACCTAATGATAGACAATATGATGGACCAGAGAGTAAAGGAATGCACAAGATTCAGAGGAAACGACAAGCCGGCGAGATTGGACCTAGTTTTTACAAGGGGTATACAAATGAATGACGATATAAGATATATGCAATATTAGAAATAGATATAGAAGAAGGAAAGGAAGATAGAGACGATTCATACAAAAGAGACCGATTAAATTACAGAAAGGCTGATATTGAGAATCTCAAGAACTATTTTAAAAACGTAGACTGGGAGGAGATGGAAAACTCAGAGACAATGCAAGACAAATATAACTTATTTTTGGAAATATACAAAACAGGAGTCAGGGAATATGTCCCAAAATATAGACCAAAAGAAGAAGGAAAGAAAGATTGGTTTAATGCAAGGTGTGCCAAGGCAAAGGAGAAAAGAAATGGAGCATGGAAAAGGTGGAGGAGAAATAGGGAATCCAACAAACAAGGAAAACTTCAAGGCAGCGAGAAATGAATATGTTAAGGTGAGGAAGGAAAAGATATTGTTGAAAAATGTAAGGAGCAACCAAAATTGTTCTATAGATTCATAAATGGAAAAATTAGGCAAAAAGAAACAATAGAAAGGTTAAAAGGAGAGAACGGGATGGTGGAAGACCCAAAATGTATGGCAGAACTATTAAATAAAAAATTTCAGGAGGTCTTTACTAAAGAATCCAAATTTGAGAGGCCACAGGGTAATAGAGAGACAATCTATATGAAAGAGATTAAAGTAACCAAGCTTGAAATAAAAGAGTTATGAAGGAACTGGATGAAGAGAAGGCAATGGGTCCGGATGAAGTCTCAGGCAGAATACTGAAAGAATGTAGGGAAGAACTAACAAGTCCTATATACAACATCATAAAATGCTCAATAGAAAATGGAACAGTGCCAGTAGAATGGAAAAGAGCTGAGGTGGTTCCCATATATAAGAGCGGAAGGAAAGAAGAACCTTTAAATTACAGACCGGTATCACTAACTAGTGTAATATGCAAGATGTGTGAAAGAATAATAAAGAAACAATGGATCGAGTTCCTTGAAGACAACAAATTAATATCAAATAGCCAATTTGGTTTTAGAAAAGGACGGTCTTGTGTAACTAATTTATTGAGTTTCTATTCTAGAATAGTTGATAGAGTACAAGAGAGAGAGGATGGGTTGACTGCATCTATTTGGATTTAAAAAAGGCGTTTGACAAAGTGCCACACGCAAGATTACTGTGGAAGTTAGAGGAGAAGGGTGGCTTAAAAGGAAGCACATTGAGATGGATAGAAAATTATTTGAGGGGGAGAGAAATAAGGACGGTAGTTAAAGATATGAAGTCCAAGTGGAGAGCAGTAGAAAGCGGAGTGCCACAGGGGTCAGTATTGGCACCAATACTTTTCCTCATTTATATTAACGACATGCCAGAAGGAGTGAACAGCTACATAAATCTGTTTGCAGATGATACAAAACTGTGCAGAGTTATAAAGCAAAAGGAGGATTGTGAAATACTGCAAGAAGACCTAAATAAGATCTGGGAATGGAGTAAGAAGTGGAAATGGAATTTAATGTGAACAAAAGCCATGTCATGGAAATGGGAAAGAGTGAAAGACGACCTGTGGGAATCTATAAGATGGGAGATGGAGTAGAACTGGAGAAAGTCAAAAGGAAAAGGACTTAGGAGTGACGATGGAAGAAAACAATCAACCAGTAAGCCATATTGATAGAATTTTAGAGAAACATATAATTTGCTGAGGAATATTGGAGTAGCATTTCACTACATGGACAAAGAAATGATGAAGAAATTGATAAATACTATAATAAGACCCAGATTGGAATATGCAGGAGTAGTGTGGACCCCTCATAAAAGAAACACATAAGGAAATTGGAGGCTACAAAAATGGCTACAAGAATGGTCCCAGAACTTGAAGGGATGACATATGAGGAGAGACTAAAGGCTATGGATCTACCAACCTTGGAACAAAGAAGGGAGAGAGGCGACCTGATACAAGTCTATAAATTGATCAACGGAATGGACTAAGTGGATAATGAGAAACTGATCCTGAGAGAAGAATATGACACCTGAAGCACAAAATCGCATAGTAAAAAGCTGAGAAAGGGAAGATGTCTGAGAGATATTAAAAAATATAGTTTCCCGCAGAGATGTATTGAGACGTGGAACAGTTTAGATGAAGTAGTGTCTGCAACGAGTGTGCACACTTTTAAAGTAAGATTGGATAACTGTAGATATGGAGACAGGGCCACACAAGCATAAAGTCCAGGCCCTGTAAAACTACAACTAGTACTAGGTAAATACACACACACACACACACAGACATGTAAGGAAAATTATAAGCAATCTGGATATTAATAAATCAATTGGGCCTGATGGCATATCTGGAAGGTTGCTAAATGAATGTAAGGATCAATTGTTGAACCCTGTATTTGATATTGTGGAAACCTCCATACGAACAGGATTAATCCCAAAAGAGTGGAAAAGAGCTGACATATTGCCTATATATAAGAATGGTAGTAGAATGGAACCGCTAAATTATAGACCAGTATCGTTGACTAGTATATTGTGTAAGGTATGTGAAGAAGTAATTAAAGCTAAGTGGAGTGAGTATCTAGAAAGTGAAAACATTCTGAGTGAAAGGCAGTTTGGTTACAGAAAAGGAAGATCGTGTATCCAATTTATTATGTTTTTATTCAAGAGTGACTGACATACTACAACATAGAGAGGGATGGGTGGATGCTATCTACCTGGACTTGAGAAAGGCCTTTGATAAAGTACCACACAATAGACTGATGGGGAAACTAAAGAAGATTGGAGGAGTAAATGATAAACTAGCAAAATGGATGGAAAATTACTTAATGGGAAGAGAAATGAGAACAGTGGTGAGAGGAAGGAAGTCCGAGTGGAAGAAGGTAACCAGTGGAGTTCCACAAGGGTCAGTGTTTGGTCCCATCATGTCTTTGATTTATGTTAATTATATGCCAGTAGGAATTGACAGTTACATGAACATGTTTGCGGACGATACTAAAATTATGAGGAGAGTAAAGAATGTGGAAGATTGTAACAAGTTACAGGAAGATCTTGATAAAATATATGAGTGGAGTAAGGAGTGGCAGATGGAATTTAATATGGACAAGACCCATGTTATGAAAATGGGAAGAAGTAGATACAGACCAAACTGGGATTACAGGCTGGATGATGAGAAAATTAAAGAGACCAATGAGGAGAAAGACTTAGGAGTAACCGTGCAAAACACTTTGTCACCGGAGAAACACATTAACAAGATTTTTGGGAAAACATATAACATGCTTCAAAATATTGGCCTTGCATTCCACTACCTAGATGAAGGAATGATGAAGAAGATATTATGTACCTTAATAAGACCCCAGTTAGAATATGCAGCTTGTGTCTGGTCACCGCATATGAAGAAAAATGTGAAGAAGGTAGAAAGGGTACAGAGGCTGGCAACAAGGATGGTACCAGGACTCAGGGAGTTAGACTATGAGGAAAGACTGAGGAAGCTGGGGCTGATCACATTAGAAGAGAGAAGAACAAGAGGAGACATGATAACTATGTATAAATTGGTGAACAAGATTGACATACTGGACAGAGAGTTGATAAAGGTGACCACAAGTAATCATCTCCGAGGACATGGAAAAAAGCTAATAAAAGACATCTGTCTAAATGACGGGAGAAAATACAGTTTCCCGCATCGTAGCATTGATAAGTGGAATAAACTGAGCAGTGATGTCGTTGACCCGGTGTGTGTCAATCAGATGAAAGAGAGATATGACAGGAATGGACAAGGAGACAGGACACAGAGAGCTTAGCTCGGGCCCTGTAATACACAAATAGGTAAATACAAATAGGTAAATACACACACACACACACACACACAAAACATAAGAGAACCTCCTTTATTTTCAAATAATTAAAACCCGACTGGTCCAATTTTCTGAACTTATGCCTCTAATTACACGGCTGCGAATGTTTTAAATACAACTACAACTAGGTAAATACACACACACACACGAGCCATCGTCAAGGATGGACGTGTCTGAGCTGCTCACAGAGAGTGCTATAAAAGGACTGGACCCAGGCCTAGATGTATGTACAGGAGGAGGGGGGCCATAATGTACTCCTGTCTCTCCGGGCCGCCGTGGTACAGTGGATCTGTGCGTGCTTTGGGGTCCGAGGGTCTCAAGCGCAGGGTTGAATCCTGTCTGGTCTGAGTTTAGGTTGGGCTTCCTCACTGGGCAAGGTTTCCTAGCGGGTGGGCTTTGAAATAGGAGGTACCCTTAATAAGTATCCCCTTTAGCCCATAAATTCCCGTGAAAAGCCCACATGGTATAAAAAAAAAAAAAAAAAAATGAAATAAGTGTTAGATTACGTATAGCCAAGGAATAGATAAGGAGAGAGATATGGAACCAAGTAGCGCTGCCAGGTGCATGGAGGAACCAAAACATACGCCTGCCGAAAATCAACGTTATATAGAAACACCTATTGGTTTAAGAAAACTGACTGAAGATACTATGGATAAGGATTTCTCTGGTTTCCGAGATGAACGAGGAAATACAAAGAGACTTGTAAATGTAGAGAGAGAATTAAGATATTTGAAGGAGGCGATGTCCAGTCTCATGGACAAACATGACCGACTGGTATCAGAAAACACAGCCTTGAAATTGAGAATAACTGAATGTGAAAAGGTCAGTGGAATAAACCAGAAATTAAAAGAGATTTTAGAAATAAGGAAACAAAATGATGCTCTAAAAACCACATGCCAAAACTTGCAGGATAAAGTTCAGCAAGGGGTTTCAGACAGGATAGAAGGTGGTCTAGGTGAAAACAAATTGAAAGAGCTAAGAAATTAATGGAAACAAGAACAAGAGGAGGAAAAAGTTAAATTTTCAGAAGTGGTAAAGAGACAAATTCAGGAGAAGACAAAAGTTGCTGTAATCAGAGTTATCAAAGAAAAGGAAAGTATAGTGCAGGATGCAGTGGACAAGTAAAAAAGCTTCGTGATCTACGAGATGAGAGAAAGGAAAAATCCAAATAAATTCACAAGAGAACGTGAAGAAACGGAAATGGCCAAAACGGTTATCAAAAGGGTACAAGACAGCACACAAGAAATTGACCAGGAGGTGAAGGAAGTGGTTAGGCTGGGAAGGTACACTGAAGGGGGTAAGAGACCAATGAAGGTGAAAATGAGATCTCAAGTGGCTGTAGAAGAAATAATGTCTACGAGTAGAAAAGGGAAGATAGCCGATGATGTCGATCACAAGGAAATATGGTTAAAAAAAAGATATGAACTTAGAGGAAAGGGAAAAGGAGAAAGTGCTAAGAAGTGAGGCTAAGGAAAAAAAAATGAGAAGAGGACAGAGATAGAGAAGAAAAATTTTTACTGGAGGGTTCTGGATATGAGACTAAAGAAGTGGTACTTAAGGAAAAAGAGGAGGTCATGGAGGAGGCAATAAATTAAGAGTGACTTATACTAACATAGATGGTTTGTTATCAAGTATATTGGAAGTTCAGGATTATTTGAAAGAGAAAAAGCCAGATGTAATGTGTATCATTGAATCAAAACTGAAGAATGAGATACATGTCAACTTTAAAGAGGAAGGATATAATACTTGGAGGAGGGACAGGAAAGATAAAGGGGGAGGAGGAGTGTTAATAATGGTTCGTGATAACATTTGTGTGGAGGATGTGCAGTATGGAGAGGACAAAGTGGAAGCATTGGGAGTAACAATCAGAACAGAAGATTTGAAGAAGAGAAATATTATAGTTACATATGTTCCACCAAAGACTAATACATGGGGATCAGAAGAGCATAAAGATATGCAAAGAGAGACGATAAAGTATCTAGATAACATGATAAGAAGAGATAGAAGAATACTCTTAGTTGGAGACTTTAACTGTAAAAAAATAAACTGGGGAGAGATGGAAGTAATGGACAATGCTAGGCAGTGGAGTGAGAAAGTGTGACAAATGACTATGGTTAATACAATGGACCAGTGGGTAGAAGAGTCAACAAGATACAGGGGGAAAGAGGAACCAATGTTACTTGACCTAGTCTTCACAAAAAAAAAAAAACAGGAGTCCCCTCCAATCATACAATACCTTAGTCCAATGGGGAAAAGTGATCATGTGACATTAGAGATGCAAATGCAGGAGGAAGATGAGATAAGATACAGATAGGACTATAAAGGAGAGAGATTAAATTATGCAAGAGCTGATTTTGAAAAACTAATGAGTTATTTTGAGGTACAATCAGCTCGAGTGCAGGTTTAGCTGTACTAAATGAGTGCACAATATACTATCTGTGTAGTACTACGCCTCAGGGTATCGCTGAAACATCTCATTAAAAAAAATGAGGCCCCACGCACATAGGAAACACTACCTTCAAAATAGAATCAGCAAAATAGCGCAGTAATCCCTACGTACAATCACAATAGCGCAGTCACCCCCACCAAAAGGAACCAAACCCCCATACCCGACCTCCCTACATCCCGTTTATCTCTGGGAGGTCCCTCTCCTGATAAGAAGACGCCATTCCATGTTTCAGCGCTTGTGGTAGCCAGACCTACACTCGTTTGCGCCTGTTTCGCCGGCTCTTAGAGCCGGCGTTTTCTCTGGGTGTTTCTTTTCAGCTTTTCCTCTTGCTTTTTGGCAAGAATCTTGGATTTTGTGGACGGATTACATTGTGCTGTGCCCTTTTCGTGTGTTTTAGTGCAGAGTGGTGCTTTTATTATGTGTGTTTTTTGTGACTATATGGTGGGGAGCTGGCAGGTTTTCTCGAATGTTTTCGAGTGTGTAAGTGGCCCTTTCTTTCGGTGTAGGGCATAGTGTTTGCTCATGGCCTCTGCTGTTCAGCTCCCTGTGCGTGTGCAGTGTTTTTAAGCCACTTTTATGGCGTTTTGTCATACTTTGCAGTCTTTTGTGTCGCCGAGTGATGTGCGTCTCCTAAGCCCGGATGGGGGCGATAAGGTAGTGTTTTACGTGTGATATCTTTTCAGTTCATCATGCCTACTACCAAGTGCCAGTTTTCCTATGATGGCAAAGGGTGGGCATATGAGTTTTCATGCGATGGCCATGACTTGTGTGTGCCCCATCATCCTTGTGTTTCCAAGGACTTCTTGTTTGACACTGACAAGTGTGAGAAGTGCCGAGAAATTCCTCCAATCTGTGAGCAAGGTGGATAAGCTTTGCCTCCAGTACACTTCGCTGCGCCGATCGTGGGAGGTGGTGCAGCGTTCGGCCAAGAGGAAAGGGATGCACGCGGTCTGGAAGGACGAAGCTTTCCGCCTGGCTTTCATGGGCCGGGGCTCTCGGAAGGTGGTCCCGTCTACCCCGTCCACTGCTGGCCGCTCCTGCCCCCCCTCCTCGGTCGTGGAGGATCCGGTACCGGGGCCATCTTTGGTACATCACGATCCCGTGGCCGGGGATCCGTCTCCAGTGGTGCCGCCTTCCGCTCTCCTTGGCCCCACCTCGGAGCCCCTGCCTCCTAACATCCATGAGCTCTTCTCGGGGATTTTGGTCCATCTCTCCTCTGCTGCTCCTCTGCCGTGTGCCCAATCCCCGGCTTCTCCTCTGGTGGCGGACCCTCATCCTGCTACACCTCTCCCCCTCTCTAGTCCGGCATCTCAGCCGTACGGCGTGGATTCGTCCCCTGTCTCGGACGCCCCCCCTTCGGAGGAGGAGTTGGAGCCGGAGGTTTTTCCGGAGTTGTGGGCTCCTGTGCCTCCTGATTGGCAGGTGTCTCAGGTCGCCGGGTCGGCCATCTTACTCCGCCGAGATGGGGCCTCCCAGGGGGAGGCGGCGCCAGTGCCTGGTCAGGAGGTGTGCTGGGGGACGTCGTGCCACTCTCCTCTTCCTTCCTGGCATTTTCGTCCCCTCTCTCAAGCAGCCCAGCCTACTCCTACCTTGCCATTACCGTCCGTGGACAAGCTCTTGCGCTCCCTCTCGGTCCTCTCTTTGTTTGTGGGCCTGTCTCCTCCTTCCCTTTCCTCCGAGGGTGAGGAGTCGACGCGGCGCTCGATGGGCGTGTCATGGATGGCGGGCCAGGCGGACCAGTTCCTTAAGGTAGCCAGGGACTGGTGGGATCAGTTGGCAGCACAGGCCCAAAGTGCTCCTGTTCCCAGACCATCAGCTAAGCCCAAGACTTCTCTACTTCCGGTTGGGGACTCTGGACGCCCGGGTGGGAATTTGGCTGTCTGCGCATTCTCCATCCTCCTTTCCTCCTCCCTTGGCCACCTCTTCGTCGGAGACAGTGAGGCAGGCCGAAAAGGACAAGGCTTTTGCGTTGGATGCCTTTTCTTCTTTTCAGGCCTTGCTGACGGCGGAGAAGATCTTGACGGTTCTGTCACAGAGGCAGGATCTAAACGCATGGGTGTCCTGTTCAATCCTGTGCTCTAACCTCCTGCCCCTGCTGCACTTCGCCCTCTGGCAAGGGGCTCTGGCGATGGCTTCTTCCTTCACTCAGGCTCTCTCATACCACTTAGCCTGCTGGAGGCAAGCCGTGGCTCCTCTGCCATCTCCAGCGCAGTCGGCCCTTCTCATGGGGGATTTGCTGGGAGCTTCCTTTGGGTCTACACACTCGGTGGCGGATGCTCTCGCACGGTCCCCTCAGGTTGCGGTGGTTTACCAGGGAGCTCCACCAGACCGCGCAGGCTCTGCGAGAGCCCGCGCTTCATCGTCTCGGGTGGCCCCTCCTCGATACCAAGGCCCGTCGCGCTTCCTGAGGACCTCCAACAGATTCCTCCCCTACCCGTCAGCTTCTCACCAGGCCCAGTACTCTTCACGGGATAGGAGAGCTCCGCCGGGTCGGGACGGCGGTTTCTTTATCCGTAGGGGTTCGGGCCAGCCCCGGGGGTCGTGGCAGTGACTCTCCAGCACTGGGTTGCCTGTCCAACGCGGCCGACAAGTGGCCGGTCGGCACGTGGGCGGACAGGGTGGTTCGTCGGGGCCTCTCCTGGGAGTGGGCTCAAGGCCGTGCCCCGCGTCTACGGATGCCTCCTCCTTTCTCTTCAGCTTCACCTTAGCTCTCGGCGATATTGCAGGAGATGCTCCTCCATGGGGTACTGGAGGAGTATTCCGGCCCTGTCTTCCTGTCCCGTCCCTTCTTGGTCCCTCGGTGGGACAGGCAGGACCCTTGTCTGGTCGTTGACCTGTCTGCTCTCAACGCCCACATTGAGTGTCATCACTTCAGGATGATGACGCTCAAGCAGGTCAGGGAGACCCTTCTTCTGCACTCTTGGTTGACTTCCCTGGACCTTGCCAATGCATATTGGCATGTGCCGATAGGTCCGCGTTTCCGTTCCTACCTGGCAGTGCAGGACCGCTCCCACGTCCTGCGTTTTACAGTCCTACTCTTCGGGTTGAACATCGCGCCACGGGTCTTCACTAAGATCATGAAGACTCTGGCATCAATACTGGCGGATGTCAACATCAGAACTATAATGTATCTGGACGATTGGCTCGTCCAGGGATTATCAAGGGAGGAAGCCCGAGCTGCAACCGCCAGGACCATCTCCATCAGCGAATTCCTCGGGTTTCACTTCAATTTCCCCAAGTCTCGTCTCAAGCCCACTCAAGATTTGCAATGGCTCGGCATGTGGTGGGATACTCGGACTTCTACCATTCGCCTGTCCGAGGACATTCGGAGGAGGGTTCTGCAGCGGGTTAGGAGGGCCTCCTGGTCCACCACCTTCACCCACCACATGTGGACGAGGCTTATGGGCTCCTTGACATTTGCAGCCCAGGTGACACCACTGGGGCCTCTGTGGTGCAGGAGGCTCTGGTGGGAAGGCAACAGGGTGTTTCCGTGGACGGCCCTGCACTGTCTGTGCCCGGTTCCATCACACCGTCACTGGCTGCTGCGTCAGTGGTTGTCTTCGGGTCTTCTGGAGACTGCGGTTCCTTGGAGGCTGTCAGCGCCGCAGCTCCAAGTCTACACAGATGCTTCGGACAGCGGTTGGGGCTTCCAGGTGTCCGACAATCGACAGGGCCGGGGATGCTGGGAGCAGGCCGATGCACAGAGACACGTCAACGTGAAGGAGTTGACGGTGCCTCTGCTTTTCCTTCAGCAACACGTGGATCTCCAGCAACTCCACGTCTGCTTCTACATGGACAATGTAGTGGCAGTCCAGTGTGTGAAGAGGATGGGCTCCTCCCAGTCGATCTCCCTCCTCAGGACATCCGAGGCCCTCTTCAACCTGGCAGCGTCGCGCCATCTTACGCTGTCAGCCGTGCACGTGCCGGGCAGGGACAATGTCTGGGCAGACGCGTTGTCCCGCAGCGATACTTCCTCAGTGGAATGGTCGCTCAACCCAGACGTTTTTATGGATCTAGTGGAGTTGTTCCGTCTGCCCGAGGTGGACCTATTTGCATCATCGGAGAACCATCAGCTCCCACAGTACATCACTAGGAGCGTGGTCACGGCCACGAGAGGGCCAGACTCCTTTCTCATGGATTGGAACACATGGGGGTTCGTTTATCTTTTTCCTCCCCAAGCGACGGTGGTGGTGCGCAAGCTGGAGACGTTCAGGGGCCGAGTTCTTCTCATTGCCCCTCTCTGGAAGGCCCAACCCTGGTGCCAATGTCTACTGCTCTGGTGTCCTTCCCCTCTACCTTTCAACAGACTGGCGGTACGGGGCCATGGTGTCTGTCAGTCTGGAATATCCTCCAGCTTTCACGCATGGAGTTTCTGCAGGCATGCTTGACCACCTCCCTCTTGCCTGAGGTCTCCTCTGATGTCATGAAGGGGTCCAGGGATTCCACCCTCCACCAGTATGAGTCGGCATGGAAAGCTTTCCAGCTTTTTCTCCACAATCAGCCTTTTTCTTATATTTCTTTACCTCTTGTTTATGACTTTTTGTCCTTTATATTTCATGTCAGACGCAGAGCTGCCTCGACCGTCGCCACCTATGCGGCTGCTCTGGCGGACCCCTTGTCATTGGGGTTTAACATCACCATCAGAGGACGGGTCCTAGATTTACTGAAAAAGGGTCACTTCCACCAGCGGCCTCCTGTGAAGAGACCAAGGATCTTCTGGTCTCTGTCCAAAGTCCTGACCCTCCTTCGGGGCCCTCCTTTTACTAATTCGGACTGGGGGGGGTGGGGGGATGTTAGCTTCCCAGGAGGTCTGCGCTCACCCCTCCCAAAGGTTGCCTCAGCTTTACTGGACCGTCCTCCACACACCGGTCCAGGTATGCTGTTCTCTCGGACCGTCCTCACTCTGCCAGGTTAGAGGTTTACAGTACCCTTCCCTTTCAGTATAGTCTGGTGGCGGATCCTTCCTCCACTTGTGATGCAGCTAAACCCGCACTGGAGATGATTGTACCTCAAAATGTGATGTTTGAGTTACCGAACTATTCTTCGAAAACATCTATTTTGAGTGAAGCAGTTCCAGTGCGGGTGATCGGGGCCCTCTTCTTCCGCTTTGCTCCCTCCCCCGGTCATCCTTTGCCAGATTCGGTTCTCGCGCTTCACATGGAACGGCATCTTCTTATCAGGAGAGGGACCTCCCAGAGATAGAAAACGGGATGTAGGGAGGTTGGGTATGGGGATTTGGTTCCTTTTGGTAGGGGTGACTGCACTATTGTGATTGTAGGTAGGGGTTACTGCACTATTGTGCTGATTCTATTTTGAAGGTAGTGTTTCCTATGTGCGTGGGGCCTCATTTTTTTTAATGAGATGTTTCAGCGATACCCTGAGGCGTAGTACTACACAGATAGTACATTGTGCACTCATTTAGTACAGCTAAACCCGCACTGGAGCTGCTTCACTCAAAATAGATGTTTTCGAACAATAGTTCGGTAACTCAAACATCGCATTTTGCTGATATTGAGTGGAGTAATATTATGTGCAGGAAGACTGTACAAGAGAAATCTGACATATTCCTACAGGAATACAATGAAGGAGTAAAAAAATTTGTTCCTGTTTATAGAGTTCAGAAAAAAATACATACATGATACAATGCTAGATGCTTACAAGCAAAAAAGGCAAAGGATAAAGCATGGAAGAAATTTTTAAAGCAGAGAAATTACTATAATAGTCGGCAGTACAAAGATACTAGAAATGAATATATTAGAGTAAGGAGAGAGGAAGAAAGAAAGTTTGAGAAAGATGTAGTGGATAAAAGCAAGGATGAACCCAAACTTTTCTACAAGTTTATAAGTGGCAAAACAAAGAATAAGGAAACAATTGAAAAAATAATTAAAGAAGGAAAGACATACCAAACAGAGAAAGAAATGTGTGAAATAATGAATGAGAGCTTCAAAATGGTATTCGCTGAAGAAGATGACTTCACAGAACCTAATAGGACATTGAACTGCCAAGGATTACAGGAAATTGCAGTTCATAAAGAAGATATTGGAAGATTACTGGACAAGTTGGAAGTCAGGAAAATAATGGGGCCAGATGGTGCATCAGGGTGGGTGTTAAAAGAATGTAAAAAGCAATTACTGGAGCCAATTTGGGAAATAATTAAAAGTTCAATAAATGAAGGGAAAGTTCCACTAGAGTGGAAGAGAGCCCATGTAATACTGATATTTAAAGGAGGAAAGGCAACTAAACTACAGACTAGTGTCACTTACAAGTGCCGTACGGAAGTTATGTGAAATAATCATCAAAGAAAAATGGATTAAATTTCTAGAAGAGGAGCAAGTCATATCGAACAGTCAATTTGGGTTCAGGATAGGGCGGTCATGTGTATTTCGTGACGATTGTACCGTCGCGTGCAGAGAGGCGGGGATTGTTCCGGAAATCATGATTTTTCTGCGCTAAATGTTTGAATCTCTCCTGCTTACTATTGATCCTGATGCAAGTAGAGGTATCTGGCATCTTTTCTTGCTCAACTCCTCGAGCCTTGAGACATATGTTCCCTCACAATAGGTCACCTTTTCCCATTTCGAGGCGACATCTGGCTATCCCCGTGACCTAGAGAGAGGAAATGGTACTCTGAGTGATGTTATGTCAGTGTTACTCGGTAGTGACATTGAGGACAGTGATGAAAATGAAGACTGATTTTTTTTATTGAGACAGAAGAAAGTGAAGACTCCAGTAGTGATCTGGGAGACGGAGACCAACCCTCACAGTGACGTTCATAAACCTCCTCACGTATTCCCCTCAAGCAATGCGCTGGTGTGTGTCACCCATGGTTGCCTCTACAGGACTGTGCTTGTCGGCCAAGTCATGTGAATCCCATTGCTAATAAGAGTTGCCAGATTCCAATTATTATAGAAATCCACAATACTTGTAATAATATGTGGTTTCTTTTTCTTTTTCTGTTTTGCATATCATTTCATATATCTGAGTTCGCATTTTCATGACATGAAAGTGCAAAAGTTCCTACTTTTACATGAAATTCAAATGTCCAAAAGGAGAGAGAGAGAGAGAGAGAGAGAGCACGCTCGCTGTGTTATCAGAGCTTAGGGGATATTTTTTAGCAGCAGGTTCTGCCAAGGGTTTAGGGAGAATTTTTTGATATGCAATAACTTTGCTCTCAGAGGTCATAACATGTTGAAAACTACATCATTGTATGTACTCAGAATAGCACAGAGAAATATGCTTTTATAAGGAAAAAATCTTTTATCATTTTTGACGTGTGATTTTTCCCTGCTGTAAAAGAAGGAAAGTAAATCAGCTCCCCGTACTTTTAGGGCTAATCAACACGTCTGCTTTAATAACTGGATAATGGTGATTGAAGTGTGTGCAGAGTTGGATGTGGGTGTCAGTGCACTGAAAAAGATGTCTTCTCCAGGGTACAGAAAAATATGTGTCAAGTGGGTTCCATGAATGCTCAAGCAGGAGCAAAAATATGACCGGCTGTGCATGGACATATGGAGTGTGGTTTGTCACATCTCTGTCGCCAGTCCAGAATTGACAAACTTCTCCCAACCATGCTGACATTAACTGAGTCCATTCTGTAAATGTTCACCAAGCACTGGTGAATGTTAATTGGTTCAATATCTGCTTCTGACACACCTCCATGACTGGCGTTGCTTTCTTAGGCTGTCATACCATTAATATTTGCAACCAAGAGATGAAAATTTCATGTTATTGCTAAGGTACAGCTGTCATAATAGTGCCATAAGCAATATTATTAGATCCCTTGTGTCAGAATAAAAATGAGACATTACTTTTTGAACAACCCTCATATCTATGAATTGGTTTGTGGTTAAAGGTATGGGAAAGTTTTCTGCCTAAAATGTTCTGCCATTTTCAAGATTGGTATTAAATATGCTTGAGATCAGAAAAAAACTGCCCATTGCATATCAAACTTTTCAGGACTGATGAGCTGATTCAGGAACTTATCCGCACCAAATTCCATGACTGTACAGTGCTGACTATTGCTCACCGACTGCAGACTATTGTAGACAGTGACCGTGTAATGGTGCTTCAGGCTGGCAATCTCAAAGTATGTATCCTTTAACTACTCATTTGGAATTTTATTGCTTATTTTTACTGCAGTCTCTCCCAAATATCCCTTTTAATATAAGTTTGGGATAATATATTTTTTTCTACAACTTCCTCATATCAACCATATTTACTACAAGAAGCCAGCTCTTTTGAAAAGTATATATTCTCATTTTGTGTAATTTTTGAAATTTTAGTTGATTGGAAAACTGTAGTGTTTATTCATGAAACAAAAGATGGCCCATTTTGATACTCTAGCTTGAGCATCATCCTTTTCTTTTGTGTTTTTTTTTTTTTTTTGTAACATAATGTCAAGTAGAGGCATAGCAGCTAATACATATATAAGTCTGCTGACAGTACATTCTTTAGTGTATCCTACATACTAAGACATGGCTTTTATATGATTATTAATGATTAAGGATTTATGAAAGAACAATATTGGAACACTTTAATAGCTCAACATGTGGGAGAACAATCAAGGCTGACCAATGTCAATAGGATCTTGGTAATTGCTATTGATCTGGCAGTACCTATCCTTAATTGCCTTAATTTGATTAATTCAACAGGAGTTTGATGAGCCACACATTTTGCTTCAGAACAAGAATTCCTTGTTCTTCAACATGGTCCAGCAGACAGGACAGAACACCAGCCGCCAGTTGCAACAGATTGCAGAATATGTAAGTTTTTCTGTGATAAATTAAACAAACTGAACCTTCCTTCCATTTCATTAAACATAATTGGGGAATTAATCATCAGTTTGGTGCTTAGAGAATGTGTATGTGTGTGTATTTACCTAGTTGTATATTACAGTGTTTGAGTGGGGCTCATAGTGACCTGTCTCCATATCTACTTTTATTCAACTTTTCCTTAAATTTATGCACACTTCCTTCTGTTACAGTCTCTTTGCTCAATCCATTCTAGATAATCACCTTCCTATGTGGAAAACATTGACTCTTCATGATCTTCTTGGAGTGTTTTCTTGTCTGTCTGTCTCCATCATCAGTCAGTGATTTCAGGTCTTGTCTGTCTATCTTTTTTTGCATATGGTTTACTATCTTATACATCATTGTTATATTTCCTCTCTACGGTCTATCCTTCAAAGTTGGTAGTTCCATTTCCTTCAGTTTTTCATCACAGGTACCATCATGGTAGCTATCCTTTGAATTCTTCTATTTTCCTTATATCCTTTTGCTTATGTAAAGACCATACTTCTGCTGTATATTCAAGTTTAGGTCTTATCATAATGGTTACGATTTTTTCATCATACTCTTATCCATGTAATTAAACACCACCCTGATATTTGTTAGTGTCCTGTATGTTGAAACAAATGTGTGCCCTCTCTGGGGTCAGGGTATCTTCTATAACCACTCCCAGGTCTTTCTCTTCCTTCCTCTTCATTATAATCTCTTCCCCATTTTGGATTCCCACATAGGCTTTCTGTTACTTTTACACATTTCCATCATATGGCATTTCTTGGCATTAAACTCTAATTTTCACTTTCAGTTCCATTCCCAGATCTTGTCAATATATCTCTGCAATTTCATACAGTCCTCATTGTTCTTTATTACTCTGAAGAGTTTCACATTATCTGCAAATAAATTTTTGTAGCTGCTCGAGCCCTCCTGTATGTCATTAATAAATATTTGGAGCATTATTGGTGACAGCACCAAACTCCGTGGTACACCACTAGTTACTATGCTCCAATTTGACAAGGTGTCTCTTACCATAGTCACATTTTGCTTCCAGTTAAGTAGTCCCTCATCCAGCTTAACATACTTCCCTGTATGTTTAATTTCCCATATGTGGTACTCTATCAAAAGCCTTCTTAATCCCTTACCAGCATCAAGACAGATAAGTATACTACCAAATAAAAATGGCATATAGACTCTTTTGACTTTCATCCATATATCTATATATAGTTTCCCAGCAAGTGGGTATTCAGATTGACATCTATATATAGACTCTGCTGCAAAACTGAACAAACAGTTGAATCTATATATAGGTGTCATTTGTGTTTAATTGATGATATTGCATGTCAATATATTTATATGAATGTTTGGAGTTACTCACATCCAGAACTTGTGACCTAGATAAAATTTACTTCCATTTTTCTTCGTACTTTTTGCATACTTGTTTTGTACCTATTCATTCATAAGCAATGTTGCTAGGATGTGGTACAGTTCTTTCTCCTTGACATGAATGACTAATAATAAAAGTGTAGTACATCCACTGACAAAGTGCAAGCCGTAACTGGCCTTGAGAGCCAATTTTGATAAGTATTTGGGTATTTGAGATGAGAAATAATTATTAGTATTATGAGTTTTGTAATTTTTGTAAGGAATAGTCTATTTATAGATCATGCTGCAACTTATTGCAGTAAAATCAGAGCAAATGTCTATATATAAACAATCCGACAAAAAATCCCAATTATGAAACATCTGTATATAGATCCTCCGCCGGGAAGGGGTTAATATCCAAATACACTCCCTTGTACCTCATCTATTACCCTTGTATAGAAACTTAGTTGATTTTGTTATACACAATCTTCCCTTTCTAAATCCAAATTGGGAGTTATAATTTCATTATCCTCCAGATATTCCATATATTTTTCTTTCATCACAATTTCATTGATCTTTCCCACAACACCAGTCAATGACACTGGTCTTTAATTTTATTGGCTTAGTCTTTTTCCTCCTTTGTATATAAGCACTATGTTTGCTTTTTTATTCACTCCCTCTGTACTTGCCCTTCCATCAAAGAGCTATTGATCACATCCTAAATTGATTCCACCAGTTGATCTTTTATATTCTCTGTGTCCATCTGGCTCCAATGCTTTTCTGACATCTACTTTCTCTAATAATTTGCTAATATCTTGTTTATGCACCATAACCTTCCTTAAACCTTCCTGCATCACTTTGTTGTTTGGTTCCATGAAATCTTTGTCTACATTAGATATTGATTTAAAGCTCTCATTCATAAGTTTGCTCACTTCTTCTGTTGTTTCACATATCTTATTTCCCTTAATTAACTTATTGATGATCTCTCTGTTTGTTATCTCTCCATTAATGTATTTGTGAAAAAGCTTCTGTTCCTCTTCACATCTCTACTACATCCCTTCAAACTTTCTTTCCTCCTCCCGTCTTATTCTAACATATTAATTTCATGCTCCTTTATATTGCTTCCTATTTTTTCATCTTACATCCTACATCCTTACTTTTCATAGCTCTTGCATATGTAGCATTAACTCTGTATACTGAAACATACCTCATTATCCCTTCGTTGTACTTATGTTTCTCATGCACTGTTTTGCCCCACGTGGTTTCTTTCCAATTAATATCACCAATGTACTTCCTTAATCCTTCAAAATTTTTCTTGGCATGATTTAATCTACCTTGTTTGTTACCCTCATTGTATTTCAACATTTCCTGAGCCTCTATTTCAACTTCCACAACTACATGATCACTTTTTCCCATCGGGCTATGAGATTTAATGTTTGGACAATGCTCTTTTTATTTTTTATTTATTTATTTTTTTTTTTTTTTTTTTTTTTTTTTAATACCAAGTCAAGCATGGATGGTACTTCTCTATACCTTGTATAGTCTTTCACCCATTGGTTCATTGTGTTTTACCATTGCCAGTTGTAGCACTTCTTCCCCAGTTGTCCAGCATAGCTATTTATTTCAATTTCTTCCCAATTTATGTTTTGCAGTTAAGATCTCCCACAAGTACAGTGGTACCTTGGAGTACGAATGCTTTTTTTTTTTCTCTGTGACCTGTCTCCTTGTCCATTCCTGTCATATCTCTCTTTCATCAGATTGACACACACCGCGTCAACGACATCACTGCTCAGTTTATTCCACTTATCAATGCTACGATGCGGGAAACTGTATTTTCTCACGTCATTTAGATAGATGTCCTTTATTAGCTTTTTTCCATGTCCTCGGAGATGATTACTTATCAACCTTTATCAACTCTCTGTCCAGTATGTCAATCTTGTTCACCAATTTATACATAGTTATCATGTCTCCTCTTGTTCTTCTCTCTTCTAATGTGGTCAGCCCCAGCTTCCTCAGTCTTTCCTCATAGTCTAACTCTCTGAGTCCTAGTACCATCCTTGTTGCCAGCTTCTGTACCCTTTCCATCTTCTTCACATTTTTCTTCATATGCGGTGACCAGACACACACTGCATATTCTAACTGGGGTCTTATCAAGGTACATAATATCTTCTTCATTCCTTCATCTAGGTAGTGGAATGCAAGGCCAATATTATGAAGCATGTTGTATGTTTTCCAAAAAATCTTGTTAATGTGTTTCTCCGGTGACAAAGTGTTTTGCACGCGGTTACTCCTAAGTCTTTCTCCTCATTGGTCTCTTTAATTTTCTCATCACCCAGCCTGTAATCCCTGTTTGGTCTGTATCTACTTCTTTCCATTTTCATAACATGGGTCTTGTCTATATTAAATTCCATCTGCCACTCCTTACTCCACTCATATATTTTATCAAGATCTTCCTGTAACTTGTTACAATCTTCCACATTCTTTACTCTCCTCATCATTTTAGTATCGTCCGCAAACATGTTCATGTAACTGTCAATTCCTACTGGCATATCATTAACATAAATCAAAAACATGATGGGACCCAGCACTGACCCTTGTGGAACTCCACTGGTTACCTTCTTCCACTCGGACTTCCTTCCTCTCACCACTGTTCTCATTTCTCTTCCCATTAAGTAATTTTCCATCCATTTTGCTAGTTTATCATTTACTCCTCCAATCATCTTTAGTTTCCACATCAGTCTATTGTGTGGTACTTTATCAAAGGCCTTTCTCAAGTCCAGGTAGATAGCATCCACCCATCCCTCTCTATGTTGTAGTATGTCAGTCACTCTTGAATATAAACATAATAAATTGGATACGCACAATCTTCCTTTTCTGAAACCAAACTGCCTTTCACTCAGAATGTTTTCACTTTCTAGATACTTACTCCACTTAGCTTTAATTACTTCTTCACATACCTTGCACAATATACTAGTCAACGATACTGGTCTATAATTTAGCGGTTCCATTCTACTACCATTCTTATATATAGGCACAATGTCAGCTCTTTTCCACTCTTTCGGGATTAATCCTGTTCGTATGGATGTTGATCCTTACATTCATTTAGCAACCTCCCAGATATGCCATCAGGCCCCATTGATTTATTAATATCCAGATTGCTTATAATTTTCCTTACATCTTCCTTAGTAACCATGATGTTCTGCATTTACTTTATTTCCGTAGGCCTTCCTCCCATGAAATGCTCTTCCTTTGTAAACACTTTGCAAAAGTTGTCGTTCAAAATTTCAGCTATATCTCCAGCATCCTCATATACTTCTTCCCCCGTTTTTTACCTTTTCTATTGCCTCCCTTTTATTTAGTTTTCCATTTATGAATTTATAAAACATTTTTGGGTCACTATCACAGTTTTCCACCACCCTCTGTTCATATTCCTTCTGTGCTGTTCTTACTTCAACATATCTATTTCTTGCTGTTTTGTAGACTTCTCTTGATAATACATCACTGTTTTTCTTAAGTTTCTTCCATGCCTTTTCTTTGTTCTTTTTTGCTTCTTCACAATTTCTATTAAACCACTGTTTATTATTTAAAGTCCTCTTTCTGTGATATGGCACAAACTTTTTCACAGCAGAGTTATACAAATCCATAAATTTATCGTATTTCAATTGCATATCCCTTTCTTGGTATACCAATTTCATTAAAGAACTTTCTTATATGGTTATAATTTGCCCTAGTATAATTTAATTTTTACTCCCTGCATTCCACAATCTTATTCGTGCTTAATTCCGTATCCAGCTCAATGCTTAGGACATCATGATCGCTTTTCCCCAAGGGACATTCATGTTCAATTTCCTCTTTTAGAGAGATTCCCCTGGTAAATACCAAATCCAACCTTGCTGCAACATCTTGTCCCCTGCACCTTGTTGGTGATCTCACCCACTGTGTCATCAAGTTATTTGTTGCTACCTTTAACAATTCTTCTGCCGTTCACCACTTCATAGTCTTCCCACACTATTTCTTTGCAATTAAAGTCTCCAACTATCATCACTCTATTCTTTCTGATGAGTTCTTGCTTCATTCTGTCTAGAGTATTTCTCATCACCATTTGGTACTGTTCATATTCCCAAACACTGGTTCTGGGTGGTATGTATACTGTTATAATATTAATGTCCCTCTTGCCATCTGTTATAAGCATACTTATCACTTCCTCATTTCTCTTACTATAGTTCACCTCCTTCACTATCAGATCTTCCTTAGTAAGAACCATTATACCACCACCTCCTTTATTTTTCTATCATTTCTCCATACTTTGTAGTGTTTTACAACAAACCAGTCTAGCTTTATTTCGGTCCTTAGCTTTGTTTCCACTACACACATTATGTCCGGTTCGTTATTTCTTAGGTAATCCATACATTCTAGCCTCTTAGACAGAAATCCATCTATGTTCGTGTAAGTCACTTTTATTCCATTCCTAGTCTCATTCTTCCATGTAATGCCTATTCCGTCTGTTTTATCCACCACTTCTTTAGCCTCCCATTTCTTATCCTCCAAAAAAACTTGGTCTTTTCCTCCTCTGTTCTTTCGTCATTCCTCTCCTTCACTTCAGTTACAAGCTCCTTCATTTTCATTCGCTCATCTTGTGACATATTTCTTCTTATGTAAATTGTTTTGGTTTCCTCAGAGTCCTTAAGTTTCCAAGCCCTCCTCAACAAGGCCTCCGCTGCCACCTGAGACTTTAATTTCAATTTTAATGGTCTATTCTTGCCTTCCTCAAAAGCTCCCAATCTCACACTTTCTTGTACCTCAGCATATAGGTCCTCTTCTTCCACAGAAATCTTGTTCAGTAAAGACTTAATCCTGTCATTTTCCTTATCTCTCCTGTCCTGCCAGTTCCTGTTAGTTTCTTCCCTCAATCCTATTATGATCACACATTTTTTCTTTTCAGCAATATCTCTCACCACATACTCATTTTCCTTTAGTGCCTTTACCATTTCCTCTGCGTAATCCTTTATTTTCCTCTTCCTGCTTTTTTACTATCTCCCTAAAGGACCTTTGTACCTCCTGATGTTCATGGTTCACTTCTTTCATCCTGGTATCAATTAGATTAAGGCATTCCTCCTTCCTCAAGTCCCCTTCGGATATTTTCATCTCCACTTCCATGAGTTTAGCCTTCATCTCTTCACATTGTTTCCTTAGTTGTTGGTTTTCTTTCTCCATCTCTACTTTTCCTTCAATAGCTCTTTATTCGCTAACGTTAACAAATAGATCTCTTTTTTTGAACGAATCATTCTAGAACTCTATCCAGTTTTTCTTCTATGGACAAAATGTTTAGGAACTTACTTTCCAGTGCCTGGATTCTTGCATCCATATCCAATTTCTCCAGTCCTTTTGGCATAGTTATAAAACCTTCAAAGTCTCTAGCTTGTCTAGACACCATTTTTGTTATCGTCAGCTGATTACGGCCATAACAATCACCGCCCACACTCTCCTCTCAGGGATCACTCTTCATATCCCTCACTTTCAACACTAAGCGACAGTAGGACATTAACAGGACACTAACTTAGAGTTACCCGGGCCCTGTAACACCATAGGTATTTTCCTTCTTCCCGTCTTCATCTATCCTCTCTCAGCGGCTTGTGTGTGTGTGTGTGTGTGTGTGTGTGTGTTTGTGTGTATATATATATTATATTTTTATATTTTTTATTTTTTATATATATTTTTTTATTTTTTTTTTTTTTTATTTTTTTATATATATATGTGTGTGTGTATTTACCTAATTGTATTTCCTAATTGTCATCAAACTATGCTCTCCCTCTCCATATCTACTAATGTCCAGCTTTTCTTAAAATCATGAATATTCCTTCTTGACCATTTCAAGTTTCCAGATCAGTCTCTTGTGGTACCTTATCAAAGGCCTTTTTAAATCCAGATATATTCCATCAGCCCAACCATCTCTTTCCTGTATTACATCTATCACCCTCGAATAGTAACATATCAGGTTTGTCGTGCATGAACGCCTTTTCTAAAACCAAATTGACACTCACAAAGTATGTCATTTTTCTCCAAGAAGTCTGTCCATCTATTCTTCACCACCCTCTCACACATCTTAGCTACCACACTTGTAAGTGACACTGGTCTATAGTTCAATGGGTCTCTCTTGTTACCTGATTTATAAATTGGGACAATGTTAGCTCTTTTCCAGTCTTGGGGCACTACACCTTCCCTTAATGAGGCATCAATTACTTCACAAACTTTTTCTGCCAGTTGCTCCTGCATTCTCTTAAAATCCATCCTGATACCCCATCAGGTCCCACAGCTTTTCTCACTTCTAAACTCCCCATCATATTCTTGATCTCCTCCACAGTTACTTGAAACTCCTTCATAATCCCTTTCTGTTCCATTACCAGTGGTTTGTCAAAAGCAGTCTCCTTTGTGAATACCTTCCGAAAGCATCCATTCATAGCCTCTGCCATTTCCTGGGATCCTCACTGCATACTCCATTTACTTCTAAACTTTCAATACTTTCTCTATTTTTGATGTTGTTGTTCACATGTCTGTAAAAAGCCTTGGTTGGTCTTTACATTTATCAATTATATCCTTTTCTTGTTTCTTTCTTTCTTCTCTTCTAATCAACACATATTCATTTCTTGCTCTTTTGTAACTTTCCCACTGCTTAATCCGTCTTTTCCTTCTCCACCTCTTCCATGCATCCTCTTTTCTTGTTCTAGCCTTTTCACATCTATCGTTAAACCAGTCCTGCTTTCCAACTTCTCTATGTTGTCTTATTGGTACAAATTTTTCTCACCTTCTTTGTATATTTTATAAATTCCTTCCACTTTTCATTTGCTCCTTAGCACTCTTGAATTTCATCCAATTTGTCTCTTGAAAGAATTTCTTTAGGTTTCCAAAATCTGTCTTGGCATAATTCCATCTTCCCACTTTATATTCTTCATTTCTTCTAGATTTCTCTTCATCTATCACCTTGAACTCCAAAACTGCATGATCACTCTTTGCTAAAGGGCACTCCACCCTCATCTCCTCAATGACCATTGGCTCTGTACTAAAGACCAAGTCCAGTCTTGACGATGCTCCTCTCCTCCAAACCTAGTATCTTCTTTGACCCACTGAGTTAACACATTTTCCATTGCCAGTGTCAATAGTGTATTTCCCATGTTGTCTCTGATCCTTCCATTGACCAGTCCTCCCAACACACCTCTTTACAATTAAAATCTCCCATCATTATAGTTCGTTCACAGCCACCCAACATTTCTTCCAGACATGTTCCTGTATCTCTTATCATTTCTTCATATTCCTGTACTGACCATGCATTTGTCTTAGGTGGTACGTACACCACTATGTAGTGCCTCTTTTTCCTTCATTAGTTTCTGCTCTGATCTTTAGCACTTCTGCCTTTCCCATACCTTCTTTCACTTGATCCACCTTTATATCTTTTTAACCAGCAACATCACTCCTCCTCCCATCTTACCTACTCTATTTCTTTTCCAAACATTATATTTCCTTCTCCAACCATCATCAGGTCTTCTCCTCTCTCAGTTTTGTTTCAGTAAGACCCACAATATCTGGGTTCTTGTCCTCAAGTAATCGTTGAGTTCTAAAATCCCGATATCACTCCATTTATGTTGAATACATTACATTCCGCTCATATGTAAGTTTCTTTAGTCCTTTCTTGCTGTACTTTTCTGGGTTATGAACCACTTCCTCAGTCTCATATCCAAGATTCTCCAGAAAACTCTTTCTTCTCCTCTTCTGTCCTCTCTTCATTTTTTCAAAGCCTCCTTTCTCAACTCATTTAACATTTCTCTTTCCTTTTCACCGAGATCTCTTCTCAACCAAATCTTCCTTGTTGTTTCCTGCTGGGCTAGCCTCCATGACTTCTCCACCAATTCATCTACATCCTTTTGTGACTTAAGTTTGATTCTTATTGGCCTCATACCTTCTCTTGTGAACTTTCCAATTCTATGGAAGTCCTCTATTTCTTGTACTAGGTCTTTTCCTCCTCCTGCACCACATTAATGATATTATTTATCACCTTTTTATGTTTTCTCTCTCTCCATTTTACTCGGTGTCTTATCCTCCTCCACACCATATCACCATTTGACTTAATAACCTTCACCACTTTCTCACCAATCTTCTCTTCTATGATCTGTTGATCTAACTTTCAGTAGGCCCAAAGTTTTCTCCCAGACTCTTTGATTTCCTTTTTCCATCATCTCTTTTGTGTGTGTGTGTGTGTGTGTATTTACCTAATTGTATTTACCTAATTGTAACATACGGAAAAGAGCTATGCTCGTGTTGTCCCGTCTCCATATCTATTAATGTCCAGCTTTTCTTAAAATCATGAATATTCCTTGCGTTGACCACTTCCACGTCTAAACTATTCCATGCTTCCACCCTTCTATGAGGGAAGCTATATTTTTCACATCTCTCCTATAAGTGGCCATTTTAGTTTTTTCCCATGCCCTCTCGACATTCTTTCATTCCACATACACAGATCTTCCCTATCCATTTTTCCATGCCAATCATCACTCTGTATATTGCTATCAGGTCTCCCTTTCTCTTCTGTTTTCCAGGGTCGGAAGTTGCATTCTTTTCAGTCTGTCTTCATAAGTCAAATCTCTTAAGTCAGGCACCATTTTGTTGCAGCCCTCTGTACTTTCTCTAGTTTCCTTATGTGTTTCTTTAAGTTCGAGCCCACTGTATTGTTGCATATTCAAGCCTCGGTCTTATCATTGCAGTAATTATTTTCTTCATCATTTCTTCATCTAAATATACGAACGCCACTCTTATGTTCCTCAATAAGTTCAATACTTCTCCAATTATTTTGTTTATATGTCTCTCTGGCGATAGGTCATTGGTAATTGTCACCCCAAGGTCTTTTTCTTCATGACTGGTTTTATGTCTTCATTTCCTATCTTGTACATACTCCTGATTCTTCTTTCACTCTTGCCAAACTCTATTTTCTTGCATTTTGTCGTGTTGAACTCCATTTGCCATGTACAGCTCCATTTCCATATTCTGTCCAAGTCTTCCTGGAGTAGTTCGCAATCTTTGTCACATCTCACTTTTCTTAACAATTTTGCATCGTCTGCAAATAGGCTCACATAACTGGACACCCCATCCACCATGTCATTTATGTAGACCGAACATTACTGGTGCCAACACTGATCCCTGTGGAACTCCACTCTCCACCAAGCCCCATTCTGATGGTCTGTCCTTAATTATTGTTCTCATTTCTCTTCCTACCAAAAGTCTTCCATCCATTTTAGTAAACTGCCATGCACTCCTCCTACCATTTCAAGTTTCCAGATCAGTCTCCGGTGTGGTACCTTATCAAAGGCCTTTTTTAAATCCAGATATATTCCATCAGCCCAACCATCTCTTTCCTGTATTACATCTATCACCCTCGAATAGTAACATATCAGGTTTGTCGTGCATGAACGCCCTTTTCTAAAACCAAATTGACACTCACAAAGTATGTCATTTTTCTCCAAGAAGTCTGTCCATCTATTCTTCACCACCCTCTCACACATCTTAGCTACCACACTTGTAAGTGACACTGGTCTATAGTTCAATGGGTCTCTCTTGTTACCTGATTTATAGATTGGGACAATGTTAGCTCTTTTCCAGTCTTGGGGCACTACACCTTCCCTTAATGAGGCATCAATTACTTCACAAACTTTTTCTGCCAGTTGCTCCTGCATTCTCTTAAAATCCATCCTGATACCCCATCAGGTCCCACAGCTTTTCTCACTTCTAAACTCCCCATCATATTCTTGATCTCCTCCACAGTTACTTGAAACTCCTTCATAATCCCTTTCTGTTCCATTACCAGTGGTTTGTCAAAAGCAGTCTCCTTTGTGAATACCTTCCGAAAGCATCCATTCATAGCCTCTGCCATTTCCTGGGATCTTCACTGCATACTCCATTTACTTCTAAACTTTCAATACTTTCTCTATTTTTGATGTTGTTGTTCACATGTCTGTAAAAAGCCTTGGTTGGTCTTTACATTTATCAATTATATCCTTTTCTTGTTTCTTTCTTTCTTCTCTTCTAATCAACACATATTCATTTCTTGCTCTTTTGTAACTTTCCCACTGCTTAATCCGTCTTTTCCTTCTCCACCTCTTCCATGCATCCTCTTTTCTTGTTCTAGCCTTTTCACATCTATCGTTAAACCAGTCCTGCTTTCCAACTTCTCTATGTTGTCTTATTGGTACAAATTTTTCTCACCTTCTTTGTATATTTTTATAAATTCCTTCCACTTTTCATTTGCTCCTTAGCACTCTTGAATTTCATCCAATTTGTCTCTTGAAAGAATTTCTTTAGGTTTCCAAAATCTGTCTTGGCATAATTCCATCTTCCCACTTTATATTCTTCATTTCTTCTAGATTTCTCTTCATCTATCACCTTGAACTCCAAAACTGCATGATCACTCTTTGCTAAAGGGCACTCCACCCTCATCTCCTCAATGACCATTGGCTCTGTACTAAAGACCAAGTCCAGTCTTGACGATGCTCCCTCTCCTCCAAACCTAGTATCTTCTTTGACCCACTGAGTTAACACATTTTCCATTGCCAGTGTCAATAGTGTATTTCCCATGTTGTCTCTGATCCTTCCATTGACCAGTCCTCCCAACACACCTCTTTACAATTAAAATCTCCCATCATTATAGTTCGTTCACAGCCACCCAACATTTCTTCCAGACATGTTCCTGTATCACTTATCATTTCTTCATATTCCTGTACTGACCATGCATTTGTCTTAGGTGGTACGTACACCACTATGTAGTGCCTCTTTTTCCTTCATTAGTTTCTGCTCTGATCTTTAGCACTTCTGCCTTTCCCATACCTTCTTTCACTTGATCCACCTTTATATCTTTTTAACCAGCAACATCACTCCTCCTCCCATCTTACCTACTCTATTTCTTTTCCAAACATTATATTTCCTTCTCCAACCATCATCAGGTCTTCTCCTCTCTCAGTTTTGTTTCAGTAAGACCCACAATATCTGGGTTCTTGTCCCTCAAGTAATCGTTGAGTTCTAAAATCCCGATATCACTCCATTTATGTTGGAATACATTACATTCCGCTCATACGTAAGTTTCTTTAGTCCTTTCTTGCTGTACTTTTCTGGGTTATGAACCACTTCCTCAGTCTCATATCCAAGATTCTCCAGAAAACTCTTTCTTCTCCTCTTCTGTCCTCTCTTCATTTTTTTCAAAGCCTCCTTTCTCAACTCATTTAACATTTCTCTTTCCTTTTCACCGAGATCTCTTCTCAACCAAATCTTCCTTGTTGTTTCCTGCTGGGCTAGCCTCCATGACTTCTCCACCAATTCATCTACATCCTTTTGTGACTTAAGTTTGATTCTTATTGGCCTCATACCTTCTCTTGTGAACTTTCCAATTCTATGGAAGTCCTCTATTTCTTGTACTAGGTCTTTTCCTCCTCCTGCACCACATTAATGATATTATTTATCACCTTTTTTATGTTTTTCTCTCTCTCCATTTTACTCGGTGTCTTATCCTCCTCCACACCAAATATCACCACACATCTCTTTTGTCTACAGTTTCCCTCACCAATGTCTCATTTGACTTAATAACCTTCACCACTTTCTCAGCAATCTTCTCTTCTATGATCTGTTGATCTATAATTTCAGCAAGGCCCAAAGTTTTCTCCCAGACTCTTTGATTTCCTTTTCCAGACTTGCAACTTTGTAATTTACCTCCTTTCTTTCCACTTCCTGACTTTTTCCATTCAGCCTGCTTCTCCATCACTTTTCCTAGAGATTCTCCACATTTTTCGCAATTCACTTTAATTAGCTTAACTTCCTCTTTCAGTGCTTCATTTTCCTTCTTCATATCGGCACACTCTTTCATTACATTGTCATAACTCGTTTCCAGGCCCCATACTTTTCAAACAGTTTTCAATTTTACCTTCCAACTCCAGAATTTTCTTCACATAAGCGCTCTTCTCCATTATTCCTTGAAATCCTGTGAAGTCTGATTCATCTTTCGAGTTCACGGCCGCCATGTTGCGCAGATGTAAACAAACCAGCTGATGGCTCAAACGCAGGCTACAGTTTATATTCACCTTCCCTGGACATTATTTTGCTAATCAACAGTTAACATGACTATATGGAGACGGGACAAACATTACCAGCTCCTTTCCCACCTTGGTTACTCTTAGGCAATGGTAACTGTAGAATTAGAGATGATTGCTCTGGAGCTCAGCGTGTGTGTGTGTGTGTGTGTGTGTGTGTGTGTGTGTGTGTGTGTGTGTGTGTGTGTGTGTGTGTGTGTGTGTGTATTCACCTAGTTGTATTCACCTAGTTGTAATTTTACAGGGCCTGGGTATCATATTCGTGTGGCCCCGTCTCCATATCTACACACATCCAACTTTCCTTTAAAACTATGCACACTCCTTGCTGACACCACCTCCTCACTCAAACCATTCCACACCTCCACACATCTTTGTGGGAAACTATATTTTTTCACATCCTTCAAGCATATTCCCTTGGCTATCTTTTTACTATGCGATCTTGTAGTTCTACTTAAGTTTTCCTCTCTCAACATCATTTGCTCATTATCCACTTCATCCAGTCCATTCAACAGTTTATAAACCTGTATTAAATCTCCTCTTTCTCTTCTTTGTTCCAAGGTAGGCAAATTCATTTCTTTTAATCTCTCCTCATAGGTCATTTCTGCCAATTCCGGAACCATTTTTGTTGCCATTCTCTGCAATCTCTCCAACTTCCTTATATGCTTCTTTTATAAGGGGACCAAACCACTCCAGCATATTCCAATCTTGGTCTAATTACCATACTAATTAATTTCTTCATCATATCTTTATCCATATAATGGAAGGCTAATCCAATATTTTTATCAAATTATACGTTTCTCCAAACATCTTATCAATATGAGCCTCAAACTGCCCATGGTCTTGTATTATCACTCCCAAATCCTTTTCCTTTTCCACCTTTTTCAACACTACTTCTTCACCCATCTTATATGACCCTCTTGGCCGTCTTCCACTCTTCCCATCTCCATCACATGACTTTTGCTCAGATTAAATTCCATTTGCCACCTCTTGCTCCACTCCCAAATCTTATCCAGGTCTGCCTGTAAAATTTCACAATCTTCTTCACTCTTCACACACCTACACAACTTCGCATCATCCGCAAACAAATTAATATAACTGTTTACTCCTCTGGCATGTCATTATATATACAAGGAAAAGTATTGGTGCCAGCACTGAGCCTTGTGGGACTCCACTCTCCACCACCAACCAGTCCGACTTTGCATCCCTTATTACCGTTCTCATCTCCTCCATCTCAAGTAGTTTTCCATCCACTTTAACACTTTTCCTTTCAGTCCTCCATAAATCTCTACTTTCCATAACAGTCTCATGTGAGGTACCTTGTCAAAAGCTTTCTTTAAATCCAAATATACACAGTCCATCCATCCTCTCTCTCTGTATTTTGTCAACCACTCTTGAATAAAAGCTCAGTAGATTTGTTACACATGACCTCCCTTTCCTGAAGCCAAATTGATGATCCGATAATAACTTATGATCCTCCAGGAACCGTATCCAATATTTCTTTATCACCCTCTCACAAATCTTACCGACCACACTTGTTAGAGACACAGGTCTATAGTTAAGAGGCTCTTCCTTACTGCCTCCCTTATAAATGGGCACCACTTCAGCTCTTTTCCACTCTACTGGTACTTCCCTGTTTCTAATGAGCACCTTATAATATCATATAATGGATCAATCAATTCTTCTCTACACTCCTTCAATAATTTTCCTGAAACTTCATCTGGTCCCATCGCTTTATCATCTTTAAGTTCCTCCAACATTTTATATAACTCCTTTTAGGTATCTTAATGTCATCCATGTGCACATTTCCTTGTACATTCTGTGGCTTTACAAACATTGTTTCTTTAGTAAATACTTGCTGAAACCTATTATTTAGCAATTCCGCTATATTCTTAGGGTCATCTACTATCCCTTGCTCTCCTTTTAATCTTTCAATGGACTCTCTCTTTTAAGTTTACCATTTATGAACCTGTAAAACAATTTTGGATGTTCCTTACTCTTGTCTACAATATCTTTTCAAATTTTCTTTCTTCCTCCTCCTTACCCTCACATACTCATTTCTTGCCACTCTATAATTCTCCTTATTTAGTATATTCCTGCTCTTTTCCATCTTTTCCAAGCCACATCTCTCTTTTCCTTAGCCTTAACACAAGTTGCATTAAACCAATCCTTTCTTCCTTCCTCTCTTGGTTTATACTTTGGTACAAATTTCATAACTCCTTCTTTATAATATTTCATAAAAATCTCATATTTCTTTTGCACTTCTCTGATTTGTAACATCTCCTCCCAATCTAATTTTCTGAAATAATTTTTCAAACTTTCTGTGTCCATCTTTCTATAATTCAATCTACCACTCCTGTATGTCTCGTCCTTCCTTCGCTGTGTTGTTGCTATCTGCATTTCCATAACCACATGATCACTCTTTCCCAAAGGACACTTGTATTGTATATCTCCACATAGGTACACTTCTCTTGTTAACACCAAATCCAGTCTAGCCGGTTCATCATCTCCTCTATATCTAGTATTTTCCTTCACCCTCTGTTCCATCATATTTTCCATCATTAGATTAAGAAATCTCTCTCCCATGCTTCTTCTCCAACACCACTTACTAGATTTTCCCAATCCACCTCCTTACAATTAAAATCTCCTACTAGTATCACCTTTCTTTTTCCAGATAATACACTTTCCAAACTCTGTAAAGTATCCTTGATCATATTGTCGTATTCCCTTAATGTCCAAGAATTTGTTTTAGGAGGTACATAGGTCACCATGATTATTAATTCTTTTCCATCACTTTTTATCCTTATGCTTATCACTTCTGCGTTGTTCTTCCCATACCAAACCTTATCCACATTTATTTATTTCTTCGTCATAATCATAACTCCTCCTCCACCTTTACTCTCTATCCTTTCTCCATATATTATATTTATTATCCAAATTTATCTTTGTTTTTCATGCAATTTTGTCTCAGTCAAACACACTATATCAGGCTTCTCCACTATCATATAGTCTTGCAATTCCAATCTACTTGACAGTATCCCATCTATATTAGTATACATTACGGTCCACCCACTGCTCCCTCTAGGGGTTCCTCCGTATTCCTTCTTTCCACATACCACTTTCTGACTCTCTCTCTATAACTCTCCAAAAACTTTTCTCTTTCCTCCTCAGACCGCTCATCATTTTTCCTTCTCGCCTCTTCCACCAATTCCTTATATCTTCTCCTCTCTTCCTCATTTCTATTCTTTCTCACAAACACCTCTTTACAACCTTCTATCTCTCTTAACTTTGATGTTCTATATAGGACATCCTCCGCAGATTGTTGTGACTTCAGTACTACTTTAATCGGTCTGTTCACTCCCTCCTTATACGGACCCAGTCTATGGATCTCTTCCACTTCTTCTTGTAGGTCTTTTTTCATCATCATTTAGATTTTTGAACAGATCTCTTACCGTTTTCAATTCTTCCTTAATTCTCTTAGGCTTATATGTTATATTTTGTTCTTTCATCCCAAATATTAACACACTCTTCTTCTTTTCTGCTATTTCCTTATCAATGTTTCCTTATTCTTCATTACATTAACCAGTTCCTTGGACCTTTCTTTTTTGTCTTCCTTCAACTGATCTTTAATTATTTCTTGTAATCCAACCATCTCTGCTTCCCTCGACTCAGTCCATTGTGTTTTCTTCAGTTCCCATTCCCTTTCAAGCCTTTCATTCTGCTCACTAATCATTTCCTTAAAGTCATCTTTCTCCTTTACTACTCTCCCATTTTCTCCTCCAACCGTCTCTTGTATTTTTCAACCTCCACCTTCAAATGCATTCTCATCCACCAATCGTTTTCATTTTCCTCCAGTCTCTTAACTCTTTCCTTCAAAGCCTTGCGGAATTCTCTATCCTGCTCCTCCTCACTCCTCTGAACTTTTAATTCCTTCACTAACTCCTCAAATCTCTTCTCCAACATCACCAATCTACCTTGCAATGTTGCCCCTGTTGAAGCTGGACTCATGCTTTGACTGGCCACTTTCGGCTTTGCTCCCTGGGCCTCATCAACATATTTTGAATTTGGTAATTTATTCCTTACCGGTCTATCCATTTTTCCTTACTCTTCCTGGGAACATGTGGGTGTGTGGTCACTGGGGGCCAGGCCTGGTAGTTACGTGTGTGGTTGGATGCATTGGCGGCTGCTATGGCTGGCCTTTGTGGGTTCCCGCTCTGTCGTTTGGAGTTTGTGTGTGTGTGTGTGTGTGTGTGTGTGTGTGTGTGTGTGTGTGTGTGTGTGTGTGTGTGTGTGTGTGTGTGTGTGTGTGTATTTGTATTTGTTTAGTTATATACAAGACCTGAGCAAGATTTGGCCTTTTTTTTGTATTTATATTTGTTCAGTCTTTCTTTAGTTATACATTTCTTGCTTCCGTTATTTCTTCTAGTCTTTTCTGGATATGTATATTTTTTAGGGGAAACTGTATGTTGTCATTGAAGCATCTCCACTTCAACCTCTTTGTCTTCTGAAATATCCAACTTTTTTCTGTTCCATCAGTAATAGATCATTTCTAATTTTTTTTTGTTTCTTCAAATGTTATTTATTTATTTAATTAGTTAGTTTTGTATTTCTTCCAGGTATACCTACAAAAGCAAGCTTCCTTGGGCAAGCTGTGAAAGCCAAGTCTCAACTGGATATGAATAACATAATTTGGTTAACTTAAAGCAAAATGGAATATATAAAGGAGTTAAGAAACATTATCAAAATATGAAATTCATGTACAATGTTTTATTGATTATATACTGTCATTATTAATTGCTAAAGTATATTCTGCTATGACTAAGGATATCCCTTCTGGTTTGTCACCAGCCATTTATCACACAATGTTGTCTTTATAAATATTTATCTATACATATCCTAGTTGTGCATTGGTTTGTTCACACTATACATGTATGATATATGAGAGAGGGGGGAAGGGCATGGATGTTGATCAGTTGAATGAAAAATAACAGTAAGTTGATTTTTACTCCATGAGAACCATGCAATTTTGTTTATGATAGTCATCCTTGGAAAGCAAGATCACATAAATTGAATTATGGATGAAAGAAAATGAGCGCGCTGCCAACACTTCATCAACACACATGCTAAATTGATTGAAAGATAGATATAAAATACATATACAGTCACCTCTCGATTAAAGTTGTGTCACAAATATTACTCTTTTGTGGAACATAAGAATGCGATCTACTGCTTTGATTAGCTTATAGATGAAATCCTTTTATAATTAAATATCATTCATGTTTTGCATGAGTAAATTATGCAAATTGCTTTTAGAATAATGAATATTTATGCAAATTTTCTCCACTACTTTTGTTTCCCTATTTTATCGAGTCACTTTCTTTGAGTGCTTTATTTTTTTTATTTATTTTTTTTTTCATTGTTATTCCTCCCACAAAACAACAGCCAATAGAGGAACATGAAGTCAAATTGGTGGAGCAGGGAGGAGGGTAAGGTGCAAACAGTGTGGTTGACAGCCAGTATCACATTTTAATCTTACTATTTAATAATAGAAATATGATAATATAGCAAAATTTTGATAAACAGTATGAGTAGGTCATAATAAACACTGATTGATAATAATATGAAACATATTTTGTTTTTAGTGTTATAAAAATTATATGAAGAATAGTCTTCTTGTTTCCATATTTTCCTTATAATACATGTAAAAAAAATACTATTATCTTGTATTTTTTTCTATAACAAATCATTGAAACAGGTATCACAAATGGACTTTATTTGACAAGCTTCAATGATTTCTTGTTTTTTTATATTTTTCCTGATATTATTTAGACAATTTGTAAAAAAAGCTGCCATTGGTGACCCTTTTGAATTGCATATATAAATAAACATAAATAAAGAAATAAAACAATAAACAAAAAGTATCTGCCATAGAAATTAACTGAAAAATGCTTTTTTCCTTTTTCTAATACATGTAAAAAAAAAACTATTATCTTGCATTTTTCCTTCAGAACATAAAACTTTTCTGTAACAAATAGTTCAAACTGAGGTATCACATTTGGATTTTCCTTGATAAGCTTCAATAATTTTCTTTATTGGTCTTTTCATAATTTCGTAATTTTCCTGATATCATCTATATTATCTTATTTTACCATCTCTCTCTTCTGTTGAACTTAGTTTAGCATAGAAACGTCTAACATTTATTTTCTAAATATGGAAAATAAAGAGACAAAAATATATAAACAAATTTAGGAAAGGAAAAATGTAGTACAGTGTAGAGTGTGATGGGCACCGTCTTAATCCCCTTTAATTTATTATTTCATTATATGTGAAGCCTATGGCCACTCATCGTGGACCCCTCGGGCTGTTCTGCTGAGCAGACAACCCGCCTCCCCCTCTCCACCATTTTGTGTGCCTGTGAGCTTCACAGTCAGTAACCAGCTAGCCTTCAGCGGAGATAGACACGCACTCTCGTCGGTCTGGCACAGTGTTAGGGAGATTCGTGTTGCTGGGCTTCGCTTGTTACTTACTAGTCATCGGTCTGGGAGTTGTGCCCTCCCTTGAGTAGCTGGCTTGCTACTGGGTAGACCGTGACTGCTAGAGCAACGGGCTTGTCGCTCTAGGAGAGGTGTAGTTGGTTTGGCTGCACTTCTGGTTTGCGTCCATCCTGTATTGTGGCGGCAACGCGTGGGAGAGACGCGGCATTGTCTCGTCCTGTTTGTTTTGTTGGTGGCCGTGGTCACCAGTGGGGTTTGGTGGGCGGCTGTGTGCCCCCACCATCTTTTGGATAGTTTCAGTAGTAAACTGTATTGTAGTGGTAGTAGCCACGCACACCATTGAAGGCTGAGAGGCTTCATGTCGGCCAGTGGTGCATAGTTGTCGTCCGCCAGACTTGTCTGCGACGAGTATTTGGACTCGTGTATAGCTGGTGTCACCCGTAGGTGGTGTCTGGGCTTGTGTGTACATCACTGGATGTGCTGTACACATCATATATTACAGTAGTAGTAGGCCAGGGATGTCAGTCTGACAGGTGTTAGGAAGCACCTGTTGTAGTAGGATAGTATAGTAATATATATACTGCACGTTTTGTCCCAGTCTGTGAACCCTCACAGCCTGGGTGCAAGGCGTCTTGAGAGGCATTAATACTTCATAGAGAAGTGGGTGGAATTGTCCTTGTGGGCGGTTTCTCTAGGGGGTATTAAGGCCTCGCCCTGTTACACATAACATCTACCATTTATAAATTCTACTTGGTTGGGTACAGGAGGAGAAGGAGTTGCTGAGGAGATTCCCTTACAGTGGGGGAAATTATACACTGTTGGCGACCTTGAAAGAACCTGAGGGTTACGGCGGCTGTGAGTTATAGTAGTGGGGACTCTGTGGAGTTTTTATATTCCCCACGGTACTGATCGTAATAAAGTTGGTGATTTTGCCAGAATAACAGTTTAGTGAGCTGTAGCAGCTAACCGCAGCCGGGTGACGTACGTATACCGTAACAAGAGAGACATTGAATATTGACAAATAAAGTATGCTCACTGGTGGGTCGTATCACAGAGAAATCATAAATTTTTCATGGTATGCAATGTGACTCACCGGTGGTCAAACACTGACTGTCACTGAGATTGCCAGTTCATTTGGGTGTTCTCCCAGACAACACTTCACTCTTCTCGCTTCGCTGGCTTGACCAGCACTGACGTGATGACAATTTATTTGTGTCGCAGTGCAGAAGAGCTCGCCCTACTGCCTATCACAGAGAATGTGTTAATGAAGTATAAACCACGAGTATAATTTGGTCGTAGTTGGTAGCAGTGTTTATCATCACATCAGCTGATTGAGCCATGCAGTCCAGACCACACTGCCTCACTGTTCCACCAGAGGTGGGAGTGAAAACATGGGTAGTGCAGCAGGAAATGGTCAGTGGTTTCCTCAGTGGTCCTGCACCAGGGGCAGTGAAGGTTAGGGGGCCAGACACAGTTGGTGGAGGTGGGCCATGAGTGTTGTGTGTCCAAGGCGGAGGCACGTGAGAGACACATCTAGGACGCAGGAGGTTTTCCTTATCCAGGGCTGGGGGGAAGAATCAATTCTGTACTGGCCTGGGGAGGTGATGTGAAGAGCAGAAGCAAGCGATTGATCCCACAAGGAGCAGCAGGCACAGGAGATGAGGTGCTTGGCTGTGGAGAATGGTAGAGGGAAGAACGTAATGTTTACCTCTGAGATGGTAACCTTTCCCTCTGAGGAGGGCACGCTGGATGGCATGAGCTAAGACTATGGGAGAAGATGGGTGACGAGGTCGTAGGAGGTGGGTGTGTGAAGGTGGAAGGGGACTTGGTGTATGGCATACAGTTCGGCCATCAGGACATCTACCTCTGAGGGGAGTCTCCATGTCCTGCAGATGGAGTTGCTGGAGTGATACATGGCCACTGCTGTAAAGGGTGGGGAAGGGGAGTGGGAGCTGTCTCTGAAGAGCTTCAGGTGATAGTGGAAAACTGATCAGTGCAGCTGGAGAAAGTGGATGGCTATGAGTGTGTTGTAAGATGCATGATGAAGGCCAGTGATGTGCAGGGCTAGTATATGGGAGATGTCAATCCAGGATGGGACAGGGGAGTGAGAGGTGATGGACTGTGGTGGTGGTGGAGACAAGTTGAAGATGGTGTGCAGTAGCAATGCCTGCATTAGTAGAGGTTGCTGGGCACCATGGAGCCAGACACGGGTATGGTGGTCCAGACCCAAAGGAGCACCTAGCACTGAGAAAGGGTGGGAAGGAGGCAGGCTACTGATGTGGTGGTAGTGGTGGCAGAGCACCTGCCTTCTGTATGTGGCCACAGGAGGGACACCACTCTTAGCATGGAGGGAGATAACTGGAGAGGAGTGCATGCCACCTAAGGAGACCCTCAGAACTGCACACTCTGAATGATGTCAAACCTGGCAAGGGTGGAAGGACTGTTGCCCCATAAATGCAGCTGCCATACATAATCCTGGTGTGGATAGTGGTGCAGTAGTACTGCAGCAGCAAATCTCAAGCAGCTCCCCACCAGATGCCAGCAATCCTCGTCATAACATTGAGCTGCCTCATGCAAGAGGTGCTCAGGTGATCAATATGGCTGGCCCAGGTGAGGCAAGGGCCCTTGAGCTGCAGTCCCAGGAAGGTGTGGTGTCTGATGTAAGGTATAGACTTACCATTCAGGAAGACGGTAGCATGTGTAAGAATCCTCTTGTAGGTGAAGCACATCACATCATTATCATCTGTCCAGTCCATGAGTCCAGATGGCCATCCAGTCCTTGACTGCAGATGTAGCCTCTTACAAGTGCCTCTGAGACTCAGCCTCTGTTGCTCACCTGCTGACAATGGTGATATTCTCAGCGTAAATGAGAAGATGAGAGTGGCAAGGAACGTGGAGGTCTGATAGAGGGGCTTTAAAGAAAAGGGAGCTGAGAATGGAGCTCTGAGTGTCACCCCTTCGGATAGAATGTGAGGCTGACATGGAGGTGCCCATTGCAACTTGGAAGAAGCTACTGGAGAGGAAGGATTTGACCCAGGCAAGGGGAGGTGCCAGTGATTCCCATGCGGGCCAGCTTGTAAAGTACTTCCTTGTGTGGTGGTGTGTCAAAGGCTTCATCAAGATCAAGAAAGAACGCAGACATGACCTATTGCTGGCAGTACGTATCGCAGGTGTGGTATTCCATCTGTACCAAGACATCAAGGGTGCAGTGGCAAGGACGAAAACCACGCTGTGGCTCCCTCAGCAGGTGGTTGTCCTCCATCCACCATGACAGCCAAGTGGTAACGAGCTGTTCCATGAGCATCCCAATGCAAGAGAGAAGGGCTATCAGTCTATAGGCCAAAGGCAGAATTGGGTCCTTGCCAGGTTTAGCAATAAGGATGAATGACTTCCAACAGAATGAGAATTTGCCTGTCAGCCAATTGGTGGCGTAGTGGATAAGGTGGTGAGCGTGGGATCGGGCAGACATCCACACGTACGTTCAAATCCCACCACATACCACTTTGAAGCTATGCCATTTGTTGAGTGGTTTAAAGTTATCTACATGTCACCATGATACCCAGGTTCTAGGTGGTTACACCGAAGATGCGCTTGGGTGGTGATATGGGCTTTAATATGGGTGCCACTATAAACAAAATTGCTTGCGTCACTAATGGGCAGAAGCTGAACAGTGCTTCCCACACACTCATCAAGTGTGCCTACAGGCACTATAGATTGTAACATAAAAGAAAAAAGAATATATATATATATATATATATATATATATATATATATATATATATATATATATATATATATATATATATATATATATATATATATATATATATATATATATATATATATATATATATATATATATATATATATATATGATGAGAGGGAGGTGTGTGAGGAATTTGTAAGGGATGCAGTCATCACCTGCAGCTTTTACTAGTCTCAGGGAGGTCTGTATCTAGACACAGCTCTGCTGCTGTGAATGGCAGGGCAAGCTCCCAGGGACTTGCAGAGGTGGTGGCAGCCTCTATAACAGGAGCAAACATCTTGAGGTGGGTGAAGAGTGGGCACTGTGCCGATCTTTCCTGTGTAGTTGTTGGCGAGGACTGTTGCTTTCTGGCAGTCATCAAGTGGGGTCTGAGAGGTGCCACACAAAGGCAGCGGGCAGCGTACCTTCTTTGCCTCCATGGCATGCAGAAAGTCCCAGGTCCTCCAAGTGGTGAAAAAGGAGAGGGAAGAGCAGTGGGAACCTCATGCCTTTCTCTTGGCCTTAAGGATAGTCTTTACGCAGGCAGCATCGAGGCTGCAGTACTCCTTATCTGCCAGTGCTGTCAGTGTCCTGTGCCACTAGTTCCAGGCTCGGTGGCAGGCATGCACTGCCCAGGCACAATCAGCATCCCACCAAGATTTACTTAGGCAATGGGGAGCTTGGCAAATAGTAAGGTGGAAGGCAACCCAGCCTGCTGTGTCCAGGGACTGTTGTAGAACTATCAGTGCTGCCTCAATGGATGAAGTGAAGAAAATCGAGTAGTTGCGCAGCGTAAACTCAAATGTTGGTCACCCATCTGGCGTCAATCTCCAGCAAGGTAAACATCCGGGGTGGAGCCTGGGAGTGGTCTGGGGAAGAGAGGCCAGGACAGGAAGATGATCACTCCTCATGTAAGGACCAGTTGAGAACTTTGGAGTAGTGAGGGATGGGTCACCAAAGAACAGGTCTAGGACAGAGGCCCTTCCACTATGGGGATGGAAACGGTTTACCAGGCCTGGTGGGCTGAGGAGACACAAGTGCGGGGAGCTCTGGAAGAGCTGGAAGAGGACGCTGCCATAGGTGTGTCTGTGGGTCGGGGGCAGATTAGGGTTCCAGAAATGGTGGTGGATGTTTAAGTCCCCAATCACCAATGCAGGAGGTAGGAGGGAGGAGAGATAATGTAACATACCGCCACTGTATGTCAGCCCCTCTAGAGACCTATTCAGATAGTGATCACCTCTACATTACCACCAGGCCACCTGGGAAGCTGGAGCTCAGTGTACACGAGCCCCTCCCAGAGGGCAAGGAAAACGCCACCACCACGTCCCTGCTGTCAATCCTCCCTGATGATGTTATAACCAGGTAAGAAGAGAGCGATGTCAGAGGAAGCCAAGTCTCACATAACCTGACCACTGCAGGGAGTGTATCCCACAGATAGGTGCAGCTAGAGCTCTTGAATCTTCTTGAAGAGAGACCTGGCATTCCAAAGGAGTAAGATGAGGGCCATCACTGGATGAAAGACAATGCAAGCAAGGAGAAGGAGGATCACAGAGTTGAGAGAATGCCCAGCAGGGCAGTGCCCGCTTTGTAGAGGCAGTAGCCCTTCATGAGAAGTTAGAAGAGGTTTGGGAGAAGGTCCTTTCCAGCTGGTGAGGGACAGGGAGGAGGTGGTTGGGTTGAGGGCCGTGGTGGCAGCCTGGATGGAAAGGCCAGCCGATGTGCAGCCTGTTGGATTGAGTTCCCAGCTGATGGACAGGAATGGCCGGGCTCGAGGGGGCTTATAGACTTCTGCCTCCATGGTGAATTGGAGAAGCTCTGTATGGGGTGGAAGAGTGGAACATGACAAGCTGTTGCCTACATCTAGGTTGCCGAGGGTTGGTGGACCTGGGATGCAGGACTGGCTCTGTAGGCAGTGGAGAGGCTCTTCCATGTCCTCACTGTCGATGGGCTGCAGTGGAGCAAACCTGTTACGTGTTAGGACGCTTGAAAAAGAAGTTTCTATCTGGACGGGTAGGTGGGAGTGGTGTGGGAACTGGTGAGGGACTGGGTCCGAATCTGCGAGTAGGTATGGGAGTGGGCCACTGGAGGTCGCACAGGCATTTGTTGGCCTCCTGGAGGGGAGCACCCTCACCCATCAGGGTTGTGTATAGTTGCTGGGCCCAGAGATTGTGTGGGCAGTAGAATGACCTGGGCCCATGTGGAGCCCCCATACTGAAAGCAATGGTAAGGTCTGGTACAAGTAACCCCACTGTGCTGGTAAGGATGGGGGTCGCTGCATCTACTTACACTGAGCTGCTGACTTTCTGGTATTCATGCTATGGCCAATCCCATTGTGAATGTCGTTTACATAAATCTGAAATATAATGGGGGCTAACACTAACCCTTGTGGCATTCTGCTTGTTACTTTAGCCCAAGATGAGTATGTATCTCTGATCACAGATCTCATCTCCCTGTTCTTCAAATAATTCCTTGTCCACTCTAACAAAGTTCCTCACAGGCCTCCTATGTTCTTTATTTTCCAAAGTAGTCTTCCATGAGAGACTTTATCAAAAGCCTTTTTTATGTCCAGGTATACTGTGTCCACCCATCCATCTATGTTATCCAGTCTTTCTATTACTCTCGAGTAGAATCTTAATAAATTCGACACACATGACCGTCCTGTCCTGAACACAAATTGTTTGTTTATTATGACTTGTTCTTCCAGATCTTTAACCCATTTCACTCAACTTTCCCATAATGCTTGTAAGTGACACCGGTCTGTGATTTAATGGCTCAGTAGCCTTTTCCCCTTTAGACATCGATATTATGTTGGTTCCTTTCCATTTTAGTGGAACTTTCCCTTCATTTAGTGAACTTGTAATTATTTCCCAAATTGGATCCAGTTTTTGCTCTTTACATTCTTTTAGCACCCAGTCTGAAACACCATCCGGCCCCATTGCTTTTCTGACATCTAAATTATCCAATAATCTTCTAATATCTTCTTTGTGCATTGTGATTTCTTGTAATCCTTGGCAGTGCAACATCCTATTTCATTCTGTAAGATCTTCTTCTGCAGTGAACACCGTTTTGAAGCTCTCATTCATTATTTCACACATATCCTTCTCTGTTTGGTATGTCTTCTCTCCCTTAATTATATTTTCTATTGTTTCCTTGTTTTTCATTTTGTCATTTATGAATTTGTAGAAAAGCTTGGGTTCATCGATCTTTGCTTTTACTCACCACATCTTTCTCAAAGTTTCTTTCTTCCTCTCTCCTTACTCTAATATTTTCATTTCTCGCATCCTTATACTGCTGTCTGTTATTGTCATTTCTCTGCTTTATGAGTTTCTTCCAAGCTTTATCTTTTGCTTTTTTATTTATTTATTTATTTTATTTATTTATTTATTTTTTTTTTGCGTCTGCACATCTAGCATTGTACCAAGCATGAATTTTTTTTCTTAATTCTATAAAAAGGTACGTATTTCTTTATGCTTTCATTATATTTTCTAAAAATATTTTATATTTTTCTTGTATTGTCCTTTCGTACATAATGTTTCTCCATTCAATGTCAGCAAAAAAGTTCCTTAATTTTTCAAAATCTGCACTTGCGTAATTTAATCTCTTTTCTGTAGTCATCTCTGTAACTTATCTCATCCTCCTCCTGTATTTCTGTGTGTGTGTGTGTATTTACCTAATTGTATTTAATTAATTGTAACATACAGGAAAGGAGCTATGCTCGTACTGTCCCGTCTCCATATCTACTAATGTCCAGCTTTTTCTTAAAATCATGAATATTCCTTGCGTTGGCCACTTCCACATCTAAACTATTCCATGCTTCCACCCTTCTATGAGGGAAGCTATATTTTTTCACATCTCCTATAAGTGGCCATTTTTAGTTTTTTCCCATGCCCTCTCGACATTCTTTCATTCCACATACACAGATCTTCCCTATCCATTTTTCCATGCCAATCATCACTCTGTATATTGCTATCAGGTCTCCCTTTCTCTTCTGTTTTCCAGGGTCGGAAGTTGCATTCTGTTCAGTCTGTCTTCATAAGTCAAATCTCTTAAGTCAGGCACCATTTTGTTGCAGCCCTCTGTACTTTCTCTAGTTTCCTTATGTGTTTCTTTAAGTTCGGAGCCCACTGTATTGTTGCATATTCAAGCCTCGGTCTTATCATTGCAGTAATTATTTTCTTCATCATTTCTTCATCTAAATATACGAACGCCACTCTTATGTTCCTCAATAAGTTCAATACTTCTCCAATTATTTTGTTTATATGTCTCTCTGGCAATAGGTCATTGGTAATTGTCACCCCAAGGTCTTTTTCTTCATGACTGGTTTTTATGTCTTCATTTCCTATCTTGTACATACTCCTGATTCTTCTTTCACTCTTGCCAAACTCTAATTTCTTGCATTTTGTCGTGTTGAACTCCATTTGCCATGTACAGCTCTATTTCCATATTCTGTCCAAGTCTTCCTGGAGTAGTTTGCAATCTTTGTCACATCTCACTTTTCTTAACAATTTTGCATCGTCTGCAAATAGGCTCACATAACTGGACACCCCATCCACCATGTCATTTATGTAGACTGCGAACATTACTGGTGCCAACACTGATCCCTGTGGAACTCCACTCTCCACCAAGCCCCATTCTGATGGTCTGTCCTTAATTATTGTTCTCATTTCTCTTCCTACCAAAAGTCTTCCATCCATTTTAGTAAACTGCCATGCACTCCTCCTACCATTTCAAGTTTCCAGATCAGTCTCCGGTGTGGTACCTTATCAAAGGCCTTTTTTAAATCCAGATATATTCCATCAGCCCAACCATCTCTTTCCTGTATTACATCTATCACCCTCGAATAGTAACATATCAGGTTTGTCGTGCATGAACGCTCTTTTCTAAAACCAAATTGACACTCACAAAGTATGTCATTTTTCTCCAAGAAGTCTGTCCATCTATTCTTCACCACCCTCTCACATATCTTAGCTACCACACTTGTAAGTGACACTGGTCTATAGTTCAATGGGTCTCTCTTGTTACCTGATTTATAGATTGGGACAATGTTAGCTCTTTTCCAGTCTTGGGGCACTACACCTTCCCTTAATGAGGCATCAATTACTTCACAAACTTTTTCTGCCAGTTGCTCCCTGCATTCTCTTAAAATCCATCCTGATACCCCATCAGGTCCCACAGCTTTTCTCACTTCTAAACTCCCCATCATATTCTTGATCTCCTCCACAGTTACTTGAAACTCCTTCATAATCCCTTTCTGTTCCATTACCAGTGGTTTGTCAAAAGCAGTCTCCTTTGTGAATACCTTCCGAAAGCATCCATTCATAGCCTCTGCCATTTCCCTGGGATCCTCACTGCAAACTCCATTTACTTCTAAACTTTCAATACTTTCTCTATTTTTGATGTTGTTGTTCACATGTCTGTAAAAAGCCTTGGTTGGTCTTTACATTTATCAATTATATCCTTTTCTTGTTTCTTTCTTTCTTCTCTTCTAATCAACACATATTCATTTCTTGCTCTTTTGTAACTTTCCCACTGCTTAATCCGTCTTTTCCTTCTCCACCTCTTCCATGCACATCACTAAGAGTGTCACTGTCACAAACCACGGGCTCCAAAGCCACTTCCTTCACAATGTCCCCCCCTTCCTCTTCACCTGGCGGCCACACCGCGGAAAGGTCCATGTCCTTCCCAGGAAGCGAGTCATATTCGAGGTCTCTGTCCTCACCGGGAAGCGGGTCGCACACAAGGTCTCTGTCCTTTCCTGCCCCTTCGTTCACTTCCCAGGTGAAGTGGCCACCACTGTGGTATGGACACATCCTGTCGACATGTACCACGACTGCTCTGTCCTGTGGGCCACCTCGAAGCCGGTAGGTCACGTCCGTCAGCGCGGCCAGCACAGTATATGGACCTTCCCACGGACTCTGGAGCTTGGGGGCCAGCCCGCGTTTACGCCACAGGTTGTCCAGCCAGACTCGACTGCCCACCTCGTACTGGGCCCCCCTGCTCCGCCGCAAGTACTGACGAAACATGGCCTGTCCCGCCAACCGCAGGTTCTGCGTCACACGCTGCCGGGTCACTGTCATTCTCTTGTGCAGGGCCACCACATACTCGGGCGTTGAAGCAGGCAATTCCTCCCCTGGCGGTCACCCGGTCGTGAGATCTAGGGGCAGGCGCATCTCACGGCCGATCATCAGATGACTGGGAGTGTAAGCTGTAGCCTCCTGCTGTGCCGTCCAGTAAGCCATCAGTGCGAACGGCAGCCACAGGTCCCAGTCCTGCTGATCCTCGCCTCAGAACTTGGCCAGTTCGTCTGCCAGGGTACGGTTGAACCACTCAACCATGCCATCGCCCTGTGGGTGGAGAGGAGTCGTGCAAGTCTTCTTCACCCCAAGCAGCTCACAGCTCTGCTTGAACACCCATGACTCAAACTCCTGGCCTTGATCGGAGTGGAGTTCCCCCGGCAGCCCAAACCGGGTGAAGAATTCACCGACCAACACTTCTGCCACCGTCTCCGCTGCATGATCTGGCACTGCGTATGCCTCGGGCCACTTGGTAAAATAGTCCATCGCGACACAGATGAAGCGGTTGCCACGGGGTGTGCAGGGAAGTGGGCCGGCAATGTCGACAGCAAGTCTCTCCATGGGGGCGCCGACCTGGTACAGCTGCAATGGTGCCCGGGTTCTCCGCGCTGGCCCTTCCTTGCCCCGCAGGTCGAGCACACCTTGCACCACTCCTCGACATCTTGCCACATGCCCACCCAGTAGGCACGTTCCCTGAGGCGACAAAGCGTTTTCTTATGGCCCAGGTGTCAGCTGCTGATGCCTGCGTGAGCCTCTTGCAGTAGCTCGGAGTGTAGGGCACTGGGGACAACAAGCAGCCACGTGCCGTGGCCACGTCATCCCACCGCCGCTGCAGCATGCCGTCATGAAGCCGCAGCATGGCCCACTGACTCTCGAGACACTTGGTGGATGGGCTCTCTGGTGACAGTTCCTCCTGCCCAGGCCGCTCACCTCTTTCAAGCCAGGACATCACGGGCGCAAGGTTGGCATCCCATTGCTGGGCCTCTCGCCATTGCTGCGGGTCACCTACGTCAGTGAGAGTAACCCGGCGGCATTGCTGCGATGGCGTGCCACACTCACAGCGGCTACAGTGCATGCAGTCCTCAGGACATGGCCGGCGACTCAAGCTATCTGCGTTGCTGTGCACCCTGCCTGCCTTGTGCACGACGCGGTAATTATACTGCTCAAGTCAGCCCAGCCACCTCGCCAGCTGTCCCTCGGGGTCCCGGAGCGTCTTCAGCCACCTCAGCGCTGCATGGTCCGTCCTGATGGTAAAGGCTGTCCCATAAAGTTAAGTGTGGAAGTGTTTTAAGCTTTTTACCATTGCCAACAGCTCCTTCCAGGTGACGCAATAGTTTCTTTCCGCCTGGCTGAACTTGGAGCTGTAATAAGCTACAACATGTTCCTTTCCTTTGCTTACCTGGGACAGGACAGCCCTGATGCCCTCAGCACTTGCGTCAGTGTCCAGCAGGAATGGAGCGTCGTGGAGCGGGAACGCCAGCACTGGGTTGCAGGTCAGGGCCGACTTCAGTCGTTCGAACGCGTCCTGGCACTCCAGGTCCCACTCGAACCTGGCGTCCTTCCTGGTCAGCTGGTGCAGCGGGGCGGCGAAGCCCTCCACAAACCCCTGGTAATAAGTACACAGCCCCATGAAGCTCCTAACATCTCCCACCGAAGCAGGAGTGGGCCAGTTCACTACCGCAGCTACCTTGTCTGGGTCCGTCCACACACCTTGCCTCCCAACCAGGTGACCCTGATACAGAACCTCATGCTGGAAGAGAGTACATTTCTTAGGGCTCAATTTTAGGTTGGCCCCTCGCAGCCGTCTCAGTACCTCTTCCAGGCGTTCCAGCTCCTCCTGGAAGATATTCCCATACACCAGGATGTTGTCTAAATACACTAGCGCTGACTTCCATTGCAGCCCTTCCAGCACCTTGTCCATCAATCTCATGAAGCAACTGAGAGCATTGCACACCCCAAAAGGCATTACTTTGAATTGCCACAGGCCCTGCCCGAAAGAAAACGCTGTCTTGGCCTTATCTTCCTCTGCCATCTCTACCTGGTGATAGCCAGACTTCAGGTCAAGCGTGGACAGCCAGCGGACACCTCCCAAGGTGTCCAGAGTGTCGTCTATGCAGAGCAAAGGGTATGAGTCTTTAACAGTTATCTCATTCAGGGCACGGTAGTCCACTCAAAATCTCTGACTACCATCTTTCTTACCCACCAAGACGACAGGTGACTACCACGGGCTGTCAGAGCATTCAATTACTCCCTGGGCGGCCATCTCTTCTACCAGGCGCTGCATCTTCTCCCTCTTGGCCGGGGCAACGCGACGTGGGGGCTGTTTGATGGGTGCATGGCCAGCTGTATTAATGGTATGCTTTACTAGTGCCGTGTGACCTAAGTCATGGTCGCCATGGCTAAAGAGATCAGCATACTTACTTAACAGCTGTTCGAGGGCCTGTTTCTGCATTGGATTCAGCTGGGTGGTGCTCCTGGCGGCCAGGTCCCACACGTGTGTCGGCAACTGTCTCTCTTCTGTCCCGTCCATCCGCTCGCCTCGGGCCACATAACAGCCCAACCCTGGTGACTGCTCCAGGCTTTCCCGTGCTGCTTCTCTGGACCTTCCACTGCTCCTGGCGGCATCTATAAGGAGGAGAGGTGCTTCCACGTTATGCAACCTCAACTTGCCTCTCCCTACATCCACGCTCGCCCCACAATGAACCAGGAAGTCCACCCCAAGCAGACACAGTTCTTCCATGTCAGCCACGTACACCGGCGGCTGTTCCACGACCTCTCCGATGACGATCTCCATGGTGACGGGTCCACGGAGCATCACACAATGCCCTGTGACACCACACAGCTGCTGCTCTGCCCGCGGGATGTGGCGTGCCCTCACCACGTTTGCCCGCACAAACGTCCTCTCCACTCCCGTGTCGACTACCAGCTGACACAGGTTTCCATCCACTGTGCCCTGGACCTGGACTATAGGAGGAGAGGACAGGCGGCATTCTAATCGCTGGAGGCACCGGCAGGGAACTGGACCTGAGCGACGGGCCCTGCGCTCAACCCGGACCCGTTTCCCAGCTGCCTGAGGTCCTGTGACAACTGGCAGTGGCCTCGGGTGTGGCCCCATTGGCTACAGTTGGCACAGCAGGGTGATGGGGGAGGAGTAGCGGTGCGGACGGGCAGCTCTTCCAATGAGTGTGTTCGTCGGGTGCTCTTACAGTGCACCCGCATATGTCCTTTCTGCCCACACCCCCAACACACTCCACTGAACTGTCATGCCGGGCGGCGAGGTGATGGCGTCGACTGGCGCGTCCAGGTGCGGCGGGCACAGAGGTGACGGGTGGAGCCTCGGGGTGCAGAGGGAGCATGCACAGCCAGCTTTGCAGTGCATCGTAGGAAGGCCTCAAATTCCAAGGCCTTTGAGAGGGCGCCCTGCACAGTCGTTTCATGTGCCTGTTTCACATATATCTGGAGCTGCTGATCTCCAAGCGCATCGATGAAGTGATCGCGTGCGAGCACCGTGACCATGCTCTCTGGCGCCCCGGGATAAGCGCGGCGCACCAGCGCCTCCAAGTCCTGTGCCAGCCACAGGAGTGGCTCCCCCTGGCACCTGGCCCGCTCCTTAAGCTGAGTCCAATACACCTCAGCCTGAAGCGTCACACTGAACCACTGCTGTAACGTTTCAGCTAGTCTTTGGTATGACGAACACTGGGCGTTCGTGAGCTGGGCCAGCACTTGACTCGCTGGTCCACGGAGGCTAGCGATGAGCTGATACGCCTTCTCGGTGTTGTCCCAGCCATGTCCTCGCGCCATGCACTCAAACTGGCGCTGGTAAGCCTCCCAGGCCACGTCCCCACTGAACTCTGCTGGTTTCCACCATCTGCTCAGTTCAGCGCCGTGGGGGGAGCTTGGCTGTCGGGTACCACGGGGCGACAGGAGTGAGTATAGGAGGCATGCATGGCGGAGTGGGTGGCGGCGACGTGCAGGGCAATGTGGACAGCCCGGCTGTGGCGGTACACAGCAACCGTGGCTCTGGCATACCTCCAAATGCTGTATCGCAGTGCTTGAAGCCTCCAGGCTCCGACAGGGTATCTCTGTGGCCACAGATGGCCCCAAGGTCATGCTCGGCGCCGTCGGTGACTTGCTCGGCCTGCCGCTCCACGGTGGCACGCAATTCAGCCACTTCCTCCCGCAGATTAGCGACTTGCTTTGCTGCCGCCTCCACACGGTTCTTACTGTCTATTTCCACGGCATTAGGCTGTCTGGTGACTGTCTCTGACAGCAGTTCGCACTGTTCCCGCACATACTGCTCTGTTTCCTTCTTCACTGCCACTATTTCACCCCGCTACTCGTTCAGTTTTTGTGCTCACTTGTCCATGTACTGGGACAAAGCCTGCGTCTGTTCCTCAGCTCGTCGTGCCTGTGCCCAAGCCTGTTCAGCCACACTGTCCCGCAGTTCACACTGTGCCTGTGCTTGTTCTCGCTGTGCCTCTGCCTGTTTTTCTACACTTTGCTGCAGGGCAAGCAACAGGTTCAACATGAGGTCTTCGCGACCGCCATCGGCACCTTGTTCCTCCATGGTCCCGGCAACACTTGACCGGCCACTAAATATCCTACAAATCCTGACACCAGTGTTACAAAAGCTATGGGGATGTGTCGTTGTCCTGTGCACTGTTCAGTCACTGTCTTACCTGTGCTTCAGCAGGTTGGCACAAATGACTTACCCTGAGCAGTTCTCATAGGTTCGGCAGTTGGCAGTGTAGCGAGGACCGGAGGGCTGACAGCGCAGATCCTCGCACAGACACGCTACAGGCACATACAGCTCAGGCACACACTCATACAGGCACAGGGAAACACAAGTAAAGTTTCTTCCTTTCACTATTGAGTAACAATTACACACACAGCTGTAATGTCACAGGTGAAGGGGTTCACCAATAGAGGCGAGGGGTTATACAGTGAGAAAGCGGTACTTCCTTGGTGCGTAAGTGACACAAGGCTCGTGGCAGTCGGAAGGACAAAAGCTTCCGCATTCCGCAATCTTGTCACATCTCTTTTTATATGGCCAGGGGCAGCAGCGTCGGCTGTGGCCAATCAGAGGCTGGCGCAGCAGAGGCAGACGGTACAGCCAATTACGTGGGGAGCAGGACGGCGTTACGTCACCTTTCATGTTTCCTTCACCCCCCCTACCACAAGACACCAACTTTTACTCTCTTCCCTTCAGAGGTACCTACCCCGGGAGCGACAGGCGTTTAAGGAGGAATGTTCTGGGGCCGTAACAATATATATATATATATATATATATATATATATATATATATATATATATATATATATATATATATATATATATATATATGATAACACTTATGATGGAAAAGAAAAGATTATGAAAATTTTGAATAAATTTTGAAGCTGTATTTTTAGTCATTGAAGTCACTGGTTATAAATTTTGAAAAATTAGCATTGAACAAATCTACATACTTTATCATAAACTAATGGAATAATATTAGATGAACTTTCTCCCCACAATGGCGTTCGTTCGTTTACAGTCCAGTTCACCGGACAAATGATATCTCACTCACTACAAAATAAAATACACAAAAAAATTACATAGTATAATTCATTACACAACCTCATTCAAATTAGCATGTGGAGACAAGCACAACGCAGGTTGTTCGTAGCTCCACACACACACGCACACACACACACACACACACTTTAGTACAGAGCCAATGGTCATTGAGGAGATGAGGGTGGAGTGCCCTTTAGCAAAGAGTGATCATGCAGTTTTGGAGTTCAAGGTGATAGATGAAGAGAAATCTAGAAGAAATGAAGAATATAAAGTGGGAAGATGGAATTATGCCAAGACAGATTTTGGAAACCTAAAGAAATTCTTTCAAGAGACAAATTGGATGAAATTCAAGAGTGCTAAGGGAGCAAATGAAAAGTGGAAGGAATTTATAAAAATATACAAAGAAGGTGAGAAAAAAATTGTACCAATAAGACAACATAGAGAAGTTGGAAAGCAGGACTGGTTTAACGATAGATGTGAAAAGGCTAGAACAAGAAAAGAGGATGCATGGAAGAGGTGGAGAAGGAAAAGACGGATTAAGCAGTGGGAAAGTTACAAAAGAGCAAGAAATGAATATGTGTTGATTAGAAGAGAAGAAAGAAAGAAACAAGAAAAGGATATAATTGATAAATGTAAAGACCAACCAAGGCTTTTTTACAGACATGTGAACAACAACAAAAATAGAGAAAGTATTGAAAGTTTAGAAGTAAATGGAGTATGCAGTGAGGATCCCAGGGAAATGGCAGAGGCTATGAATGGATGCTTTCGGAAGGTATTCACAAAGGAGACTGCTTTTGACAAACCACTGGTAATGGAACAGAAAGGGATTATGAAGGAGTTTCAAGTAACTGTGGAGGAGATCAAGAATATGATGGGGAGTTTAGAAGTGAGAAAAGCTGTGGGACCTGATGGGGTATCAGGATGGATTTTAAGAGAATGCAGGAGCAACTGGCAGAAAAAGTTTGTGAAGTAATTGATGCCTCATTAAGGGAAGGTGTAGTGCCCCAAGACTGGAAAAGAGCTAACATTGTCCCAATCTATAAATCAGGTAACAAGAGAGACCCATTGAACTATAGACCAGTGTCACTTACAAGTGTGGTAGCTAAGATGTGTGAGAGGGTGGTGAAGAATAGATGGACAGACTTCTTGGAGAAAAATGACATACTTTGTGAGTGTCAATTTGGTTTTAGAAAAGGGCGTTCATGCACGACAAACCTGATATGTTACTATTCGAGGGTGATAGATGTAATACAGGAAAGAGATGGTTGGGCTGATGGAATATATCTGGATTTAAAAAAGGCCTTTGATAAGGTACCACACCGGAGACTGATCTGGAAACTTGAAATGGTAGGAGGAGTGCATGGCAGTTTACTAAAATGGATGGAAGACTTTTGGTAGGAAGAGAAATGAGAACAATAATTAAGGACAGACCATCAGAATGGGGCTTGGTGGAGAGTGGAGTTCCACAGGGATCAGTGTTGGCACCAGTAATGTTCGCAGTCTACATAAATGACATGGTGGATGGGGTGTCCAGTTATGTGAGCCTATTTGCAGACGATGCAAAATTGTTAAGAAAAGTGAGATGTGACAAAGATTGCGAACTACTCCAGGAAGACTTGGACAGAATATGGAAATGGAGCTGTACATGGCAAATGGAGTTCAACACGACAAAATGCAAGAAATTAGAGTTTGGCAAGAGTGAAAGAAGAATCAGGAGTATGTACAAGATAGGAAATGAAGACATAAAACCAGTCATGAAGAAAAGACCTTGGGGTGACAATTACCAATGACCTATCGCCAGAGAGACATATAAACAAAATAATTGGAGAAGTATTGAACTTATTGAGGAACATAAGAGTGGCGTTCGTATATTTAGATGAAGAAATGATGAAGAAAATAATTACTGCAATGATAAGACCGAGGCTTGAATATGCAACAATACAGTGGGCTCCGAACTTAAAGAAACACATAAGGAAACTAGAGAAAGTACAGAGGGCTGCAACAAAAATGGTGCCTGACTTAAGAGATTTGACTTATGAAGACAGACTGAACAGAATGCAACTTCCGACCCTGGAAAACAGAAGAGAAAGGGAGACCTGATAGCAATATACAGAGTGATGATTGGCATGGAAAAAATGGATAGGGAAGATCTGTGTATGTGGAATGAAAGAATGTCGAGAGGGCATGGGAAAAAACTAAAAATGGCCACTTATAGGAGAGATGTGAAAAAATATAGCTTCCCTCATAGAAGGGTGGAAGCATGGAATAGTTTAGATGTGGAAGTGGTCAACGCAAGGAATATTCATGATTTTAAGAAAAAGCTGGACATTAGTAGATATGGAGACGGGACAGTACGAGCATAGCTCTTTTCCCGTATGTTACAATTAGGTAAATACAATTAGGTAAATACACACACAGACACACACACACACACACTCACACACACACACACACATATATATATATATATATATATATATATATATATATATATATATATATATATATATATATATATATATATATACCCTGGTTATGAGAAGTGTAACTAGCGATGACACAATCCACTTCACTGTTCTCCTTAACACCACCGCCAACACAATAGCATCACCTCCTTAACTTCACGATAACTAGCCTAACTAAAGCACACACGTTGGTCACGCTACTGCTGCTTGGGGCGGAGGGTGGAACCAGACTCTGTAAACAATTTAATAATGCATATATGTATAAGCAATATGTTTTATATAAAAGGTACGTCAAAATTTAATGAGCGAGTATGCAACTAATGTACTTGAGGCAGAGGGTGGAACCAGACTGTGCAAACTAGTGTTTTCTGATTTTCCCATGGCCTAACTTTTAGATGGACCTCGTTTCCTCCTCCTCCCAAGCATTGTCAGTCGCCACAATGGACTGGTGTGGAGTAATTAAAAGTGATCTTGATTGCCATTACTAATGAGATTACATTAATGAAAGACACTTTTCCGAACAGCTCAGTTCTCCCTCTACTTACTGGAGTGAAAAATTTGTTAAAACTTCTGATTACAAAGCGAGTAAATTTGATGTTTTTAATGCACGATTGGCTACTATCTCTTCCTCTCGGACCAGATCACAATTTCGCGGGTCTCCTGATACGTCATCAGCCGACAATCGGCTACTGGTCTTCTCCTCAGTTAGTTTTGAATGGACAGCGGTGGGGTACGCTCAAGGCCGTCTGGAGAACACGCTTCGCGCGACTTACTTTCCGTTATAAAACTACTTGTGACAATGCAACACCAGGCGGTTGCCTAGGATCTCGAGTTTCTGGGGGTCCCCATGAACTTTTCATACACTTATGGTTAATAAAAGTTGTATTATTTAATAAAAGTTGTATTATTTGCACACATTATTTATGTTTTATTAAAATTCATTGCTAAAATGCCAGCAGAATGATTATCCTATTGAGTGTGTCTTGGGCCCCCCTATGGATGTATAAAAAAAAAAAACGGGCACTCCTCTTTAAACATCGGTATTAGCTTAGAATTTCACAATCGATGCATCCCTAGAATAAAAAGTGGCGAGGGGGGTGGGGTTCATGCCTACCTTTGCCTAGGGCCCTCAATTTCCTAAATCCGCCCCTGCTAGCAGGATAGACACTTGCCTTTTCCCCAAGGATTCAACCTCCATGACCGGAACGAATAAGCATTTTTTTTTTTCAGTCTTCTTTACCGTGAGTTTTGTGATCCTCGACTGTACCGCTCTACCTTTGGAGCATAGCAAAGGGAGAAACTCTTGATGGGGGTGTATACCCCCACTTTTATAATTAATTTCTGAACACGATTATAGGATATAGGTATAATATTGTTAGTTATGTATATAGTAGTAAAACTTATATATCGGGGAACTAGACCCGAAAAAGGTCCCTAATGAGAGGGTTTAGACAAAACACATTTGTGTGTAGGGTCTTCATCTTTAAGCAAGGACCAGAGAAAGCATCTCGCTATTACAAGGATTCGGAGTCGTTAACTGGTACAAGTAGGATTTTACATTTTGTATATTCTTTTAAGGAGGCTCAGTTGGTAATGCATGCATGGTCAGTAAAGACAAACCAAATTGACATTTTTTATGCTATTTTGAATACACTCTTATTTATATTGTAGACATTTTCCTGTTATTTGACCTCGCTTTTCTTCGAGATGTGATGCTGAAGTGGTCGATAGCAGTGTTAACATTATCTTGAGTTGGTGTGCATGGCAGACAGTGTATAACACCACAGGAAATCAGCATACGGTCTCAAATCACTTGGCCCCCGAGCCTGTGGGTGAAGATCAGGCTACTATCTCTTCCTCTCGGACCGTCTCAAGAAAGGCCGCCTGCTGGAGACAAGGCCAGATCACAGTTTCGCTGGTCTCCTGATACGTCATCAGCTGACGATCGGCTACCGGTCTTCTCCTCAGTTAGTTTTGAATGGACAGTGGTGGGGTACGCTCAAGGCCGCCTGGAGAACATGCTTCGCGCAACTTACTTTCCGTTATAAAACTACTTGTGACAATGCCTTCTACTTCCTGTGTACCTTACTGCAAAGGCAATTACAAGACTGGGCCAAGAGTGAGTGTATACCGATTCCCTTAACAGCCTGAGCTTCGGAGGAAATGGTTACAAGCCATCAGGAGGAAGCATTTCACTCCAACTCATCACAACAGGGTAAGCACTATACAGGTATTTGTTGTTTTGCATGATCTACTTGCTAAGTTATGAATTGGGTACTTTCCTATTATTGCCCCACCAGTAATTTTAGGTTAGGTTAGGTTAGGTTAGTTTAAGAGTATTTAAGAAGAGATAGAGAGTGAGAGAAGGGAGAAATATATAGAGAAAAAATTAATACATAAATATTTCTAGCTATTAATACTTATTATTGCAGTAATAGTGCTATGTGTTACTGAGATCATTATTTAACACAAACTGTTTAAGTTTGTGTTTGAATGTAGCAATGCTGCAGTTATGTGGTACATGTCTTGCAATATTATTCCATATTATTGCACCTTTATATCTAAATGTTTTCTGCATCATGGCTGTCCTACATAATGGTATATGAATTTTATGACTCATGTTATATGGGAGTGAACCTGATGATTCCTGAGAAACATATCATTGAATATTGGGGGCAAACACCTGTTGCTGTATCTATACATTAGCTTACTGACAGTGAATATATAAATTTTATGGAGAGGCAGTACTTGTAGTGAAAGGAATAGTGGTGCAGTATGATCCCTGTAATTTGCAGATGCAGTAATCCTGATAGCTTTTTTCTGCATTTTGAATAAAGAATCAATATGGCATCTGCTTGCAGTACCTCTATTCCATATAGTAGGTAAGGGTATATAAAGCTATTATATATTACAATGAGGGTTGACTTACACAAAAATTTCCTAGGTTTGACTAACATTCCAATTCCTTTGGCAATTTTGGTTTTAGTTACTCTGACATGTTCAGACCAAGATAAAGTTGTATCAATCATAACCCCTAAAACACCTCATTGGAGCATTTACAATTTTTTATGGCCTCTGCTACTGCTTTAAAAACTCTGGATAATCCAAGCTACATGTAGGTACCTTAATTGAGTGCAATTACCTATCCAAGCATTCTGTGATAATCCAAGCTACATGTAGGTACCTTAATTGAGTGCAATTACCTATCCAAGCATTCTGTGATGATCCAAGCTTTGAAATGAAAATTATACACTAAGTTTGTCTTTACTCAGGCAATGTGACTTTACTAGAAGATTATTAGGATTATATTACTAGTTACCTTATTATTTTTATTATTATTATTATTATTATTATTATTATTATTATTATTATTGTTATTATCAATATTATATTATTGCTTATTATTAGAGTTTTCTCTATACAAAGCAATTGTATAGACTTGTGATGGATCGAATAGTTATTAATAAAATGTACTATGTGTTTCTAAAGAACTTTTCGTTTAATATTTGATAACCTATCCTTGAGCGTTTTGTTCTACAATAATGTGTGTGTGTGTGTAGGAGCTTACTGGGTATGAAAATAGAGAAAAGGAAATGAAGATGTAAGTGCAGTACTAAATATCTTCATTATAACATAACACATTACATTTTGTAAGCTTAAAAGTGAGAAAACAACAGGTTAGTAAGCTATAAACATTAGGGGAATGATGGGAGACGAGTTGTAGGTCACTGGTAAACACCATAGCCAGCTGCGAGCGGCGAGCGGGATAGATCGTCGGGACGTGACGTCACAGGGATGTGCCAGATCTACATAATTATGTACTCATATGTAGATCTGGGGGATGTGGACCGGCCTTGTTCTCCAGGCGGCCTTGCTCAAGATCGTCCATACGTCTGTATGCCTCTATGTCTGGTATCCACGTGTGTGTCATTACATTTATAGATATGACCTTAATAAATAAAAACTTAATATTATTATACCTGGCACAACACTTGTACATTACAAAAGAAATAGTTTTCTGTTTCCTTGGTCCTTGGGATAAGAATCATCTTACCCATTAACAATTTTTACCATAATTTTCCCCAGAAGCTTCTGGTGTATTTCTTTCAATAGTGTGGCTATTTGGTAATTATATAATTAATAATAGCTCTAAATAAATAGTAGTTTACATAAGTCAAACCATCAGGTCTTTTTGGGTATTTCTCCCAGGTAGTGTGGGAAGGAAGTGGCTAATGATAGCTTAACATGGGAAAGGCCAATGTTTTGTGCATATCTTTTGCTGATCGTAAGATCTGCTCACAGCCCCGATAAGCTTCCCCCACTAGATTCACTTTGTATAGCAGGCAATGGCAAACTTACCATTAGGCAACACTAGGCGGTTGCCTAGGGTCCCGAGTTTCTGGGGGTCCTCATGAACTCTTCATACACTTATGGTTAATAAAAATTGTATTATTTGCACACATTATTTATGTTTTATTAAAATCCATTGCTAAAATGCCAGCAGAATGATTATCCTATTGAGTGTGTGGATGTATAAAAAAAAAAAAAAAAAAAATGGGCACTCCTCTTTAAACATCGGTATTAGGTCAGAATTTCACAATCGATGCATCCCTAAAATAGAAAGTGGCGAGGGGGGCGGGGTTCATGCCTACCTTTGCCTAGGGCTCCCAATTTCCTAAATCCGCCCCTGCTAGCAGGATAGACACTTGCCTTTCCCCCAAGGATTCAACCTCCATGACCGGAACGAATAAACATTTTTTTTTTCATGGTCTTCATTACCGTGAGTTTTGTGATCCTCGACTGTACCGCTCTACCTTTGGAGCATAGCAAAGGGAGAAACTCTTGATGGGGGTGTATACCCCCCGTTTTATAATTAAATTCTGAACACGATTATAGGATATAGGTATAATATTGTTAGTTACGTATATAGTAGTAGAACTTATATATCAGGGAACTAGACCCGAAAAAGGTCCCTAATGAGAGGGTTTAGACAAAACACATTTGTGTGTAGGGTCTTCATCTTTAAGCAAGGACCAGAGAAAGCATCTCACTATTACAAGGATTCGGAGTCGTTAACTGGTACGAGTAGGATTTTACATTTTGTATGTTCTTTTAAGGAGGTTCAGTTGGTAATGCATGCATGGTCAGTAAAGATAAACCAAAATGACATTTTTTATGCTATATTGAATACACTCTTATTTATATTGTAGAAGGAAGGGTTAACATTTTCCTGTTATTTGACCTCGCTTTTCTTCGAGATGTGATGCTGAAGTGGTCGATAGCAGTGTTAACATTATCTTGAGTTGGTGTGCATGGCAGACAGTGTATAACACCACAGGAAATCAGCATACGGTCTCAAATCACTTGGCCCCCGAGCCTGTGGGTGAAGATCAGGGCATGACACATTCGGTTACACCACCTCTCTTCCTACTTTTGAAATCTAAGGACTTTACACACACACACACACACACACACACACACACACACACACACACACACACACACACACACACACACACACACTCTCTCTCTCTCTCTCTCTCTCTCTCTCTCTCTCTCTCTCTCTCTCTCTCTCTCTCTCTCTCTCTCTCTCTCTCTCTCTCTCTCTCTCTCTCTCTCTCTCTCTCTCTCTCTCTCTCTCTCTCTCTCTCTCTATATATATATATATATATATATATATATATATATATATATATATATATATATATATATATATATATATATATATATATATATATATATATATATATATATATATAAGCAAATAAATAGACAGATGAACTAAAAGAAAGACACTATACTTGCAGTACTTTTCTGACTGCCGGCCTATTCTTCACCTACCGTATTCGTATTCCTATTCGTATTCGTAAGGGAAATGATGAATTTCAAGAAGAGGAAGTGAAGGTTGAGGAAATCGTGAGCCACTGCCTTCCCTATCGGTTGGAGGTGGAGGTCGAAAGAATCGTGAGGCACTGCCATCCCTATTGGTTGGAGGTGGAGGTCGAAAGAATCGTGAGGCACTGCCTTCCCTATTGGTTGGAGGTGGAGGTCGAAAGAATCGTGAGCCACTGCCTTCTCTATTGGTTGGAGGTGGAAGTCGAAAGAATCGTGAGCCACTTCTTCCTGTATTGCCTGAAGAAGGAGGAGGAAGCAGTCAGTGTAAAAGACACAAAGTTGATATAGTTATGGCAGATTTAAATGCAGAAGTCAGAGAAGGAAGACTAGAACGACTAGTGGAACCATGGGAGAGAGAAACGATAGAGGTGACATTTATAACAAGGTGTTTGGAGAACGCACTAGTAGTGACAAATATCTGGTATCAACACCTTAAACTATGATTATGAACATGGAAATCACCAGATAATGTAGTAAAAAACCAGATAGACTATAACAACTAATGAACGTTATAGAAATACGACACAGTCAAAGACTTATCCCAAAGCTGTCGTTGACACTGACCACGTAGTATGCTGATCAGGAAGTGGCAACATTTAAGTTTATTAGGCTTAAGCATTTACAGAAACATAAGTTCAAACCAAAGAAAAGCAGAGTTGTCTGAAAAAAAAAGAAGAAATCACAGAAAGGAATGCAACTGATGTGCATAGCGGGTATGAAGCATTAGAAGACAAAGCAGATGGTGACAGCGCTGAGGAGCAGTGGCAAGTATATATTGACGAGGCCGCAACAGAAAAGGCTGTACAGGAAGTAGTGTCCGAGCGCAGACGACGGAGGAAGAAGTCGTGGGTGATTGAGGAGATATTGTATTTAGATTTGAAGGAGGAAAAAAATACAGAATCGTGAACAGACGGCTATACGAGAAGTGCAACAGGAGGAAAGAGTTGTAGTTGAATGAATATGAAGAAACTGAGCAACTGACTAGATCTCTCCAGGTATGGAAAATTATTATGTATGTTTCATTGACTATGAAGAGGTGTTTGATAAAGTAAGGCACATTGATTAATCTAAATGCTGAAAAGTATTAAAGTAGTTGACAAAGAATATATATATTGATAATAAATCTATACTGGGCTCAAAATACACGTAAGAATAAATGAAAGAAAAGAGACTGAGAGCAGGCAATCAGAAGAGCAGTCAGTGCTGTGTGCTGTCTCAGGTTTCTTCTCACTGTACGGAGAAGTAATGATGAGAAATATTATGTAATATGAAGGTGTAATTTAAGTATCGAAGGATTTCACATCAATAATATAATAAATGCAGATGGCAGTCCTGTTGGCACATTATAGTCAACAGTTGCAAATTTTGATAATGCGAAAGGGGTTAATGAAAGTAAAGGACCAACTAACACTTAATGTTGAAAAAAACGAAGTGCATGATAATGTAAAAGAAATTGCACAGGGACAGAGACCTGAATTACGCTGTGGAAGAGAATGAAGCAGATGATAAGGTAAGGAGATTTCTCTTTACCTTGGCAGGTGGACTATTATCATGCCTATAGTTAGTGTGGTGACATGAGAGGGAAATCAAAAGGATAGAAATAGCAAAGAATGCATTTAACAACATGAAGAATGCACTAATAAGCTATCAATAAAGACAAGAATCTGATGAAAATGTATGTGTGGTTAACGCTGTTGTATAAAATGGAAAGTTGCACGCTGACGACGGCGATAAGGAGGTTTGCAGAGGCGAGGGAAATGTGGTGCTGGCAGAGGACAGCAAGAAAAACAAATGAGATGGTGATGAATATGGTGGGGGAGAGGAGGGAGATGATAAGGACAGTGAAGGGCAGAGTTAAAATTCTTCGACCATGTGATGAGGATGGAGGGGTTGGAAAATCTTGTAACGGGAATGGTGAAAAGGAGAGGTAGAAAAAGAGCAAGGAAAAAAAAAGTACGTTGATGGAGTAGTTAAACTGATAACGGGTGTAATGACGCTTGTGGAATTATTCAAAGCTACGCAAAACAATCAGGTAGAAGGAAGTCTGGGCTTGCTAACGTCCTGGAGGATATGGCACAGCGATGAGACAGATACACAAACCACAACAGACCTCACGAAGTAACCAGGACACTAAAAAGGACAACAAAGCAGGAGAGTCTTCCCCACTCTTCAGTACATCTGGCATAAGTTGGACATACGTAAAACAAGTTCAAAGAAATAAATTGCTAGGGATCTTTTCCGTTTGGCGTACAGCGCTAAAATAAATTTTAATAAAAAAATTTTTTTTTATGTATTTTTGACCGTAGAATCCGAATGACAACCGTTTCATGGAGAAACGAACAGTTTTTAAGTTATTTTCCTTTGAAGTTATTTTCTCCCTATCTAATACATATTTCTGTATTTTCAGAGTGAAATCATGGAGAATAAAAGTAATGTTAACTTACAGTGGATATTTGAAAATATTAAAGGTGAAGAAGATCCAGTTGCTTTTTTTCAAGAACATAATGTTATTGCAAGTAAAAAACAGTGCAGAAAAAAAACATGATATGGAATTGAAGAAAAGAAATTACAGTTTTAGTTGGAGATGCAGCAAGAAAATGCGTGAGCAGGTCATTTCCATTAGGAAAGATACTTGGCTAGAGGGTAGTGTACTACCACTCAAGAAAATAATATTGATCATATATTCCTGGAGTAAACAATATACTACTATTAAATTTTCCAAGGAAGAACTAGAGATCAACCATAATACCATGGTGGATTTCAATAACTAACAGAGGTGAGACTTGCAAAATAACCTAACCTAACCTAAACTTGTGTTTTCTATTGTATATAATACTGAATATTACGTCTTTTTTTTAAGTTTAAATTCCTTCAGTAATAGATAGGAAGAAAATAACTTTAAAGACAAATAACTCAAAAACTATTAATTTCTCCAAAAAAATATTGTGATATTCGGATTCTACGGACAAAAATACATAAAAAAAATCTATATTAAAATTACTTTTGGCGCTGTACGCCAAACGGAAAAGACTCATTGCTAGGGTAAGCAAGTAGAAATTCTTTATAAGTTTTATAGGTAGGAGTGAAGATAGATGAAATGAGGTGTTCCGTCACTAGAGGCGAGTTAGATATTTGCTAACCGCTTCAACTCTGATGAATAGAAAAAAATAAATAAATAGATAAATAAAAAGACATCCCATCGTATAAATGATTATGGGATGGGCTTCCCCGAGACGTGATAGACTGTAACACGTAAAGATTTTTTTACGTTGTTTTTACATAGGCTATATTTTGCCCCCCAAGTCCGTGGTTTACAGCGTTTGTATATTATTGTCTCTAGAAAATAGGGACTCCTTATTTCATCTTTATCTTATTCTTATAAATTTTTCTCCGTGCTGTTACTTTTATACTCCGGTAAGGAATATTTTTTTACCTGTTTCTTTTACAGCTCATGCCGAAGTGAATGGAGGGTGGAGAGAGTATTTTCTATCCTTTTCTTCTATCATTGTATTAGTCTTAAGTCAGATTCCTGGTAAAGATTGCAAGGTCTGTTAGATGTGGCCTCTCTCTCTCTCTCTCTCTCTCTCTCTCTCTCTCTCTCTCTCTCTCTCTCTACTCACCACAAAGTCCGTCATACACGTTGGAGCAGGAGGTGCCATCGGGGCAGGAGGAGCATGGTTCACCTTCTTCATACATTTGGTGGCTGAGATAGTTACCGGTAGGACCATAATTACAGGTATAGAGTTGCGTTATCCAGTCACCCTCCTTATATGTGGAAAGGCCGCAGCCGATGCGTGACGTGGTTGCCCACACCATTTGCGTATAGTGACCGGTCTCCGCCCTAGTCCCACTGCGATTACAATAAGGTTTAAATCTGTATGTTGCGAGGGTGTATTCATTGATGAAATCTAATATAAGCCTGGCTGAGAAGTGAGAATTAGTACTCACCGGTAAGATGCAACGACGTCTGTAGGGAGATCAGCCACTTCGTCATACCAATCATAGATAGCGGCGCGCCAGTCAGGATCATGCTCGCTGTATCCTGATCGGCTGCGCAAGTGGAGATTCTGTCCCACCTTGAACCTGTCTGTGGGAAGAAAAATGCATAAAGTAAGCAGTCCCTGTCCATCTCCAGCTAGCCAGCTTTTCCACATTACTATACAGGCCAAGAGATCTGGGGTGGTTTGTCTTCAGTTTGTGTTCTTACTCTTGTAGTCCTATACATATACGCATGCTTACCTACACGGCGACAGTTGGAACATTCGTGGTTGAAAATGCACTGGTCAGCGTGACGTTGTGCCACAACGGCCAGTTCCTCGTCCCATTCCTGCCAGGGAACATACTCGTGACAATGTGACGTTTTGGTTACCTTGTAATTGCATGTCTAACGTCTGTAAGAGCGCTCCAGTGTGTATGTGAATTTCTTTATATATATATATATATATATATATATATATATATATATATATATATATATATATATATATATATATATATATATATATATATATATATATATCAGTGTTGCCAACCTACAGACTACTTCGCCCTACACAGACACTGAAATTGCCCTACATTTTCCTTCATTGCCCTACGATTCAGGATGAATCATGAAAATATCTCGATATTAGTTGGTAGTTTTTTTATTTATATACTGCTATATAGCAACAACAAAAATAATATGTTTTCTCTTGTTTAGTGCAGGAATAGACCTACATCTTATCTTTCTTGAAAAAAAATTGAATATATAATATAGATATTTGGCCTCTCTAAATCAAAATCAAGCTTCTTTTCAAAAATAAATAAATATTCTTATTTTGATTAACTGTAATTTTATGTCCTTTTTCAGTCCAAAACAGAAATAGGCTATAGGAGCCACCCAATCTTAATTTACAAAAAATAATTCTAATAATATTTTTTGTTACATAGTAGAGGGTAATAGAATTTTTTAAAAATTAGTACCTTTTTTTTAGCATATTTCCTTTCCGTTTACATAATTAATCTTTTGATGCAAAATAATTATCACTCATACCAGGAAATCGTAATTGCCCTACGTTTTGCTCAAATTTTGTAAAATTGCCCTACCGCCCTACAGACCAGGATATGAGGCTATTGCCCTACGCGTAGGGCAATTGCCCTACGGTTATAACACTGATATATATATATATATATATATATATATATATATATATATATATATATATATATATATATATATATATATATATATATATATATATATATATATATATATATATATATATATATATATATATATATATATATATATTACTGTTTTAAATGTATACATGTTCGTCAGTCAGTAATGATGTCGTTATTTTGATGAGTATTTAAATATTCTCCAATTTCAATATCTACGTAAGAATTGGTTTGTTGAGTAGTAAAACTTTGTGTTGGTGTTGTCAGGGTTGGGGAAGTGTTAGCGTTCAGACAAAGACATCCAAAGTAACATGATTCTCGGCGATTGCAGGTTGCTTTAGTACTGGAGATACTCATTTCTTAAACAATTATTAATATTTACCAAGGCCATCATGTTGGCGCCCCAAGGCTGTGGTCCGGGCGCTCCTCTATCTTCCTCCCCGCGGGCCACTTGCGCCCTAAGTTTGTTGTGCAAATCCACGATCAGGCTGATATCTTGCGGACTCACTCCTCTGGGTCCTACCTCAGGGCCGCAGCGAGGGCCTCGGCCATGATACTTGCACATGGTGTGTTCAGGAGTAAACTTGCAGTAATCCGTCGCCTGCACCGCAACCCAACCTGACAGTGCGATCGTTACAAGGAGACACAATCTGGACGCCATCGTCTACTGGAATATAAAAAAAAAAAAAACAATGAGGAATGTAAGTGCGATGTACCATGAGGCGAACTGGAGGCGACAAATAAATCAACTCAAGAGATAATCATCTATTTGGTCTTGTTCTCATCATTCCGATAGAACTGTATTTAGGGACGCCATGGACTTTTTGATATGACCACTTGGCCTACAAGCTATTCTTATTTTGAGTTCAGAAATGAGTGCACATCGATTGTTTCCGTTGTGCATGTGTATATTCACCAAGGCCTGATCACGTGTGTGTGTGTGTGTGTTTCATTTAAAATGTGGGAGGAGAATGTTGTGTGTGTGTGTTTCACTGTTTGATCTGCTGCAGTCTCTGACGAGACAGCCAGACGTTACCCTACGGAACGAGCTCAGCCCTCATTATTTCCGATCTTCGGATAGGCCTGAGACCAGGCACACACCACACACCGGAACAACAAGGTCACAACTCCTTGATTTACATCCCGTACCTACTCACTGCTAGGTGAACAGAGGCTACACGTGGAAGGAGACACACCCAAATATCTCCACCCGACCGGGGAATCGAACCCCGGTTCTCTGGCTTGTGAAGCCAGCGCTCTAACCACTGAGCTACCGGGCGTGTGTGTGTGAGTGTGTGTGTGTGTGTGTGTGTGTGTGTGTCATCAAAGGTCTTACAATCGGGAAAAAGGAAATTAAGCGTAGTGCCTTAACTGCCGCGTCCTTCACCGAAAGTAGTCGAGGCGAAGCTCAATCTGCTTGTTGTGAGGTCTACAACTTTGAAGACCTTGCTTATTTTGTGATGCCGGGGCAGTCTCACATATTATATAGTGTCGAAGTAGTATTGGTGCCAGTCTGCGCATGAACCATGGTTGCTATTGTGAAAGGTGCGACAGTGATAACTTAATCGTCTTCGTCTGAGCTCAGGATTCACTGTGATTAATTTTTTTTTATTTTTTATTATTTGTGTATTTCAAGAGGTGTGATTACTAGTGTGCCAACATAGCAAAGTAATACATCATTGCTTTTATCTGTGAGTGTCGTAAGGTTCACAACCTTGATAACGAAAGTGGGGAATGAAATAAATAGACTGACGTGGAATGGTTAATGGTTCGTGTTTGCTGAAGCAAGATAATAATGGTGATAATGGTGATGATGATGATTGTAATAATAACAACAATAACAACAACAATAATAATAATAATAATAATTATTATTATAATAATAATAATAATAATAATAATTATTATTATTATTATTATCATTATCATTATTATTATCATTATTATCATTATTATTATTATTATTATTATTATTATTATTATTATTATTTTTGTTATTATTATTATTATTATTATTATTATTATTATTATTATTATTATTATCATTATTATTACTACAATTATTATTATTATTATTATTATTATTATTGTTTTATATTATTATTGTTATCATTATTATTATTATTATTATTATTAGTAGTAGTAGTAGTAGTAGTAGTAGTAGTAGTAGTAGTAATAGTAGTAGCAGTAGTAGTTATGATGATGATGATGATGAAGATGATGATGATGATGATGATGGTAGTGGTGGAGATGATGATGATGGTAAAGATAATGATGATGATGATGATAACAGTAATAATAATAATAATGATAATAATAATTATAATGATTATAATAATAATAATATTAATAGTAATAATTATTATTATTATTATTATTATTATTATTATTATTATTATTATTATTATTATTATTATTATTATTATTATTATTATTATAAAAATACTACTACTACTACTACTACTAATAATAATAACAATAACAATAATAGTAATAATAGCAATAATGATAATGTCAGAACCCTCGACTCTGTGTGTGAGTGTGTGTGTGTATGTGTGTTGTGTGAGAGACTCGTCTTCTGTTTAATATTTTCCCTTGTTATATTTCTTGTTATATTCGTGTGTGTGTGTGACTCGTTTTCTGCCTGACTGTTGTTT
>NC_059294.1:19102474-19104974 GCF_017591435.1 Portunus trituberculatus
TGACGCTTTTCCTCTTTTTAGAGAGCCAGCACTCATGTGGGCCTTTTTCTTTAATCTTTTCTTTTTTAGTCTTTGGCTGCCCCTCTTCCCTACATAAAAAGAACAAGAATAAAAGCTTTTACTTTATTTTATTTTATTTATTTATTTTTTTTTTTTTTGTGTGTGTTTTGGGCATTAGTATGTGAGGGATAATATGTATGTTGACAGGCATGGATATTATCTTTTCACTTGGCAATAACGTATCAGTACTTCAGCATAGTAAAGAACACACTCTTATGCAACATAACGTGACAGTTTTAGTACAGGGCAGTTGGTTTAGCTATATACATACATTTCCATAGCATGAATGTGGTTTAGATTTAACTGAATGTAAACACCACTAGGTTATATACAACATACGTAAGTGATAAGATAAATGTTTCTAGTGTTTTGCCTCCATGGTTTCAGCACCTATAGGAAGGATAAACGGTAGGAATTAGTATTCTTAACTTACCGTTTGAATACATTTTAAACTGCAATTCAACAGGTCAAATCCCCCAATCCCCTTTTGAAATTATTATTTTCTTTATTTTTATATTAGGTAGTTAGGTAGATTTGACTTTATATTCTTTTATTTTTCTTCTTCTCTTTCTTCTCCTTTTTTTCTTTTCTTTCTTTTTTGTCTTCTTCTTCTTCTTCTTTTTCTTTTTTTTTCTTCTACTATTAGTTACTACTACTACTACTACTACTACTACTACTACTACTACTACTACTACTACTACTGCTGCTGCTGGTGCTGGTGCTGGTGCTGCTGGTGCTGGTGCTGCTGGTGCTGGAGCTGCTGGTGCTGCTGGTGCTGTTGTTGTTGTTGATGTTGTTGTTGCTGCTGCTGCTGCTGCTGCTGCTACAACTACTACCACTACTACTTCTGCTACTACTACTACTACTACTACTACTACTACTACTACTACTACTACTACTGCAATTACTACTACTACTACTACTACTATTACAATTACTACTACTACTACTACTACTACTACTACTACTACTACTACTACTACTACTTTGGTTTCCCTTTAAAACGTATAAATCTTTCTTCTTCTTCTTCTTGTGATTATTATCTATTTATTTTATTACTCAATTTCTGTTTTTGGTGAGGAATTTAACAGTGGTGCTACTAATATGAGATTTCCCGGAAGGAACTGATGATACTTCGACACCACTCTTAACTGTAATATAATGGATGACTTTAATATGAATGTAGCATGCAAGAAGTAATGACAGTAATGTTCATCCTAACTATACTCATGATGGTGCCCAGTCTTCTTGTGGGGCCTGAGTGGGGTGGTATGGGAAATATTGTATCGTTTCTTAATTGTAGGACAAGTAACCGCACCAATACCAATTAAGAAAATTACGGGAAAATAACTATGATAACATTACTACATGGTGGTTATGAAAAAAAAGTAAGCAAATGAATAAGTAAGAAATATTTGATTATTCACTTGAAATATTATTAGGTATATAACAAATCAGTTGTAGCATATGAGTCTATGAAATTATTGTTATCTCTCCCACTTGGGGGTCAAGTCTACCAGACAGACAGAGGCAGAAAAGAAGAAGAAGAAGAAAAAAAAAAAAACTCCCCGCCTCACTGCGCATTGAAGTCATCAGGGGCACCATGATAACTTACGGAACATAAAAGTGTTGCAGAGTATACCACCAGGAGTAGCAGCAGGACACCTAAATGCCATCACCATAGTGGACAGGACTAGCTGGAGCTCGCAGATCCATATATACTGTTACACTGTCCAGTAGGTAGGGTAACTTTGGTTAGCGTGAGTGAACACTATTCCGGAGTTCAGCTGAAAATACAGATATTCACCACAGTACACACCACCGTGCACACTAAAGATGGGATTTGATATATATATATATATATATATATATATATATATATATATATATATATATATATATATATATATATATATATATATATATATATATATATATATATATATATAACTCATTAGTTATGTTCACTGGCTGATTCCAGCGTTTCTCTCTCTCTCTCTCTCTCTCTCTCTCTCTCTCTCTCTCTCGTGTGTGTGCGTGTGTTTCACTGTTTGATCTGCTGCAGTCTCTGACGAGACAGCCAGACGTTACCCTACGGAACGAGCTCAGAGCTCATTATTTCCGATCTTCGGATAGGCCTGAGACCAGGCACACACCACACACCGGGACAACAAAGTCACAACTCCTCGATTTACATCCCGTACCTACTCACTGCTAGGTGAACAGGGGCTACACGTGAAAGGAGACCACCCAAATATCTCCACCCGGCCGGGGAATCGAACCCCGGTCCTCTGGCTTGTGAAGCCAGCGCTCTAACCACTGAGCTACCGGGTGTGTGTGTGTGTGTGTGTGTGTGTGTGCATGAGAGCACTACCAAGAACGTTGTTTTGATAAAACAGCCGAGCCAGATTGCTTGTAAATATTAAGGCTGTAGAAGGAC
>NC_059294.1:19107474-19202474 GCF_017591435.1 Portunus trituberculatus
TACACACACACACACACACACACACACACACACACACACACACACACGCAGTCTTAAATGAGAATGGTTATTGCATATTCTAGTTTCACATAGGTTTGTACACGTATTCCCTAGTTTGTGAGATGTTTCCTGAGTTTTTGTTTTAAGTGTATGTATTGTAAATGCTTCCTGTACATGTTACGGGAAAGTATTCCAAAAGGAGGGTCGGTGTACGGCGAGAGAGCATCCACTTGATTGTGTGTATATTCTGGCTACAAAGAGACTGTTGTATTGCCTGGTTGTGCTACCTGTTACACTGTTTACTGTTTCGAAACTGGCAATAGGGTGTGGGTAGTAGTCACTTTTTAATTCGAATATTGTGATTGCTAGTTAGACAACAGACATGATAATTTTCTTAATGTTGAGCCATTGTAGCTTTTCAAATAAAGGAGTGCCATCGTGGTCGTATTTTCTCCTTTTGCCACCAGCAACTTTTATGGAAAAATTTTGCATTTTTTTAAAAATCTTATTCAATAAAGTGTTGTTTGTTAATCCCCATAGCGTTACAATAGTTCAATATGCTAATTGTCAGTGATTTCAACCTACACGTGTTCTTTCATCAAAACAGTGTTTGATCATGTTAGTATACATGACTGTGCCCATTACTTTATGACTAATTTTACTGATGTATATGTTGAGAGAGTGATGTGGGTAGGTAATCTACCTAGTTATCGAAGTACACACCGAGATTTTCTACTTGACAAGAAAGTTTAATAATTGTATTGTGAAATGTGTGTTGTTGTCTGGTATTTTAGGAATGATTCTGGCGTAAACCTAGGAAGATGCATTGACTCTTCTTGGTGTTTAATTTGAGTTCGTTTTCAATGAAGTACTTCATGGTCCTTCAAAGTGTGTGTTGGGCGTCCCTGATGAGGGTATTTGAGTTCTGCGAGAGTGTCTGCCAGTGCAGGAATTGTTTGTCATCGACGTATTGAACGAGAAGACAGTTATTTAAGTATTCTGAGATATCATTTGCGTACATTTTAAAGAGGATTGGTCCTAGGATGGAGAAATGAGGGACACCATAATTATGTTTCGTGATTTTTTCTCGAGCGTGTATTATAGATGCGAACTGATTGAGAGCTTTAAATTCTTTTAGATAACCTTCGAGCCAGAAAGTATCTATGGAGGTACGTCGATGATTAACGCTGCTCAATGCTTTGGAAAGGTCGCAGTGTCAATCCAGAAATTTGAGTGTTTCTTGTCCATGTTGTCGTAGCCTATATTTCATTTGTTTGTTAGTATTATTTCTATACTTAACTTTGGCCTAAATCCGTGTCGGTGTTTACTTAGTTTGTTTGTCTCTAGTAAATGTTGGACTACTAGTTAAGAGGCAAGATATGGTTCTTCCCCCAAGGGACAATGAAAGTTGGGAACAGAAAATCCTTCTTCCTTTTATTTTTTAGCTACAAATAAATCTATGTGGTGTTAATGACTATTAAGCGAGAAGCGTCTCCCAGATTGTACGATATTTATACTGTTACGAGTGTGTGTGTGTATGGGTTTGTGTGTTTGAATGTGGCGCGGGCGGGGAGGAGCTGGCGGGAATTGTGTTGTCGGGAGTAGAGTGAGCAGCGAGGGTGGTGGTTGTTGTGACTGAGACCTGCCTTGGCGCCTGTGTGATTCTCGGGGGTTTTGCAAGTGTTTGAGTGCCTGTGCCTGCCTGTCGGCGTGCCTGAGTGTGTCCTGTTTGCCCTGGAGCGTCCTGGTGCCCTGTAAGTGCCTGAGAACTTTGCATTAAAGGAGTTAAAAGGACCTAACGCTTTGTGTTGCCCCTGCCTGTGTGAGCCTGTCTTGTCTGGCTGGGCTGTCGTGGAACCTTTACTTGCTGACTGGTGGTGTTGTGGTGGAACCTGCTGTCCTGCCTGAAGGTGAGTGGTCGAAGGTACAGTGGGTGTTGTAACATTGGTGTCAGGTGTGGGGTCGACCAGTGGACAAGTGAGTGAGGAGAAAATGGCGGCCGGCGGTGGCGAGCCAGGTAGTGATGAGGGCAGAGACGTTAAGCCCAATCAGCTGGACTTACTTACTGAAATGTTGGCCGCGATGAGACAGGAACAGGCCGGGATGAGACAGGAACAGGCCGGGATGAGACAGGAACAGGCTGAAAGGGCCAGCGAGCAGGCACATAAGTGGGAGGAAATTGTGGAGCACACGAGGCAGCAGGCCCGCCTCATGGAAAGTATGCGGAGCAGCCTTTCGTCTCTGAGAGAGGAGTCGCGGCAGTACACCGACCAGGCCTGCGACAGTGTGAAGAGCGAGCTGTTGCAGAGGGTGCTGGCTCTTGAAGGTAGGGTAGAGGGTTTGAGTGAGGAGGTGGCTGAGACGTCCGGGCAGTCAGGGGGGCGGGTGGCACAGAATGGCGGCGCGGCGGCGGACACTTCACGCGTGTCTGACCTCCTTGACCTGTGGGGTGGAGTGCAGGGACCCATGAGTGTAGCATCCGAGCCAGTGGGTGCTGTAGGAGGCTGGGACGTCTTCGGGAGCCCCGTTGTGAGGCCAGGTAGTGCCGGTCCTGGACCCAGTCACCCTGTCTCTCTGCCCCCCGTCTCTCTGCCCCCCTCCCCTCCTTCCTCCCCTCCCGGTCAGCTGGCTTGTGAGCGGTGCACCCCACAGCAGAGCCCGCAGTCCCCCAGGCGCTCCGTCAGAAGGAAGCCAGCCGAGTATGACGGAAAGGTGGCTTGGGAGGCTTATGTCGCTCAGTTCGAGATGCTGGCGACTGCGCAGGGCTGGAACGACGCAGAGAAGGCCCTGCAGCTGGCGACGGCGCTGCGTGGCCAAGCTGTGGAAGTGCTTGGCCACTTGTCGCCAGCTCAGCGTGCCTCGTATCAGGGTGTGGCTGAGGCGTTGAAGCGGCGCTTTGGACACCACCTTCAGGCTGAGGTGTACCGTGCTCGCCTGAAGAGGAGGACGCGTGGGCGGGACGAGACGCTGTCGCAGCTGGCGCAGGACATGGAGGCGCTGGTAAGGAGGGCGTACCCAGCGGCCCCGGAAGAAATGATTGTGGTGCTGGCTCGCGACTCGTTCGTAGACGCCCTGAATGACCAGCAGTTGCAGATCTACGTCAAGCAGGCGCACCCTGGGGACCTGCAGGTGGCGTTGGCGAGGGCCTTGGAGTTCGAGGCCTTCATGAAGACATCGGGCAGCTCTGCAGCGGCCGCCCAGCCCCGACGGGACCTCCAGGGCCGGAAGGCGACGGTGGAGAAGAAGGCGGCGTCGAGGGAGGCGAGCCCGGATGGGTTCCGTGGCTCCTGCTGGAGTTGTGGCGAGAGGGGGCACAAGCGCAGTCAGTGTTCGAGGGGGCGAAGGACGCGTTCCCTCGACCGGCTGAGCTCCGATGCCTTTCAGCCCTGCTGCAAGGAGTGTGGCAAGTCAGGCCACCGTGGAAGCGCCTGCCCCAAGCCGAAGGAAGTGGCGCAGGCGGGAAACTCCGACAGGCTGGAGAAGGGGGCCAACACCCAGCCGTCGGTCCCCGGGCCCCGTGCTGTGTAAGCTGCCGCCGAACGTCCAGTGCGGTGCAGGTGGAAGGCTCGGTGGATGGTAGATCGTGCCGCCTGACTGTCGACACGGGAGCGGAACGGACCTTGGTGCGGCCAGACATGCTGGCCGTTGATCGACTTCCGGATGCGCCACAGCGGCTGTGTGGCGTCACGGGGCACTGCGTGGAGCTGAAGGGCCCAGTGGAGGTTTTGGTTGGCGTGGGCGGCGTGGTGGAGCGTCTGCCTGTGTTCGTCGCCGACCTGGAGGAACCGTGTCTGCTGGGCCTTGACTACTTACTGCAGAGCAAGGCTTGTGTCGACCTTGGACGGAGGCTGGTAAGGGTGCGCGGTCAAGAAGTGCCCTTGCTTCCGGAGGTCGGCTGCGCTGAGGTAGTAGTGGCTGAGCGAGTGCACCTTGCCCCAAGGACGGAGGTCAGGGTCCGGTGTCGACTCTCACGAGCGATGGTGGGAGCGGACGGCATGGTGGAGCCTGGCGAGAACCTGCAACTGGCTGGCGGTGTGTCGGTGGCGCGGAGTCTCGTGGGGCGGGGAAAAGTTAGTCACTGTCCTCGTGGCTAATTTCTCCGACGAGACCCGGAAGATTCCCGCTGGTGCCAAGCTTGGTACCTGTGAGGAGGTGGATCGTCCAGAGGAGTCGGCAGAGAATGCAGAGTCCGCGGCGGAGAAGTCACTGCCCGACTTCCTGGAGGACTTGGCGCACCGGAGCGCCGGGAACCTGGACGAGGCGCAGACGGTGAAGTTGCGCCACACCCTGGCTAAGTACGCGGACGTCTTCAGCAAGGGTGACTTGGACTTGGGTCGCACGGGGTTGGTGAAGCACCGCGTTAACACGGGAAGTAGTGCGCCCATCAAGTGCCCGCCTCGGCGGATCGCACCAGCCAGGAGAGAGGAGATGCAGCGGACAGTCGGCGAGCTGGCGGCGCAGGGGGTGATTGAGCGGTCGGATAGTCCGTGGTCTTCAGCGGTAGTCCTGGTTAAGAAGAAGGACGGCACGCAGCGCTTCTGTGTGGACTACCGGGCACTGAATGACGTGACTGTTAAGGACTCTTACCCCCTGCCGAGGATCGACGACACGCTGGACGCGCTGGTGGGGGCCAGGTGGTTCTCCACGCTCGATCTGAAGTCAGGCTACCACCAGGTGGAGATGACGGAGGAAGACAAGGCGAAAACTGCCTTTTCCTTCGGGCAGGGGTTGTGGCATTTTAATGTCATGCCCTTCGGTCTCTGCAATGCCCCTGGATGTTTCGAGCGGCTGATGGAGAGGGTGTTGGACGGCCTGCAGTGGAGGACGGCCCTCGTCTACATCGACGACGTCATCGTGTTCGGGAGCACCTTCGACGAGGAGCTGGAGCGGTTGGAGGAGGTGCTGCAGCGGTTGAGGAAGGCTAACCTCAAGCTCAGCCCTAAGAAATGCTCGCTCTTCCAGCATGAGGTGCCGTTCCTGGGACACGTTGTCAGTCGGGACGGCGTGCGTACTGACCCGCAGAAGGTGGCCGTCGTGGAGAAGTGGCCTGTTCCCACCAGCGTGGCGGAGGTCAGGAGTTACCTGGGGTTGTGCACGTACTACCGCCGCTTCGTGCCGGACTTCGCCAGCCTAGCAGCTCCTCTTCACCGACTCACCAGAAAGGGGGTGAGCTTCCTGTGGGACGAGGAGTGCCAGACCGCCTTCGAGGGACTGAGGAGGGCCCTGGTGGAGGCGCCGGTCTTGCCTTACCCAGACCCGAAGCTCCCGTACCTGTTGGACACCGACGCCAGTGCAGAGGGCATCGGGGCGGTCCTGTCACAGGTGAAGGACGAGAAGGAGCACGTGGTGGCTTACTACAGCGCCAAGTTTAGGAAGTCCGAGAGGAACTACTGCGTGACGAGGAAGGAGCTGCTGGCGGTGGTGAAGAGTCTCGAGCACTTCCACCCGTACCTCTACGGCGCTGAGTTCACCGTCCGGACCGACCACGCTGCCTTGCAGTGGTTGAAGACGCTGAAGGTGCCGGAGGGCCAGTTGGCGCGGTGGTTGGGGCGGCTCGAGCAGTACAACTACCGCATCGTCCACCGCCCGGGGCGGGTCCACTGCAACGCTGACAGTCTGAGCCGACGCCCGTGTGAGGCAGGCTGCTCACACTGTGCCCGGGAGGACCCCGACCCTGTGTGCCTTCGTCTCCAGGTGCGTGATAGTGTTCCTGAGGCGGATGACAGGTGGCGCAAGGCGCAGCGCGAGGACACGGACCTTGCTCCTGTCATCCGGTGGCTGGAGGCTGGCGGAGAACGCCCCAGCTGGGAAACTGTGGCGATGGAAAGTACCGCCACCAAGTGCTTAGTTGACCAGTGGGAGACGTTGCGATTGGACGATCGTGGGGTGCTAGTTAAACGGTGGCTCGTGTTGGGTGGTGTAGGCCGTGACTCGTGGGTAGTGGTCGTTCCCCGAGTGTGGCGAGCGGAAGTGTTGAGGGGAGTTGCATGCCGGCGTTACTAGTGGCCACTCGGGCGAGAAAAGGACCCTGTGCCGGTTGCGTCAGCGCTTCTACTGGGTAGGCATGCGTAGTGACGTGTTAGAGTGGTGTAGAGCGTGTGACGTGTGCAGTGCGAAGAAGGGGCCAGGTAGAAAGAACCGGGCTCCCTTGCAGGTGTACAGTGTGGGGGGCTCCGATGGAGCGGGTGGCTGTTGACATTGCTGGCCCGCTGCCCCTCACGCCTCGGGGCAACCGGTACATATGTGTGGTGATGGATTATTTCACGAAGTGGCCTGAGGCATATGCACTCCCTAACCACGAAGCCGAGACCGTCGCGAGCGTGCTGGTGAACGAGTTCTTTACCCGGTTCGGTGTGCCGACCGAGTTGCATTCCGACCAGGGCCGCGAGTTTGAGTCTCGAGTGTTCCGCGAGTGTTGTGAACTATTGGGGGTGCGAAAGACAGGACGACGCCCCTCCACCCGCAGTCAGACGGGATGGTGGAGCGTTTTAATCGCACCCTCGCACAGCAGCTTGCCAAGTATTGTGACGAGTCCCAGGAGGACTGGGACGTCAAGCTGCCGGCCATGCTGATGGCTTACAGGTCTGCCGTGCACGAGGCGACGGACTTTACACCAGCCCGTCTCATGTTTGGCCGGGAGCTAAGGCTGCCGGTGGACTTGGCCACTGGGCGGCCTCCAGACGTGAGCTTGCCCACCGTCACCTCTGGCTTCGCAGCGGCTCTGCAGGAGAGCCTGGCGGAGGTGCACCGTCATGCACGTGAGAAGCTCAGGATAGCGGGCCAGGCCATGAAGGAGACGTACGACCGGCGCATGAGGGACGCAAAGTACGCCGTTGGTGACCGAGTGTGGCTGCACAATCCCTGCCGGAAGCGAGGGCTTTCGCCGAAACTACAGAGCCCTTGGCAGGGGCCGTACACTGTGTTGGCAGCCCTGTCGGACGTCACCTACCAGATACAGTGGGGAAGGAAGCGTCCGTGCGTGGTCCATGTTGATCGTCTGTGGCGTTACCATGGTCCGGGGCGCTACTCCTGGGGCGACGGCGAAGGTGAGGGCGTGGGCCCCAACAGTAGCGACGAGGACGTTGACGAAGTGGACGAGGACGGAGAGGAACCTGATGGTGATGTGGGCGAGGCTGTGGGCCATGAGCCGGGACCTGCTGAGGATGAAGATGGCTCGTTGGGTGCAGCTGCGAGCTCGCCAGCCGCCGCTACTTCGCCGCTACAGCGTCCGCGACGAGCGGCGACGTCCTGCATATTTGCTAGATTACTATGTCTCAGAGGATGAATGTGCGTGAATGTGTAGCAGCCGGGTCGACTGCTTTGTAAGGGGGGGATAGTGTTACGAGTGTGTGTGTGTATGGGTTTGTGTGTTTGAATGTGGCGCGGGCGGGGAGGAGCTGGCGGGAATTGTGTTGTCGGGAGTAGAGTGAGCAGCGAGGGTGGTGGTTGTTGTGACTGAGACCTGCCTTGGCGCCTGTGTGATTCTCGGGGGGTTTTGCAAGTGTTTGAGTGCCTGTGCCTGCCTGTCGGCGTGCCTGAGTGTGTCCTGTTTGCCCTGGAGCGTCCTGGTGCCCTGTAAGTGCCTGAGAACTTTGCATTAAAGGAGTTAAAAGGACCTAACGCTTTGTGTTGCCCCCTGCCTGTGTGAGCCTGTCTTGTCTGGCTGGGCTGTCGTGGAACCTTTACTTGCTGACTGGTGGTGTTGTGGTGGAACCTGCTGTCCTGCCTGAAGGTGAGTGGTCGAAGGTACAGTGGGTGTTGTAACAATACAATAAGGTGTAATATATATGTATTTTTTTATCTACTTCGACTATATTCTTGTTACGCATATCTAATTTTATATTTTTGATACTCTACTCTTAAAAGCGTTTTCAGTAACACTTTGTGGAAGGCGAACGGTCCAGAAGCGAACGCCTCTACTGAAAACGACAGTAACACTGCCAGACGAATCTCCCTCGTCGCTCGCCGGAAAAATTATTGTACTCTTTAGTCGCAGGATCACGCCAAGCGTAATGTAAAAATATTATTATGGGAATGGGATAATTGAAGGCAAGGCTCAAATAAAACATTACACATTTAATTTCTGCAGGTTATAAATTTCTGACGGCCCTGGTACACGTGACAGAGGCTGGATGTACATGTCCAAATGATTTTTGTAGTACAGATCTGCGTCTACCTTGTTCAAAAACATCTTGTCACAGACGTCACAGGTAAATCTGTTAAGTGTAAAAAAAGTGTTGGTAATTCTTTATAACAAGTCTGTCCCTCCCTTCTCCTCCATCCCCCCACTCCCCCCAAACAAGCTTGGGGGCCTGTAGGGAATCGGGGGTTTTGGTGGGGAAAATAAGCGCAATATGGGCATCCAAAACGCTACGGAGATTTTCCATAATATTTCAAGTTTTTCCAACTTAACCTAATCAAGCATAACCTAATCTAACGTAACATAACCTAACCTAATGTAACCTAACTGGAGCCCCCTCTACTAGGGCATTAGCCTAACCTAACCTAATGTAACCTAGCCCCCCTGGATCTCCCCACTAAGGCATTAACCTAACTTAACATAACCTAACCTAATGTAACCTAATCGTGGGAGCTGCGCCTCCTGGACCCCTCCCTCACACCTAACCTAACCTAACCTAAGCTAACCTATACGAGGGGGGCGCAGCCCGCCGTGAACCCCCTGCTAGGGCGTTAACCTAACGTACCATAACAAACTAACAAGGAACCTAAAAAATGATAATGTTATGCCTCTCGAGTGGGAGCGCGTGACTGGAGGGATTAGCTCTATAGATACCATGAAATCCTTATATGCTGCTACCCACAAATCCCTATTTATACCCACAAATTTGTTATAAACAATTAAAAATCATTTCAGTGTTTACTCAACACTGGTGCAGAGCTCGCTGGACTTTAAAAAATTCCTACTTCGCCGAACTCTCAAGTGCTATTACGGCCAAACTAAACGCGTGCACCTCAATTATTTTTATGTTTACGGCAAGGTCACCAAGCCTTCTACATATGAGTTTCGTGTTTGTACGTGACACGGACCTTTTATAAAGATTAACCAAATTGTTTTATAATATGTGAGCGCCTATGGCGGTACTGAGACCAAAATTAATAAGAGAGGTGGATAGTCTTAAGATCCCGGGTATCAGTTCCCCTGTCACATTTTCCTACTTTTTGAGGTATTACAGGTAATATATCCAGTATCCATTAATACACAATATGCCAGATAAGGCGTTACACCACTAGTGACTGCTTGTCATTCAGTAGTTACATTGGCCGAGACATTTTTGCTGTACATTCCTTCAAATTGTTTCATTGGTCACAGAGGCCATGATGTGTGTTCGTTCGCCCAAAGTTTTCAGAGCACCATCATTAAAAAATATACCCAAATCTTCCACAATATTGCTATAACCATGTCATTATCAAGCAGCAGTGCAAATATCCTATCATATTTATATTTCACAATTACAGTAAAACCTCAGCTCACGACCATAATTCGTTCCTAAATCCTGTTCGTCACCCGATTTGTTCGTCCCCTGAATCAATTTTTCCCATAAGAATGTATTGAAATACCATTAATCCGTTCCAGACCCGCCAAAAAATCATACTTTTGTCCATAAAACCCATTCAAAATAGACCTTTAATGTATGCATGACATGAACAAAATAATTATAGAAAGCGTAAATTGTTTTACTTACCTAAATGCTATCAAAATGATAATAAAATGAATAAAAAAGAAAAGGTTATTTACTTGAGAGACTGGACGTGATGGCTTGATGGAATGGAGGAGAGGAGGATGGGGAGGAAGACAGACAAGATCCAAGAAGACAGTCATGAGAGAGGACTTTGGATGTGTGCAGCGTGCCAGAGCTACACAACAGCTGTGTAGCGTCACAAGTCAGTGCCGCTATGTGGGGCCCCGTTATAGTGAACATCAGCGTGGGAAACATGGAAAGATTGCTAGTCTTCGTCTCTGCCTTGGAAGATTCTTGTCTGCTGGGGATTGACTTCCTAACGCGTGTGGGAGCAAGTTTGGACTTCCAAGAAGGGAAGTTAAAGGTACGTGGCCAGGAAGTTTCTTTGATCCTCGGAGGTGATGCTCAGTGTGAGAGGAGCTGGCAGTAGGGCGGTGTTCCTTGCCAGGTGAGCGAGGAAACAGCTGCGATGGATGTACCACAATCTGCAGTACCTGGACATGGTCAGGATGATGATGATAGCAACGCTGAGAGCCACCAGAGCAGCGAGGATAACGCCGAGGAAGCTACAGTAGAGCGCGCCGGTAACATCACCATGCCCAGGAAAAACAGGAGAAAATCGTGGTGGCACGGAGATTATGTTATGTAATATTTTTCGTATGTTCCTGTTTCTATTTTCTTATGTTTTGTTTGGTTCGCCTGCCCCTGGGTCGATATATTGACAATTTTTTTGGTCGTCTCCCGAATTGTTTGTCCTTAGAGACGTTTGTCAAGCGAGGTTTTACTCTACTTTGCTTAGATAATGCGTAACCTACGAAATTCTCACATAACTGGAAGTCAAAGTCTAAGTCAAAAGTTTTGAAATGAGTAGCATGAGCTAGAATGCACCCAACTCCAGCCAGAGTGCATAGTCCCAGATGTTTCGAGAGTGCAAGACTTTGTTTTCATTTAATTCAAAGCACAAGAAGAATTCATATGAATTTCAATATCAGTAAACAGTTACTAAATTTATTTCCTTTATATAATAATACTTATCATATTTTCAAGCGCCTCATAATTATTCAAGCGCCTCATAATTAATAGTATTGTTACCTTCTCACCTGTGGTTGTCCGCTTTCACTGGCTGCGTCAGCTTCGTTGTCAAGGGTCCGGAGCACACAGGAGCACATCAGCACGAGGCACACAATGAGGGGTAATGGCGGGCACCGCCGGACAGAGAAACACCAGCTTACTCACGTCCTTTACAGAGTCCTCAGTTCACAGTACATCACACACACAGGGCACTCAGGCACTCCACAGGCGTCCCCAGGGAGGGGCACAACAGACTACCGCAGCAGGCAGCACGTCTTAATTAACGGAGCGTGCGTCTCCCAGTCTCGCCTTGCACTTGCTCTCTTGCAGACTACTCAATCGCGTCGCGCTAACACTCACAAAGCGACATTCCTCACACTATAAAACAGAAAGGCAAAATGCATACAAAGTAAACTAGAACATTTAGGACAGTTCAAAATCTCTCAGATACACAGGAGGCCGGCGGTGACGGACAGGGTGAGCAGCAGTCTCCACCACCAGCTGGCTCTCACCTGAATCACCGCCCACTGCCTCCTCATCCACCTTGGGGACGTCCTCCATCGCTTCCGGGACATCTTCTTCGGCACTTCCTTCCTCCTCGGGCTCATCTGAACCCCAGGAGAAGTGACCAGGGCAGTGGTAGCGCCACAAGCGATCCACGTGCACTACCAACGCCCGCTTGTGACCTCTTCTGATCTTGTACGTGACCGCCGAGGGCACGGCCACAATGGTATAGAGCCCCTCCCAGGGGCTCTGCAGCTTCGGCGAGAGGACTGCGTCGGGGGTTGTGCAGTCACACCCTGTACCCCTCTGCATACCTGACGTCTCGCATGCGGCGGTCGTACAGTTCCTTCATAGCGCGATTCCCCGTCCTCAGCTTGCCGTGCACCTCACGATGGGCCTCCGCGAGCCGCTCCATCTGCGCCTCCTTCAGGTGGGTGGCGCTCCGCTGCGCCAGGTCCTCCAGGAAGCCCGACAGCGGGCCCGCCATACACGGCCGCTCTCCCTGCCGCCGCGCCTCGGTCCGCTGCACCTCTTCACACGCCCCAACCGGCGTGCCGGCGGGTATATTTCGAGCCTTGTCAGAGAAGTTAGCCAGTAACACAGTGACTAACTCCTTCCCCGCTCCTACGAGGATCCTTCCAAGTGACAAACCGTCAGCCAGCCGCAGGTTACTCACAGGCTCCACCAGACCCTCTGCCTCCTTCATCACACGTGTTAAACGGCACTGAACGCGGGCCTCGGTGGGTGGGGGCAGCCTCAGTCGCTTCGTCACGCCTGACTTCACGAAGGAAAAGCACGTCATGGCCACGTACCATCATTCTCTTCTGCCTGAAGTCAACACAGGCGTCCATCCTCGTCAGGTAGTCGTATCCTAGTAAACACTCCTCGTCCAGGTCAGCGACGAAGACCGGCATGTCTTCCTCCACGCCACCTACAAGCACACGAACATTCACCGGACTCTGCAGCGACATGCAGTCCCCCGTTACTCCACACAGCTGTTGAGGCGAGTCTGGCAACCACTCAGCCTCCACCAGCCCTGGCCGCACCAGCGTGTGATCTGCGGCGCTGTCCACAGTCATGCGACACGGCCTCCCGTCCACGGGCCTCTCACCTGCCAACGGAGTAGTGACACTTCACACAAGCCGGGGCACTGTAGTTTTGTCCGGCTGAGAGACGGCCCCTGCCTTCAGCCTGTAGTCATTTCCCGCTGACACTACCTCCTTCGGGCTGGGACAAGCGCTGGAGCGGTGTCCAGCTTCGCTGCAGTCCTCGCAGCAGGGCTGAAAGGCGACACGATCAGGCAGGTCGAGAGAGCGCGCCCCTCGCTCCCTCGGGCACTGGGTCCTCACGTGCCCCTTCTCATCGCACCGCCAGCACCGCCCGCCGAACGCTCCCGGGCTCGCCGCACATGACGCTGGCCTCCTCTTCACTTGACCCTTGCGTCCTCTCACGTCACTGCAGGGCCGAGCGAAGGTAGACAGGAAGCTCGCGGTCTGCATGAAGGCCTCAAACTCCATTGCACGAGCCAAAGCCTCTTGCGCGTCAGCTGGGTGTGCCTGTCTCACATAAATCTGCAGCTGGTGGTCCACCAAGGCATCCAGGAAAGCACCACTCGCCAACACGGTGACCATTTCCTCACCGGCCGTTGGGTACGACCTTCTCACCAGTGCCTCTACGTCGTGGGCCAGCTAGGACAGCGTCTCGCCCCTCTGCCGCGTCCTCTTCTTCAGCTGGGCACGATACACCTCAGCCTGGTGGCGGTGCCCGAAGCGACGTCAGGGAAAGAGGCACGCTGCGTTGGCGGGAGGTGGCCAAACACCTCGATAGCTGGACCCCTGAGAGCTGTGGCTAGCTGCAAGGCCTTCTCAGCCTGGTCCCAGCCCTGTGCAGCCGCCAGCAGATCAAACTGGGCAGCATAGGACTCCCAGGCTACCTTACCGTCGTACTCGGCAGGCTTGCGAGACTTGAAGCAGGGGAAAGGCGAGCGAGGTGGTGAAGGTGGAGGTGACAAAGACAGCGCGCGCGCCATGCCGGACAGGGAAGAAAGGGAAGATGGCGGGAAACTTGTCGCCAAGTCGCCAACAAACCCGCGTTTCCCAAAGGCCGCGAGGCCGCTGGTGGGCCCCCAGGAGCCCTCCACGGGCCCGCTGCTCCAACAAGGCCCCAGTCCCCGTCCACGGCATCAGGAGGGGCAGAAGCGACACTCCCAAGGCTAATGAAACACTCCTTGTCGGGCCACGGGCACCCCGCCATATCCGGTTGGCGCACTGCCTTATGTCTCTCACCTCATCCCGCAGCGCCTGCAGGTCCTTCTCCAGCTCGCCATTCACCGTCTGCAGGTCACCCTACAGATGTTGCTCTACTAGTTCACCTCGTACACTTTCGCAGGAACGATCGGTGTAATCCTGCGCCTCCGCCCTCAAGGAGCCCAGGCTAGACTGCAGCACCTTCACCAACTGCTGTGTAATTCACTGTTTTGATCTGCTGCAGTCTCTGACGAGACAGCCAGACGTTACCCTACGGAACGAGCTCAGAGCTCATTGTTTCCGATCTTGGGATAGGTCTGAGACCAGGCACACACCACACACCGGGACAAGAAGGTCACAACTCCTCGATTTACATCCCGTACCTACTCACTGCTAGGTGAACAGGGGCTACACGTGAAAGGAGACACACCCAAATATCTCCACTCGGCCGGGGAATCGAACCCCGGTCATCTGGCTTGTGAAGCCAGCGCTCTAGCCACTGAGCTACCGGGCCGTGTGTGTGCCGCCTGCCGCCGTGCCTGTTCTGACTGTTCTGCCCTCATAGACGCCAGCATAGACGTTATCAGCTCGAGCTGGTCGGGCTTCCTCTCACCCGGCTCAGCCTCACCACCACCACCATTAGCCTCAGCATGCTCCATCACGCTAACCAGTCACAAGCAACCACAAGCACGGTAAAACACAGGACACTAAATCCTCACTCCTGACACCACTGTTACCTTCTCACCCGTGGTTGTCCACTTTCACTGGCTGCGTCAGCTTCGTTGTCAAGGGTTCGGAGCACACAGGAACACATCAGCACGAGGCACACAATGGGGGGTAATGGCGGGCACCGCCGGACAGAGAAACACCAGCTTACTCACGTCCTTTAATGAGTCCTCAGTTCACAGTACATCACAGGGCAGCCTCCACACACACACACAGGGCACTCAGGCACTCCACAGGCGTCCCCAGGGGCGGGCACAACAGACCACAGCAGCAGACAGCACGTCTTAATTAACGGAGCGTGCGTCTCCCAGTCTCGCCTTGCACTCGCTCTCTTGCAGACTACTCAATCGCATCGCGCTAACACTCACAAAGCACATACACACACATTCGTAACAGTATTTTTTTTTATTGATTTATAACTAACAAAATTGGCAACTCGTCTCTCATCCAATCAGCGTCAGTGTTCGCTATCACGTGACTCTGAGGAGCAAGCAGAAGCGAACAGCCTTGAAAGGCGTTCGCCTATGTGGGCGAACGCTTTTGGAGCGTTCGTTTTTTTTATAGATAATTCAAGATGATTTGTTGTTTGGGACAAGTAGGTTATCATGCATGTCACCTTAGGTAGTCCTACCTAGGTAAAACAAAGCAAGTTTTCTTCAGCATTGATACATGTCTCCGCACGTCACTTATATAACGTAGTTAAAGGAATCAATACATGGTTTTGGGTGCCTGTACATGCATCCAGAGAGAGAGAGAGAGAGAGAGAGAGAGAGAGAGAGAGATGATTTTATTGTAAAAGTAGACAACAAAGGAAGGAGGTCGGAGCATGCCGGCCTCCCTGTAAACATGAAACAAACATAGGTCAGGTACTGCAGGAAAATGACATGAGCCTAGATATATATATATATATATATATATATATATATATATATATATATATATATATATATATATATATATATATATACACACACACACACACACACACACACACACAGAGAGAGAGAGAGAGAGAGAGAGAAAGCTCGTTGCAAAGACACACTGGCCGTCACTAATCAGCTGATGGACCAAACACGTCCTCCTAGAAGAAGACCAAACACGTGGAAATGGGCCGCAGTTCTAAAGACAAGCGTGACATTTATTACAGACTGGCCAAGGAGGAGGGATGGAGGGCCAGGAGTGCGTTCAAACTCATACAGATCAATGAAGAGTTTAAGATTTTTCAAGGTAAGAAGAGATTAGAGAGCTTCAGAGGTGGTTATGTTTTTCTCTACCACATAGAATTTATTTACAGGCTTGTTTCAGATTACAAACCCAGTAAGGAATATTTTTTTACCACATAGAATTTATTTACAGGCTTGTTTCAGGTTACAAACCCAGTAAGGAATACTTTTTTTGATGATATAAATAGTGTATGGACGTTATTGTAGTATTAGGCTGCACCTTTGTTAGTCACTACTTTCTTTGGAGTTAAGTGATCTTTTTTCGTATTTCTAGCAGATTTTGGTCACTGTTTTTAAGACCACTCGCTTTTATTAACTATTTTCTTATTGTGGAGTTTGTTGATGTTTACGGATTAACCTTTTTCAGTAACTCATGACATGACTACTTGTTGTGGTAGTATACTTAAACTGTACTTTACTTTTATAAATTGTTTTTGCAAGGTCAGCTATTATTGACACTTATTGATGCTGTTGAAAATCAACACATCATGCCAGAAATAGAGTTAGACTAGGTTTAGTTTGGGTTAGGTTAGGTTTATGTTTAAGTTAGGTTAGTGTTAATGACTAGAATTGGTCCTTCTCAGTAGCACATAAAACAACTACATGTTGTGTTAAACCCTTCCCGGCGGAGGATCTATATGGTGACATTTCAAAATTGGGAATTTTTGTTGGATCATCTATATATAGACATTTGTTCTTATTTTACTGCACTAAGTTGTAGCATTGTCTATATATAGACAATTCCTTACAAGTAACAAAATAATAAAATAAGTAATTATTTTACATCTAAAATACCCAGACACTTGCTAACATTGCCTCTCAAGGCTTGTCATTACTTGTGCTGTCAGTGGTGTATGTTCTACGCATATAATTTAATATTGTGAATTTTTATCTATTTTAGTTTTATTTATTATCAGTCTATCTCATCATGGAGAAAAAACTGTACTATATGCTAGCAGTGTTCCCTAAAAATAAATCAGTACAAAATGAGTATGTGAAAAATATAAAGAAAAGGGTAAGTTACATCCAGGTCACAAGCCCTGGATGTGAGTACATCCAAACATTAATAAAAATTTATTGACATATCTTATCACCAATCAGACATAAATAACATTTGTATATAGAGTCAGTTGTTTGTTCAGTTTTGTGGCAGAGGCTATATGTAAATGTAATTTGTTCAGTTTTGCAGCAGAGTCTATATAGATTCAATTGTTTGTTCAGTTTTGCAGCAGAGTCTATATATAGATGTCAATCTATATATAGACTTATTATTGGCTTATGGTGATGCCTTAGAAAATTCAGATCTGCATCAGAAACAGAATCCTGTTAGTGGTATTATGCAGTCTTCATCCTCTTCTTCTTGTGGCTATTTACATTTGTAGGGTATTGTGGGTCCTGTGGGATTTGTGGTGTCTATGAATCACATGTCATGGATGTCCAATGTGAGCCCACCATGCTGGTAGTTAGTTAAATGATGTATCACAGCAAATCCAATCACAGACTTTCGACTGTAGGACATCCAATGAAAGCCCACCATGCCAGGAGGTACTTTTAGTAATGCATTTGTTTCTCTTGAGGGAGGGTGAACCATGTCAATTTCTACCATTTTTTTGCTAAGTTGCTTTCATCATGGATACCCAGTGCTCTGACTGTGATTTCACAAACAACATGTTTAACTGTGAGTTCATCACGAGTTGATTTTCCTAACCAAATTGTGAGTATTATCAGATGCCAGACATTTTTGTAATTTCCTTGAAGGAGTGCAACGTGGCAGCACCATGTTAGTCTCTTAGGAGGGAGCGGCTGTGGTGAGTCTTGCTGTTATTGGTGAGCAGTAGAGATGTACCGATGCAACGGTATTGATATTGGAATCGGCAGTATCGGCCCATTTTTTGGGTATCGGTATCGGTATCGGCTTATTTTATGCCGATACTTCCAATACCTAAAAGGAATTTACTACTTAGTGATATATTCGATATAAGATATTGATGATACCAAATTAATATAATATGGCGTATTAAGTTTCTGTGGTGATTACCGTATGTCATAGAATACTGTTTTCTGTGGTAATAAGCCACAACCTCTAAATTGGACGTGTTTGAAACGCATATAGGCTGAACTCCGGCATCCTGTCACACGGTCGGTCATGAATTACCACGCATTCTCACTGTCTCTCAGTCAGACGCTGCTCCTCCACCCACACAAAGTTCACACAGCTGAAAAGCTTATGTTTTTTAACTATAATCTAAGAATGTCAAACTTCAGATATTGAGAATCCAACAAAATGATTTGGTATATACATATATATATATATATATATATATATATATATATATATATATATATATATATATATATATATATATATATATAGTTAGGCATTTTGCATTATTGTAAATAACAGCATATTCTTATTTGATTTATAATTAACAGTGCTAGTTCTAGCCTTTTCCAAGATATCATACTGGAATAGGTGGAAGCTTGAATTATATATGTATATTAATTTTAATGCAAGTTTAATTTTTGAGTTACTTGTGTTAACCTAAGGATGTAAAAATTTCATAACTAAGAAAGTAATGATTCTGTTTTGTAATCATGTGCATTGTGTATAATTTGTTGCATATTAATTATTCAAGATCATAGTAATACACTAGAAAATTAGAATAAACTAAGCTTTTTTCTATTTAATTGAAAAGATAAGGTGAAAGCTCATTTTTTTTAAATTGGTCTACTAATGTGTAATGAATTAATATCAAAGGATGTTAGATTTAATTAAAGAGAAACATACACAACAAAATGAGTTTCTTTTGCTAATATTTTGTGTCTGTTTTACAATTTTAATAATTTAAAAAATATTTTTGATCGTCAAAATATCTTCAATAAAATTAATAATGAAAATGCACAAGACCTAATGGTCACTAAAGGAGTAAGAAGTAAGAATTTAAAATAACTGACAAGAATCAGAAGAATGAGAAGATATTCATTCCAATTACTGAGTAATTTACCTTTGCAAATTGCTTCAAAAAGCTTCTAGAATTGCTCCTATTACACAAACATTCTCAGAAGGACTTACAGCATCCCCCAAAACAAAGCCTCCCATCTGATAACGCTCGCCGTCCACCAACTCATCCTGGTGTCCAGTGCAGTAATCACTATAAGTAGTAGTATCGGTATCAGTGGTATCAATATCGGTAGTAGTATCGGTATCGGCCCAATTAGGTGGTATCGGTATCGGTATCGGAATCAGCCAAAATTTTGGTATCGGTACATCTCAAGTGAGCAGCATTGCCAGTGCTTTGCTACATTTTGTATATAGGTTAAAATTAAGTTAGGTTAGGTTTTCATAGGGTTAGGTTAGTAACTAGGAGGGTCCTGGGGGCTGTACCCATCCAGATAGTCTAGAGCAAATCTTTGTCAAATATTCTGCAAAATACGTACGACTTTTTTTTTTGTGAAATAATGGAATTTTTCCCTCAAGGTCTCCAAGCGTGTTCTTGGAGAGGAGATTAGTGATGATAAGGAGGAAGGACTTGCTTTTCGTATTTACCCTCTCAACGTAACATAATGTAGCCTAACCTAACCAATCAGAAACCTATCCTAACCATGGGGACTTCATCCATCCCTTGGACCACCCCACTAGGACACTGTTCTCATGTCATAGTGCCCGATTGCTCACCAACATCTGAACACATTCATACTTCTGTTTGCCTCAAGACAAGCCTCATCATTGTAAACTTAGATTTTGTGAGGCACCTACCAGACTGTGAAAGCCTGTATGAGGCACACTAAGGCCATCCTCCCAAAATGAAACCACAAGAAATGTATTGTGCATAAAGTAATTCATCACTAAATGTGAATATTTTACTGCTTTGTTAATAGGTACTATTGGTAAGATTATACCAATTTTGGTCTGGTCATGAATAAAATACTGAGTGTTACTGATAAGTAGAACCTAAAATATGAATAGATAAAAACCCTTAGACATGGTCACCTTCCTAAAACTTTCCTAGATCCATTCCTATGGTTGAATAATAAATTAGTAGTCTCTAGAACATTACTAGATTCTGAGGACTTTATCTCTTGGAGTTTCTGTTTAACTAGCCTGACCAGGGTAAATTAGTATCCTTGAGAGAGATTGTTGAGTCTGCATCTCCCTCATAGGGTTTCTGGATATGGGAAATAAAATTTGCTGATAACTTTAGTTTATAAATCATTTAGTACATGTCTTATTATTTTTACTAAATATCTAGGGAAAAATCCCTAGCTCTGTATACCATTCATAGGCCCTATCACTAAATTCTGCCAGTTTGGTTCACCCACCCAAAAATCCTGCATTGCCACATGTCCACAAGCTTATTGGGAAATAGGGATTATGGTGTAATGCTAGAAATTTAACAAAGATAAAGGAAAATTTAATGAATAAATGTGATGTAATAGATGTGAGAAAATAATAGAACCTTTGGGTGTTTAGATCTCCTGACTTAATTCTGAAAGATTCTTAGATAACCTAACATTACAGGCCTAAAAAGTTTCTTGTGTAATTATAGTGGGTTCCTAATCCTCTAAATTCTAACTTGATACAGATGTAACCTCAGGATTAATCCCACATGTTTCCTGACTTAATCCTACAATGTTCCCAATCTTTACTACTTGTAGTTTCTAAACCTTAATCCAGTGGGGTTTCCTGTGGGACTCATAGCTGTATTCCAATCCCTAGCTTATCTGGTAAATTGCCCCTTCAACTTATTCTTCACAAACTTTTCCAACATTTGTAACCTTATATCTAATTTTCAGTCTGTGGAACCCAACCTCTCCTTTACTAAACCTCATCTTTTCTTCAACAAGATGCAGGTGTCTGAAGCAGCTGACTACAACTCCTTTTTTCTGATCCCTCCTACTTTCTCTATCTTCTTTTTCAATCCAAATCTAGATGGTATGTTTATATGCATAGTGATTTAACTTGATTTCATGCCCATCCTCTTGAATCCTCCAAATTTTGTTTGTGGTGGATACCTCTCACTCAATTCCTCTGATTATAAAAAAATTTTTTAATTCAGTTTCAAAAGTGGAGCACATCTGGAGTGTGTCCTTTCACAGAGATCTACATTCTTCAAGACTTCAATGTTCTTCATCAGTTTTGACATTCATTTTCCTTCAATGACCAGCCTGGTGAACTAGCCTCTAACTTTGCTATTTTCCACAACTTGAAGCAACTGGTGCAACACCCTACTTGTATGCCCAGCATTCTTCATCTTTTCCTATTCTCTAATCCATTTGTTTATGCTGTCAATTGTTTTTTTGCATTGGACTCCTATCAAAACCTCATCACTCCAGTCAGTGTCCAGGATCTCTCAAAGCAGAAGTATCTCTGGCATTTGCATCTGCTAATTAGTGGGACTGGAGGAGGTATTACTCTGATTTTCCTTGGAATGACAACTGCTTCCATGTTAGAGACTTGTTTGTGTGCTAATTGCATAACAGAGGGGATAGTGTCTAGCATGGAAGTATACATTACTCACTCTTTCTCTTTTCCTATCTTAGATGATTCAGGGCTTGTTCCTCCCTTTCTTTCTCCCTCATTACCCATTAAGAGCCTTCACAGTGATGTTTTCCATGCCCTCACTGGCTTTGACCTTCAGAATGCTTATAGACCTGATGTGATCCCTCATATTGTTCTCTGATATTGTGCCTCCATGGTTGCACCTTAACCAGTCAAACTTTTGCTGTTGTCCTAAGCATGTCAAAGACATTTGGTAGTGTCTGGTATAAAGTTTTTATTATTTCTGACCATTCTATTGCTGACGTGGTAAATGTTCTTCTCCTAAGTCTATTAACAGTGTTCTTTTGTCCTCTCTTCCTATTATTCATCAATGATCTAAACCAAACTTCTTTTTCTGTTCACTCCTATGCAAACATTCAATCCCTCATGAATTAAACAGCTCACACAGGGAAGCCACAGAATATCTCACTTATGATCTTTCCAAAATTTTTGATTGAGGCACAGCAAATTAAGTATTGTTCATTCTTCAAAAACTCAATTCCTCCATATATCATTGTAGCAGGCCAGGATTATCATTAAAAAGAAAAACTTTTCCTAAATAATATTATATTTATTTGAAATAAAGTAAATTACATTAGAACAAAGACCATGAAAAGTGACGTGGGACTCTGGACAAACAACACCCAACACACTCTCCCTACTCAAATCCACCACTTAACTCCACATAAAAACACCATCCATTCACTGAATTACCTTCCCTGAATCTCCCCGGAAAACACCACCCACCTGATCAAAACGCATGGTCACCTAGGTCCTGTGGCAAGTCCCTGCTCACCTGCTTTGTGTCCCCACCCCACCAAGATCCAGAGGAGAGAGCCATCCCCTTAACCCAGGTTGTGTCCTCCCCTGACTCCACTGCCCCAGATGCCAGTTCATACCATGCTAAATACTTTCTTTACTCTACAGTAATACTCCGCTTAACGAACGTTCGTCTAACGAATTTCCAATTTAATGTAGTATATAAAGTTAGACCAAAAAGTCCGCATAACGTACAACCACATCCGTTTTAATGAATTTTCTGGGTTTGAATTTGCTGGGTGAGGGACCGAACGTGGCAGCTTTGCTGTGATTGTCTGACTCCCCACCTGTCTCTAGTGCTCCTGAAGCTGGACCCAAGATTCTTTAACAACCTTAGAGCAATCTCCTGCCGCGAAATGGCTTCCATGAATGCTTGGAGGGACGGTGATGAGGTTGCTCTGAGGTTGCTGGGAACACCACCTCTGGAGGTGGTATTACTGTCTTATATATGCATATATGTTCACAAAACAACATTTCTATTAGCTTTTTACAAACCTTGCCCCAAAGAAAGGATTGTTTTGTAATGCATAAAATGAAATCTTACATGGAATACCAAAAAATAAAGCAGAGATGATGAGATCGGCCACAGTCTTTGGAGACTCCGGCGACTTGGCCGCTTCTTCTTCTTGTGACCTTTTTAGCTTGGCATGTTGTCTTTCACCATGATATTAAATTTGTTTCCACTCCTCTATTGCCTGCTATAATGGATATCATATCATAGTAGGTATTCATATACGCTCATGCCATGAGGATAACCTCGACTCTGTGGCACTGAGTGATAATGAATTATTAATGAAATACTGCGGTATTTCTTTAGTAATTCACTATCACCACGGTATTTCATTAGTAATTCACTATCACTCAGTGCCACAGAGTCCAGGTTATCCTCGTGGCATGAGCGTATATGAATACTAAGATATGATATCCATTATAGCAGGCAATAGAGGAGTGAAAACAAATTTAATATCGTGGTGAAAGACAACACGCCAAGCTAAAAAGGTCACAAGAAGAAGAAGCGGCCAAGTCGCCGCAGTCTCCACCGTCTGTGGCCGATCTCATCATCTCAGCTTTGTTTTTTGGTATTTCATGTAAGATTTCACTTTATGCATTACAAAACAATCCTTTCTTGGGGGCAAGGCTTGTAAAAAGCAAATAGAAATATATATATATATATATATATATATATATATATATATATATATATATATATATATATATATATATATATATATACAGTAAGGTCCCGAGTTACGTCAGAGTTACGTTCCTGAAACATGACGTAAGTCGATTTTGTACGTAACTCGAGTTTTTGTACTTTCTAAGCATATTATCGAGTTTTCAACCAATAGTTTTTTATGGTTATTCAGGTAAGTAAAAGGTTATATTGTTATATTATTTACAAGTATGTAGGAATATGAAACACAAGCTTGTTTTTGTTGTTGATTAGGGCCGCGAATGCGAAGGACTGCATGTTGCCAGAGGGGTGGACGCCTGAGGCCGCCAGGAGGGTGGGCAGGTCGAATGTTGTGACACCCAGGGCGGACAGCTGGGAGCGTAGTGCAGTGCGGTGGGAGTAGAAGCGTGGGCAGCGGGGCAGGAAATGCAATAGGAAAGGGCAATAGGGATCAGCAGACAGCGCAGACGGTGTAACTGAGCTGCGAGTGTCGTGTGGCCCAGGCGAAGGCTCCGGAGTTGTTATTGTTGTGATGGGTGTGCGAGCCCTCAAGGTTGTCAACCTCCCCGTTGTCATGGTAACGGGCTTCCCATTTTCTTCTTCACTCCTTCACACACAGCTGCTGCCTCCCTTCTCATGTCTTTTAATTATGTCCACTTTTTCTTGTAGCGTAATGGTTTTCCTTTTCTTAGCATCATTGCTATCACTCAGGAGTTTTCTTTTTGGTGCCATTGAGCAAGATATTAAGATAGTCAGCGAACGCAGATGTAGGAACACTCTTGCCAGGGGCGACGGTGTGGTGGAACTGAGGTACATAGAGTGTTATTGTATTCAAGCATGAGGTGGGCGGTGTGGTGGATAACCATTAGTGACGCCTGGCAGCCAACAATAACAATAAACCCCGCGCTTTATGATTTATAAATTTTCAATTTTTTAAATCTTAAATTGCCTTATAGTGGACTGACGTAAGTGCGAGTTTGACGTAACTCAAGACTGACGTAACCCGGGACCTTACTGTATATATATATATATATATATATATATATATATATATATATATATATATATATATATATATATATATATATATTTTATTTATTTATTTATTTATTTATTTTAACCCATGTGGTATGTTGGGGACCAGCCCAGAATGCATCCCCCCTATTTCCATTATTTCCTATGGGAAAATTACGTCTGCTTAACTAATTTCCGCTCTACGAACAGCTTTGACACCCCCTATCCTGTTCGTTAAGCAGAGTACAGTAAGGTCTCGGTTTACGTCAAAGTTACGTTCCTGAAACATGACGTAAGTCGATTTTGTTCGTAACTCAAGTTTCCGTACATTTCAAGCATGTATTTTTTGTTGATTAGGGCCACGAATGCGAAGGACTGCAGGTTGCCGAGAGGGTTGGACGCCTGAGGCCGCCACGAGGGTGGGCAGGTCGAATGTTGTGACGCCCACAGGGCGGACAGCTGGGAGCGTAGTGCAGTGCGGTGGGAGTAGAAGCGTGGGCAGCGGGGCAGGAAATGCAATAGGAAAGGGCAATAGGGATCAGCAGACAGGCGCAGACGGTGCAAGTCAGCTGCGAGTGTCGTGTGGCCCAGGCGAAGGCTCCAGAGTTGTTATTGTTGTGATGGGTGTGCGAGCCCTCAAGGTCGTCAACCTCCCCGTTGTCATGATAACTGGCTTCTCATTTTCTTCTTCCCTCCCTCACACACAGCTGCTGCCTCCCTTCTCATGTCTTTTAATTATGTCCACTTTTTCTTGTAGCATAATGGTTTTCCTTTTCTTAGCATCACTGCTGTCACTAAGAAGTTTTCTCTTTAGTGCCATTGAGCAATATACTAAGAACTTGAGTCAGTAAACGCAGAAGTAGGATAACACTCTTGCCAGGGGCGATGGTGTGGTGGAACTGAGGCAGGGTGTTATTGTATTCAAGCGTGAGGCGGGCGGTGTGGCGGGCAACCACCAACAATAACAATAAATCCCGCACTTTACGATTTATAAATTTTTAGTTTTTTTAATCTTAAATTGCCTTATAGTCGACTGACGTAACTACGAGTTTGGCGTAACTCGAGACCGACGTAACCCGGGACCTTACTGTATTACTGTATTCTGCCTTATACATGTTGTAACACACTTAATGCTAACACTAATAATACTATCATGTACAGGGGTTTTATACCTCCATGTATGGAGTATGCTTCATATACAGTGGCCCTTCTACATATGAGATTAATTCGTTCCTGGGTCGAGCTTGTATCTCGAATGAATTTTCCCTATAAGAAATAACTGAAAACCAATTAATCTGTTCCTGGCCTTCCAGAATCGTCCAAGTTAACCCCAAATAACTATAAAACACATCTTCCAATTACTAAAAACACATTCAAATAGTAATTAAACATAAAAATACAGTAATAAGATACAGTGGAACCATGCGTGCTTTGGGATCTGAGGGGTCTCCAAGCGCACGGGTTCGAATCCTGTCCACGGTCCGAGTGTAGGTTGGGCTTCCTCACTCGGGGCAACGATTTCCTAGCGGGTGGGCTTTGAGATAGGAGGTACCACAAAAAGTATCCCCTTTAGCCCATAAATTCCCGTGAAAAGCCCACATGGTATGAAAAAAAAAAAAAAAAGATATTAACAAAATAAAATTTTATTATGAGCACTTACCATGGAGGAAGTTGGCAGCGTCTAACGGAGTTGTATGTGTGGTGGTGGAAGAGTGAGGGAGATAGGTGCGGGAGGAGTGAGGAAGCGCGAGAGACTGTTGTCGATACATAAGCACTTACACTTAAAATTAAAGTTAATTTTAAATGAAAAACTAGATTTTTTTACTGCACTACAGTCAACCCTCGGCTATTGCGACTTCAGCTATCGCGTTTTATTGCTATCACGCACCCATGAAAAGCTGCTAAAATTTCAATATCGCGACCTCAGATGTCTGCTATTGCGCCCAGCCATGACATCATGGGATATCTGAGCGCTCATTGGCCAAAACCGCCTACCCGCCAAGATGAAACACAGTCTCTGATTGCGCGTCCTCCCCACTAGACAGTGATAGCCAGATTCTACCGTGTTTTGTGCTCACAATGACCACCAACCCTCCACGCCGTCCTCCTACCATCGCCAAACGTAAACCAATGAGACAAGACAGAACCCTAGCTGTAAAATGTTGTTTATGAATTTATTTAATTTATTTGGTGCTAATGGATTATACAGTAATAAAAAAAAGTAAAAATGAGGGATATTAGGAGTAAAATTTGTGGTTGCGGCACCAATAACAATTTTCACCATTAGTTGTTCAATTGGGATATTGCATTTTTGGCTATATATATATATATATATATATATATATATATATATATATATATATATATATATATATATATACACACACAGGCAACCCTGCTTAACGAAGGGATTACGTTCCTAAAAAAACTTTCGTTAAGCAAACCGATTATAACAAGTTTAACCCTGACTTGAACTTCCATTGAGAGTAAACAAAGCGAGAGTGCATCATAGTACAGTGAAAGGTTTAATGAAAGTAAAAATTATGAAGTTAAACATTTAGGCAGTTTGATTTAAGTCATTATAATGTACACTAATGTATGTATGTACGTAACTTTATAATGTTGATGATCTTAAATTTATGAAGAGAGGGAGAGTGAAACAGGAAAGACATTAACCAGCAACCTGTGGAATGTAAACAAAGGGCGCATCATTGTATCACATACAAAACTTATGTACCACATTTTCACAAGGCTTTCCATTTTATCCATTGTAGAGTTATGAGTTCAGGTGGTTCTTTTAGCTTGCAAGGAAGATACGGTCTTACCAGCCTTCTTAACCCTTTCAGTGCTGCGGACCACGATCGTGACTTTGAGGGAAATGCCTCCTGTCCACGATCGTGGTCCCATATTTGACGAGTCACAAAATTAAACCACGCACCTCCTGGCTGCTGCTAGTTGCCAGATGACATTCTCCCACCCTCCCTCGACTCTTGGGATGCACCATCAGTTGCGTGGTAAGAAAAATATAGTCACAATGGCATCCACACAGTAGACTATCAGATGCCCCTTTTTTCACAATTATTATAATTTTACGACGTCGTTAGTGGCTATTTGTGCATTTATTTACAGTAATAACAAGAGTAATGATCAAATCTTGTTGTTAGAGAGCAGATATGCCAGATATTATTCGTTTATTGGTAGTATATTGTGTATTTCGTATATTACCATATATGGGCATGAGTATCCTCGCTCATGATTGTATGTACATCAAGAAAACACTCTGAAAACGTATTTTATATTATTTGTGTGGGCATAATGTATGCACAGCTGTGAAAAATAATTACCCTAGCACATTTTGGAGCAGTTCTGAGCAACTGCAGTTCAAATCAGGCAGAAAATTCTGTGTAATATAGTGAGAACTCCTGCACAAGTTGCAGCGGAAAATAACCACCCGCTACGATGGCAGTACTCAACAGCGCACAATGTACCACCAGAAAGCCAACTTCCCATCATTATTGCACCACTTTCCAGGATGAGTAGAGACCTAAATTATTTACAGTAGATGTGTAACACTCTATTATGCATGAGAATATTGATTTTTTCATTTTTACAAACCTCAATTTTTCGGCCAAATTTGCGTCTCACAGACATGACCCAAAAACCTATTTGCGCCCTGAAAGGGATAATAGAGTCTGCTGACTTGAAAATAGTAGAGACAGTAGATGGAGTCAAGATTGTGGCGAGCAATGCTATTAGTTTTCTCGCCTCTCATGTCTGTGAATAATATCCAGCTTCACTTCGAGAGTAAAAGACTTCCTGGTCTTCTTAGCAACGTTAGGCGACATTGCAGGGCGTTTTGGTGGTAAGTTGAGTGAGGGAAGACGATAAAGCTTCGTTAAAGTGAGTTTGGTGTTCGTTAAACAAGCAGATGGTAGTAAAATGAAACCTTCGTTGTAGCGAAATTTCGTTGTGTGAACCTTCATTAAGCAGGGGTTGCCTGTGTATATATATATATACAGGCAACCCCCGCTTAACGAAGGTTCACACAATGAAATTTCACTACAAAGAAGGTTTCATTTTACTACCATCTGCTTGTTTAACGAACACTAAACTCTCTTTAATGAAGCTTTATCCAGGTAATTTTTTCCAAGTTTGAAAGCCCCGCTGTATCATGCAAGCCGACAGGCTTTTGATTACACCAGCGCCTCTCGTGGACAACACGCGCACCACTCACTCCCCCTGTTCAAAACAATAACAGCGTCAGTAGCAGCTCGTCTTCCCTCGCTCAACTTACCACCAAAATGCCCTGCAATGTTGCCTAGCGTTGCTAAGAAGTCTCTTACTCTCGAAGTGAAGCTGGATATTATTCACAGACATGAGAGAGGTGAGAAAACTAATAGCATTGACTCCATCTACTGTCTACTATTTCCAAGTCAGCAGACTCTATTAAGAAGGCTGGTAAGACTGTATCTTCCTTGCAAGCTAAAAAAACCACCTGAACTCGTGACTCTACAATGGATAAAATGGAAAGTCTTGTGAAAATGTGGTACATAAGTTTTGTATGTGATACAATGATACGCCCTTTGTTTACATTCCACAGGTTGCCGGTTAGTGTCTTTCCCGTTTCACTCTCTCTCCCTTCATAAATTTAACCCCTTCGTGCCGGATGTTAAAAAAGCCTGCCTGTATGATATACGGGTTGTAGTGCCGTGCACCCGAGCGCGGGAAACTCGTGCAAGCTTGTCATACTTGTCGTCTTTGTGTATTATGCTGCTATTTTTTTGTCACTATATCGCCTTCGAAGAGGAAAGTGGATGCTTCTCTCTTCGGAGAAAAAGAGAAAGAGAGAGAGAGAGAGAGAGAGAGAGAGAGAGTGAGTGTGACATTTGCTAATATTTTAGACACAAGCGGGACGCATGTAGCTTATCTTTCGAGAGGAAGAGGGGAGGAGGGAAGGAGAGGAAACAAAGGAGGAGAGAGAGAGAGAGAGAGAGAGAGAGAGAGAGAGAGAGAGAGAGAGAGAGAGAGAGAGAGAGATTAGAAAATTTGTTGTTTTGTATGTTGTGTGTGTGTGTGTGTGTGTGTGTGTGTGTGTGTGTGTGTGTGTGTGTGTGTGTGTGTGTGTGTGTGTGTGTGTGTGTGTGTGTGTGTGTGTGTGTGTGTGTGTGTGTGTGTGTGTGTGTGTGTGTTTCACGAATGTTACAAGGCGGGGCGATGTAACTTATCTTCGAGAGGAGAGGGGAGGAGAAGGGAGATGGGGAGGAGGAAAGGGAGATGGGGAGGAGAGAGAGAGAGAGAGAGAGAGAGAGAGAGAGAGAGAGAGAGAGAGAGAGAGAGAGAGAGAGAGAGAGAGAGAGAGAGAGAGAGAGATGGGAACAGTCTATGCCATTGGGTAATTTTAGACACAAGGCGGGACGCATGTAGCTTATCTTTAGTGATTGGTGGAGACAAAGATGGTGGGAGGAGCACTAAGATTTCAAGGACAGCATACGGCGAGTGTAGTTGGTATCCAACACACTATACGGGACAACTGAACTGAAGAAAGCTCAGAAAAGAAATATGACCCCTACGTAGGCGTCACTGTATATGCTACTAGGGCTTCATGACGCCTACATAGGCGTCACCGTATTGAAGGGGTTAAGATCATCAACATTATAAAGTTACGTACATACATACATTAGTATACATTATAATGACTTAAATTAAACTGAGTAAATGTTTAACTTCATAATTTTACTTTCATTAAACCTTTCACTGTACTATGATGCACTCTCGCTTTGTTTACTTTCAATTGAAGTTCAAGTCAGGGATTAAACTTGTTATAATCGGTTTGCTTAATGGAAGATTTTTAGGAACCTAACCCTTTTGTTAAATGGGGGTTGCCTGTATATATATATATATATATATATATATATATATATATATATATATATATATATATATATATATATATCTATATCTATCTATCTATATATATATATATATATATATATATATATATATATATATATATATATATATATATATATATATCTATCTATCTATCTATCTATCTATCTATATATATATATATATATATATATATATATATATATATATATATATATATATATATATATATATATATATATATATATATACAGGCAACCCCCCATTTAACGAAGGTTCACACAATGAAATTTCGCTACAAAGAAGGTTTCATTTTACTACCATCTGCACGTTTAACGAACACCAAACTCGCTTTAATGAAGTTTTATTCAGGTAATTTTTTTTCCAAATTTGAAAGCCCCACCATATCACGCAAGCTGACAGGCTTTTGAATACACCAGGAGCTGCTGGTACTAAGGCCTGCCTCAGGAAAAATCCTGGGACACCTATAGAATAAAGATCAAGATCAAGATCAAGCCTCTCGTGGACAACACAAGCAACACTCACTCCCCAGTCAAAACATAACAGCCTCAGCAGCAGCTTGTCTTCCCTAGCTCAACTTACCACCAAAACGCCCCGCAATTGGCCTAGTGTTCGTAAGAAGACCAGGAAGTCTCTTACTCTCCAAATGAAGCTAGATATTATTCATAGACATGAGAGAGGCCAGAAAACTATAGCAGTGCTGGTCACTATCTTGACTCCATATTATAATGTCTCTATTTTCAAGTCAGCAGACTCTATTAAGGAGGCTGGTGAGACCGTATCTTCCTTGCAAGCTAAAAGAACCACCTGAACTCTTGACTCTACAATGGATAAAATGGAAAGCCTTGTGGAAATGTGGTACATAAGTTTTGTATGCAGTACAATGATGCGCACTTTGTTTACATTCCACAGGTTGCCAGTTAGTGTCTTTCCCGTTTCACTCTTCCTCCCTTCATAAAGTTAAGATCATCAACATTATAAAGTTACATACATACATTAGTGTACATTATAATGACTTAAATTAAACTACCTAAATGTTTAACTTCATAATTCTTAATTTCATTAAACCTTTTACTGTACTATGATGCACTCTCGCTTTGCTTACTCTCAATGGAAGTTCAAATCAGTTATAATCAGTTCGCTTAACGAAGTTTCGCTTAACGAAGTGTTTTTAGGAACGTAACCCCTTCGTTAAACGGGGGTTGCCTGTATATATATATACAGTGGAGACTCAATACTCGAACGTCTAAATAGTCGAACTTTTCAATAGTCAAACGCAAAAGTTTGACTTAATACTCGAGAAAATATCTATTAGTCGAACGTCCATCCACATAGGTCTTTCCCTTCCCGCTGCCCCACATGCCCTGCTGGTCCACCGCAGCCAATTTATCCTTCACTGTTGTAAGAATAACATTGTCCTGCGCTTTCTCTCTGCATTTTTTTTTTTTTTTTTCATTTAGAAGTGTACAATGGCACCGAAGAGGCTTGTTAGTGGTGAGAATAAGCCTACAAGAAAGAATGAAGTGACAATCATCGAAAGGAAAAAGGAGATTATTGATAAATACGAGAAAGGAGAAAGAATAACCAATCTTGCAGCTGAGTACTGTATGGCTAAATCTACAATAGGCACAATACTGAAGAAGAAAGAGCTCATTAAAAGAGTTCATGTGGCAATTGGTGTGAAAAGACAATTTAAGCGACCTGCTGCAGTGGAAGAAATGGAAAAATTGTTGATTGGATAAACCAAAGGCAGATGGCTGGTGATTCTTTGTCAGAATGCATAATTTGTGCGAAGGCTAAGCTGCTGGATTGTGATCTTATTTCTGATACTACATCTGGCTCCAATGATGATTTTAAAGCAAGTAAAGGGTGGTTTGTGAATTTCAAGAAAAGAACTGAAATTAATTCTGTTGTGAGGCACGGCGAGCCCCCAAGTCATGAGTAAACATGTGCTGTATGTCACTGTGTCACCAACTCCCACGATGGATGGTGGGAGCGACAGTGATTTCACAGTGTCCGATTCCGCCACCTTTCCCACGCCTTACTTCTACATCTCAGTTCTCTCGCCATGTTGTGGGAAGACAACTTTTGAAGAAGAATGGTATCAGAAGGGCTTTGGAATTAACAGTTTCTACAATAATAGAAAGCAAAGATAGTGATGTTCTGGGCTCTGATACGGATAAAGGAGGTTCAACAACCGAAGGGGAGGACATTTCACCACCACCACCAGTAACTCGTATTGTATGTATTTTATATATGTTATTGCAAAAAATATACAAATTAGATCACTCTGTGAACATTTTAAGAGAGAGAGAGAGAGAGAGAGAGAGAGAGAGAGAGAGAGAGAGAGAGGATACAAGGGGTCCGTTTTCTATCGCTCTAGCCAATGCCACTGGACCCAATCGGACCCAAGGCCACGTACACTGATGGTACCACCTCATTCAACCTGTGATATTTTGGTAACCATAGCATCTAGAGACTTCTGGTTTTTTGCATTGCAAAGAGGAAGAGTTGCTTGTGGGCAGAACACCATTTGTTCTCACTCGTTTATTGAATTTTCAAGTGTAATCAGTATGTGATTAAAGGGTATTTTGTGTGTTTCTCACCAAACCTCCTGAGTTAGCCCAACATTCCTGAGTTTTAGGGGTTAATTGTGATGAAACTGGCCTGTTTTGGAAAAAAAAAACTACCAAACATGATCTATATTATATAACAAAGGAAGAAAAATGTTTGCCAGGACACAAGCCCATGAAAGACAGGTTAACCCTGCTTCTGTGCGTCAATGCTAACGGTGACTGCAAAATTAAACCACTGCTTTTTTCTAAACTTGGGTTTGGTAATGGCTGGAATGAATTACGTACCTCATTTATAGGTATCAATAGTCAAACTTTTTAATACTCGAACGGCCATTTGGAACTAATTAAGTTCGAGTATTGAGTCTCCACTGTATATTTTTGCGTATCCACAACAACAGAAGTCTCTATTTCGCCATGGATGTTGGTCCTCAATTTGGAAAGAATAGTCACGTCTTTGGTCAGTTTTATAGCTTTTATGGTATCTTTCCGTTTCAATATCGTACAGATCGTCGATGATGACCGATTGTACTGCTTTACGAGATCACTCACACGAACACCACGCTCATGTTTGTCAATTATCTCCTGCTTCATTTCAATTGACATCATCTTTTTTTTTTCTCAGAGGACACCTTTCGATTTCCTTTTTTAGAACTCATGGTTAGGGTCACAAAAAAGCCACAAAAAGGAGATCAATGTGATAAAAACAACACAACAGAAGAGCGCGGGATCAGGTCTGTATGGTGGGAAACACACGTCCTAACTGCTGGGACAAGCTAGCTGATGCTGGGCGGTCTCAACCACTTGGCCACCTAGCGGGAGCATCTGGAAATTCTCATAACTGGATTTTCTCTCGCATGTCGGTCAAGATTTTTGCTCGAAAGACATCTCGTGTCTCAAATTTCTTGTAAATAGAGTAGCTCGTATGTAGAGGGGCCACTGTATTTAGGGAATTTTATTCATACTACTCATTTTTCAACACTGCAATGTCATATCTCATGCTTTCTTCTACAGTATTGGTATTTTCATGTTAATTGTTATCCTAATCTTCCTAACTGCATGCCTCCCCTCCTACCACAACTTCACTGCACAAGACTACTTTCTCTCACCCCTTTTTTGTCCATATTTCAAATGCCAAAATTAACCAGTATTCTCAATCATTCATACCTTTCTCTTGTGATCTTTTGGAACTCCCTGTCTGTTTCTGTATTTTTACATTCTTATAACTTAAACTTTTTCAAGAGGAAGGTTTTAAGATACTTATCCTTTGCCTTTTTACTTTTCTTTTTGGCAGTCTATTTAGGGAACTGGGATCTTTTGACGTTTTTGTTGCCCTTGCCCCGTGGCTCTCTTAAATAAAGAAAAAGAAGAGTGTAAACTCTGAAGACTTAAATGGTACACTGGTGTTTTCATTTTGTTTATCATCATTTACCCTCATCTCATCATTGATTTGTATTTAGGAGTATAAGATAGACAAGGGTTGCAGAGAAGTCTACTGTAGTATGGACAGTGGAAAGAAGAAAAGGTTTGACCCCCTGGGTTGAGTAGCCCTCTCAGGATAGATCAAAGAGAATAGGAATAAGATGATTTCACCAGACTCCAATTGCTTTATCTGATGCAGCATTTCACTGGTGCAGGTGTGAACCGTGTGGTGGACTTGTGTGCTGCACCAGGAAGCTGGAGCCAAGTCCTGTCCCGCACATTAAGGTAAGAGCTCCTCTTTTTAGCAATCTTTAGTCTTGAGTGTTATGTTATTGATTCAATAATGGTAGAATAGAAAGTTATATGCAAAAATCTGTAATTATGAGTTATCTTTTCTATGACTGATCATGAAAATGTTCAATATTTATATAAAAATACTGTATAGACATTTGAGAATAACAAGTTTGTTTTATGCAAATTTTGAAATACGCGATGCCTCTTGGAACGCATCTGTCGTGTAAATCGAGTTACCTGTAATTATTTGTGTTCAACGTTGTGTTCTAAATCAGTCGGTGTTTAGGTGTATGGGTAACTTTTGCTCATTGTATTATCATTGCATGTGATGATGAAATATGTAAAGGAACATTGTTGCTTCAAATTTTGCCAAAAACTTGGTGACGTCCCAAAGTAATTTATATTTAGCAGTGCTTTTTTTTCTAGCAAATAGGTCATTGATATTGTACAACTTATAGAATGATGTAACTGGTTTGAAGGTGGCTAAAATTCAACTGATAGTAATTGTCTTTCTGGTTGAATTTCATTAAACTCAAATCCCCAAGTCATTGAATGCAGTTTGGTCATTGAAGAACATGAGTTGTCAATCAGTTTTTTTTTCTGGTACTTGCATGAACTGTGGTAAGGCTTCGGTATGCAGCTATGAACTGGATATTAATTTCCAGTCTTTAGATACATGAAACAAGTCTATTTAGTTGGAAATTAATTTTCTAGTACATATTTTTTCCCCCCATAAATCATGCTGTTTGTATGACACATGTTTGGTTTAACATACTCAAGCAATAGTACCATGTTGTACTGAGGATATCACATATTTTGTCCATTACAAGTGGTGTTTTTGTATCACAATCCTTCTTAATGAGGGATTATTATAGTAGCAGTTTTCAGTCTAAGATAATAAGGTTCGTACATGACTGAGCACAGTAGTTCCTACCTCGTTCAGGGGGAGTGCAGAGGACCCATCCTCTGTAAAGATTGTGGCAGTAGACCTGCAAGCAATGGCACCCCTACCTGGTGTCACTCAGCTGCAAGGAGACATCACCAAGACCAGCACTGCAGAGGCCATCATCAGCCACTTTCAGGGTGACAAGGCACAGTTGGTTGTGTGTGATGGTGCCCCTGATGGTTAGTATTATGTGAGGTGATGCTTCTATTTTTACAGTGTGATGGTATCCCTAGTGGTTAGCATGATGTGTGATTGTGTTGCCAGTGGTTAGTAGGGTGAGTGTAATGGAGAGGTGACAGAAAAAATCAAAAGTAATGGAAATCAAGAAAACATTGCTGTAGTAATTGGAATTAGGGTAGACCAATTTAATTTTAATTTGTTGTACACCCCTGTTTCACATGACTAGGAGAGAGGTGGACTTTCTCTTTCCCTGATGCAGAATATATAAGAACCCCCTAAAACTTCCTCATAGTGGAGGAAGAGGAGGTAGGGTTCATAGAAAATGGGAAGCCCTCATACCCGCCCTTCCTCCACCCACCCCCCACTACCTGCTCAGCAACCACTCCATTACCTTTTCTGCGTCCGTGAGGACTGGACCTCTGACCCTGGCGCTCCTGCTAACCGGCTTTTGGTGCAGCATGTCTACTTTGGGCAGTCATGGGCTGGCTGTGGATCCTTCCCCCCCTCCCAAGCGTACACGCAGGACTTGCAAGGGCAGGGATTGCATCAGGCAGATAAGTTGTGCTTCTCTGGAGCCCCACAATCTCTGTGTGAAGTATAGGGGCCATGTTTGTGCTCTTGACAACAGGTGTGCGGAGTGTCAGACGTGGGACAACAAGACGCTGCTAAAGGCTTGCAAACACCAACGTCAACTGGAGGCTAAACGCAAGTCTTACAGCAAGAAGCGTTCTTCTGCATTACACTCGTCATGCTCTTCCCACAGGTTTGTGGATTCCGAGTTAGGAGGTGAAGTTCTAGATGATTCTGTGGTTTCGTCACCTTCCAGCATGGACCCAGGGCCGTCAGCCTCTCAGGTAGGGCCTCCTGCCCAGGATTTCCATACACAGATGTCTCATATGCTGAATATGATGTCTCAGTTCACTAACTTTCTTGGTATGGCTGGTGTTAACAAGCCTACCACCCTCAGAGAGGTTGTTAAAGAGGTAGTTGAGGAGGCAGTTCTTAACTATCTTTTTCTGTTGCAGCTCCCTCACTGGTGACTGCGGTCACATCCGGCGCTCCACCCACCCCCGGCGACAGAGAGCTCACGCTGGTGAGACAAGTTGGTTCGGTCGGTGAGGGACGGTCGCCAGTGGGTTATACAGGACTTCCCCATTCCCCTAGTGCTGAATGCTTAGGGTTTCAGGGTTCAAGTAGCTAACATGACAGTGTTCCTGTACAGGTTACGACAGACATCTCACTGGGTGGTAAGTTTCGTGTGAACGATAGCCGTCTGGGAGATGATATCGCATCTTCTCCTGTCAAGAAAGCTAAGAGAGTGGCTAAGGATCTTACAGGACGAATTAAGCGCTCATGAGGTGAGTGCTCATCTAGTGACAGAGGTGTCATTGCAGTCTGGTCCATGTTACCACGCAATCTCACCCGCCCCGTTGCAACGGCGGACAGGCTACAGCCACACTGCCAGCACGGGAGAGATCAGCTGAGGTGGCGGCAGTCCAAGTTAGCCACGCTCCTCACTGTTCAGTAGATGGGCAAATTTCAGCTGACTGTCGTATGGGTCTCTGCCATAACATACGATCAGTGCCCAGCCATTCCACCCTTCCAGCCTTAGAGGAAGGAAACTGGGCTGCCCAGAGTTCAGTGGCTCCGTGGCATCCCAATGTAGGTGAGTCGGTGCGCCCGCACCCTCCTGCCAGTCACTTGCGATCCTCGGCACGCTACCCATGAAGACTTATACCAAACATCTGAAGAGGAGGAACAATAAACGGTGAGTGAGCCCTCAGACTTCTTAAAGCTTTAAACTTTATCTATGACCAGTTTGGTGAGGCCAAAGGTGTTCGTGAGACATGACACGACCGTGCACCTGGGCCGGGACAGGAAGACTTTGTGTTACTGCAAGTAAGAGACACCTTCATAACCTTTCTCTGGTCGTGCTCCTTGACGAATTCAGCCCGCCTCGTGGATCAGTGGGTTGCTGATCGCTTGCGCGATGACAACACAGCCGCCCTACCTTATACACACAGGCCAAAGAGAAAGTGGTATGTGGTCAGTGATGATGACTCAAAGGGAAAGGGTGCTGTGGTTAACCCTTCCCTCGCTCACTTCCTGCCCAGAAATGCGTCAGATATCCGCCCTAACATGTCTGCCACCGACTTACTCTACTTAGAGGAAGCAGTATGTGGCATAAGAGAAGTGCAGAACTTCTAGTTCTGGATGTTTGGGGTCAGTCTCAAGACTGGTTAAACTGGGAGATTCTGTACCTAATAAGGATACCTTGATGGCACAAGCAGTCTCTAGCATGCAACAGGCTATGCAGACTGCTTTTAAAGAGACCACTACAGTTTTGGCTAACCTATTGACCTTCAGGAGACAAGCTGTGTTAAGGAATCTCCCCTCTTCATTCTTCATTTCGGATAAACATATCCTCATGCAGTCACTAGTGGACTCCGCTTTCCTGTTTGAGGATGACAAGGTGAACTAGGCTAGGAAGAATGCTGATGCCTTCTCTACCAAATCCTTTCACGAAGTTGCCGCTGCAGCACTCAAGAAGAGGCCTCAGCAGGTTGAGTCACCTCTGGTCAGACCTCTGGCGACTAAACCCTCTACGTCTGGGTACAGGCAACCACGAAGGCAGGCCTATCCTTTTAAGAAGCCAGAACGTCCTGTCTTGTCTTCTTATCCACACATGGACCATAATTCTTTGGCCCAAGGCAAGAAGGGTTTTCGAAAGTAGGAGGCTCTTCCCTTGACCTCTCAGGTAACGGCATACCTTTCACAGAGTTGGGAAAAGTGGCTAGAGAAGGGAGCTGAACCATGGATAGTGGATGTCCTCAGAGACGGTTACCACATCCCCTTTGTCAGTCAACCTCTACTTTCAAGGTTCCCAATACAATTTGGGAGTTATTCTCTCAACTCGGTGAAAGGCAAGGCTTTAGAACAGGAGATACAATCCCTTATACAAAAAGGAGCGATAGAACAGGCAACCGTTGGCCTAGGGTTCTACAGCAGAGTCTTCGTGGTGCCCAAACTTATAGGTGGGTTTCGCCCCATTATTGATCTCTCCACCCTCAACCAGTACATCCGCAAAACCAGATTCTGGATGGAGACAAGTGCATCGGTGATGTCGGCCATCCGAAAGGAGGACTGGATGCTGTCAGTCGACCTGCGGGATGCCTACCTCCAGATTCCCATCCATCAGGGGAGCAGGAAGTACCTTCGATTCACTTGGTGGGGCCAAGTTTTCCAGTTCAGAACTCTCTGCTTTGGACTGTCGACGGCACCTCAGGTCTTCATGAGAGTGATGGCTCTGGTTTCAGTGGATTTACACCAACAAGGGATTCGTTTGATCCGCTACTTAGACGACTGGTTACTTCTCTCCACCACCAGTCAGGGAGCAATGAGGTCAAGGGAGATGCTCCTAGATTTGTGCGACACTCTCAATATCTAGATAAATTGGGAGAAGTCAGATCTCGAACCCAAACAGGTCATAACCTTTTTAGGAATGGACATCCATTCAACGATTTTGAAGGTTTTCCCAGCACAAAGACGAATTCTCAATTTGCTGGAGTCTATACGAGGTTTCAAGACTCAGCCACAGCCCTCAGCACAAGTATGGCTAGTACTTCTTGGCCACCTCTCGTCGCTATCCCACCTAGTTCCAGGAGGACGACGCAGGATGAGGAGCCTCCAGTTTCAGCTTGCCAATCACTGGGACAGGAGGGACAGCAGCTCCCATCAGGTACGAGTACTTATGTCTCGGGAGGTTCTAGACGACCTTCAGTGGTGGTCAGACCCTGCGAACTTGCTTCAAGGTCAGTCACTGGAGGTGTGGAACGCAGAACTACTTCTGTTCACGGATGCTTCATTAGAAGGCTGTGGAGCATCTATTCTGGATGATGAGGCATGTGGCGTTTGGTCACCTCCCGAACAACAAGAGCACATAACTCTCCTGGAACTGAGAGCGATATGTCTTGGGCTTCAGGCATTCGAGGATGTATTGCAAGGACGAACGATAGCAGTCGTGTCAGACAACACCACAGCAGTGTCGTACATCAAGAAAGCAGGAGGGACACGGTCAGCCAAGCTCAACCACAAAGCCCAACTGACCTTGCAGTGGGCAGAGGACAATGCAGTGACCCTTCTTACTCAGTTCGTGAGAGGGGAGAACAACGTGGTAGTGGATTGCCTCAACAGGAGGAACCAGGTTATTTCCACAGAGTGGATGCTGCATCAGCAGGTGTGCGACAACCTGTGGAGACTCTGGGGTTGTCCGATGGTGGACCTGTTCGTCACACAGATGAATTACAGGCTAGCCAATTTCGTATCACCATTTCCTGACCCGATGGCGATAGCAACGGATGCCTTTCTCTTTCCTTGGGAACACAAGGAACTGTATGTGTTTCCCCCTTTCCATGTCATCAGGAAGGTGATAAACAAGCTCCGCAGTTCAGAGGGAGTCAAGCTTACACTAGTGGCCCCATTCTGGCCTCAGAGGGAATGGTTTACGGATCTAGTGGAACTCTCCATCGACACGCCAAGGAAGCTCCCCATCAGGAAGGACCTGCTACGTCAACCTCACTTCCACAGGTTTCACCACGATCTCCACGTGCTGCAGCTAGTAGGGTGGAGACTATCGAGCGTCTTCTCCGGTACAGAGGATATTCCAGGAGAGTGGCGAAGGCAGTGGCAAAGGCTAGACGACCTTCCACTACTTTGAATTACCAACATAAGTCGAAGAGGTTTTGGCAATGGTGTCACAACACAGGCCGTTCATTCTCCTGCCCCTCCAGCCAGAAGCTCGCAGACTTTCTCCTATACTTACACGAGTCTTGTCACCTTTCTGTCTCAGCTATTAAAGGCTATAAAGCCATGCTGAATAGTGTTTTCTCCCTAAAAGGCTTCAACCTGACAGAGGACCCAGTTTTGAAGAACCTTATTAAATCCTTTGAAACACAAGTTCCAAAAAGGGTAGTAAGACCGCCACTATGGAACCTGGATGTAGTGCTAAAGGCACTGTCGCTGGCTCCCTTCGAACCTCTCAGAGCCTTTTCGTTCAGAGATCTTACGAAGAAGACTCTTTTCCTTGTCTTGCTACCATCGACTAAGAGGGTCGGTGAGTTACAAGCCTTGTCATACAAGCTTACTCAGCAAGGCAAAGACATCATCCTGTCTTATCTTCCAGAATTTGTCGCAGAGACAGAAACATCCAGCAATCCTCTTCCTAGGGAATTCAGGATAAAAAATTTGGCAGTGGCCGTGTGCCCTGATGATGAAGAACGCCTTCTGTGCCCAGTTCAGGCTCTGCTTATCTTTAGGGAAAGGATGGGGAACGTGGCAAGAAGACCTAGAAACCTCTTTGACCTGTTTGTCTCTCCTGCAGACAAATTAAAACCACTTTCAAAGAATGCTTTGGCCTATCTCCTGAGAGAAACTATTCTGCAGGCCCACCGCTCACTGCCCGAGAACCTACTGATGCCTCTGAGAGTGAGAGCACATGATATTTGAGGGATTGCCACCTCCCTTAATTTATGGAGGAATAAATCAGTGGAGGCTGTTCTCAATGCAGCTTCCTGGAGGACACCTTCCATCTTTGCAAAACATTATCTTCACGACGCCGAGCGTTCAGATGGAGACACCTTTTTTCTCGGCCCGATAGTCGCAGCAGGTGGCATTGTGATATGAGCACTATCTTAAGGTGGCATGCTATGCCTCGCTATGCTTCACCAGAGCTTTGTGGGGGAGAGCACACTGTCTTAGCCTTGCCTTGCTCCTCTTCCTTTGCTCCAAGTCTGGATGTAAGTACTGAGGCTATTGTTATTTTTTGTTTTATTTTTTTTGGGGGGGATCTCAGTTATACATGCACCCACCACCTTTTAATGTGGGAATCTTCTTAGTCATGTGAAACAGGGGTGTGCAACAAATTATTTTTCAAGTATAAAAAATATTTTTGCACACTTACCTGTTTCACATGACACATACCCACCTTCCTCCCCTCTGCATGTTCCATACGCAGAAAGCAATGGAGTGGTTGCTGAGCAGGTAGTGGGGGTAGGTGGAGGAAGGGGAGTATGAGGGCTCATGCCACAACAGATAGGACTTTGGTTTGACTCCAAGGCAGGACAAGAAAGATAAGATACTCTGTCCCCTTTTAATCTCAAGTGCACTTTGGTTTGATTCTTAGGCAGGACAAGAAGGATAAGTAATTTATACTCTTCTTTACTTTGTTACCTTTTAGTTTCAAGTGCCTGATATAAGGTGGGTTTTGTGCTCTCTCTCTCTCTCTCTCTCTCTCTCTCTCTCTCTCTCTCTCTCTCTCTCTCTCTCTCTCTCTCTCTCTCTCTCTCTCTCTCTCTCTCTGACAATCCTTTCTCATGTCTATATTTAATTTCCATCCTTAAATTTGCACTGTGTTTGTGTGTGTGTGTGTGTGCGGATAGGTATATACCACTGTGACACGTGACCTTGTCCCCCACTGTGTCTCGCAGACGGGCCACACCTTGGACGGTAATGAGTGTTGCCTCATGAGAGTAAAAAATATTTCATCTTACATATGAAGAACCTAATTTTTTTAGATGTTCATTTGTATTATATACACAGTTGTTGCACCATTTGTCTTACTAAGGACTATGGTGAACATTGATTAAGATTATATTTTCAAAGCAACACTGTTACACAGGTCTGCCAGTATTTGTTATTGTGATATGCATATTGCAAGAGTGGAACGTTCATATTTCTTCTCTATTTATTTTCTTTTAATATTTGATGATACTAGATTTTTGTTAAAGCATTTTATATGCCTCTTACTTATGCACACGGAGCTATAATTTGCTAGTTCATGTAGACTTGGCAGAGCTGGAAGGCCTACTATTGCCTAAGGAGCACCAACAGAAAGCCGTGTTTAGATGTGGAAGACTATAGTATACTATGTCACTCATTGCCTGAACCTGCCTCAGTTTTGGAGCTATTTTCTTAGTGAGCATCAACTGAGATAGACATAGCCAGGTATGTATATATATTATCCTATAAAAAGGCTAGCATACTTAATGTGGCATGTTGAACTGGAAAATCAACTGAAAAGTTTGGGAACCACTGCTGTAATGCAATGGCTTTTATGCTCATTCCACAACAGATAGGACTTTGGTTTGACTCCAAGGCAGGACAAGAAAGATAAGATACTCTGTCCCCTTTTAATCTCAAGTGCACTTTGGTTTGATTCTTAGGCAGGACAAGAAGGATAAGTAATTTATACTCTTCTTTACTTTGTTACCTTTTAGTTTCAAGTGCCTGATATAAGGTGGGTTTTGTGCTCTCCCCCCCCCTCTCTCTCTCTCTCTCTCTCTCTCTCTCTCTCTCTCTCTCTCTCTCTCTCTCTCTCTCTCTCTCTCTCTCTCTCTCTCTCTCTCTCTCTCTCTCTCTCTCTCTCTCTCTCTCTCTCTCTCTCTCTCTCTCTCTCTCTCTCTCCTGTATATCTATCACAACACTCATCTGTGGCACCATAGGAGAGGGATGTTTGGCTCTAAGGGGAAGGATCCTGCTTACACAGGGCACTTGAGTGTTCACAACATTAAATCTCTTTGACATTTATTGTTGTCTGAGTACCATTACCCTTTTAGATTGTCCTTGTGCACAGCTTGTGAAAGATTAATAAATCATGCTAATAAAGTCAGTATAGTGAAGGAAGAGGATGTCTATATGTACTAGGATAAAGTACAATGAGATCAGGATGGTTAAATGGGTGTGTGATGCATCTTTGAATGATTGGCATGATGTGATGTAATTTATAAATGGAGAACCATAAAGTAAAATGGGATTTGAATGCTTCGGTAGTGTTTTGAAGAGCAGCAGAGTATGGTATCATTTGAATGAGTAAATGAGATGTGAGAGAGAAATTAGGTAAAAAAGTGAGGATGAATATTTGTGATAGAGCATTTTGGGGCTGGCCAGAAAAGATATGAGGTGTTGTCAGGTAAGAGACCACAAGGATTTAGATTTGGGCAGAGAAGCTGTTAAAGATGGTGTAACATAGGGGAGTGACTCAGTAAATAAAGCTGATTGTGTGCAAGCTTGCATAGGGAGAGAGAAATGCATGATATGCCCTTAACTTAGTCAAATTGTTATTATTTGATACATGTTTCATCTTCCACCCAGTGACAGGCCTACATGATCTTGATGAGTATGTGCAAGCACAGTTGCTGTTGGCTGCCCTCAACATAACCACCCATGTCTTGGTGGAAGGTGGCACATTTGTAGCCAAGATCTTCCGTGGCAAGGATGTCACTCTCCTCTATGCACAATTGAAAATATTCTTTAATCATGTCAGTGTGACCAAGCCAAGATCTTCCCGCAACTCAAGCATAGGTGGGAATTTCATCAAGGCAGAACCTTCCCTCTTGTTTTGTGTTGACTGCATACTCATAGATACATTTTAAATTGAAGAATGTACAGGTAACTCTCGATTTATGTGTTTGATTTACACGTTTTTTTTATAACGCGACCGAAAAAATATTATAATTAATTTAATTTGGCCCAACCACATTTTCAAACTGAGTGCCAGATGCAATTTCAAACTGCATGCCAGAGAGTTCCGCAGCTGGCCGATAGGTGGGAGGTCCGACCCCGGATCCAAGAAGCAGGTTGTTGTCTCTGTTGGTACAGACAACCTCCATAGCAACTTCCTGCTCACATACCAACCTTTGTAAAATAGCATTCACAAAGATTTGTTGCTGTTGGTGGGTGGAGGTTGGTAGCCCGCCTAAAAGTGCTCATTGGCTGCCAGGAGCTGGACTGAAGAAACTTTAACAACGTCAGAGCAACCTCCTGCCGCGAAATGGCATCCATGAACTCTTGGAGGGATGGTAACGAGGTTGCTATGAGGTTGCTCTCAGGTTGCTGGGAACACCACCTCTTGAGGTGGTGTTACTGTCTTATATATGCATTTATGTTCACAAAACAACATTTCTATTAGCTTTTTACAAATCTTGCCCCCAAGAAAGGATTGTTTTGTAATGCATAAAGTGAAATCTTACATGGAATACCAAAAAATAAAGCAGAGATGAGATTGGCCACAGACGAGGCGGAGACTCGCGGCGACTTGGCCATTTCATCTTGTGACCCTTTTAGCTTGCGTGTTACTTTCACCACGATATTTAGATTTCCATTCCTCTATTGCCTGCTATAATGGATATCATATCTTAGTATTCATATACGCTTATGCCATGAGGATAACCTCGACTCCGTGGCACTGAGTGATAGTGAATTACTAATGAAATACCGCGGTATTTCATTAGTAATTTAGAATGATAAATAATAAAAACATGTTAATTTAGCCAAATAAATAAGAGTATTTTGTACGATTTTTTTGGACCGCATCCCTCCTATTATCTATTGTTTCTTATGAGAATTACATGTTTGTTTTACGCGAATTTTGATATACGCAATACCTCTTGGAATGCATCTATCGCATAAATCGAGAGTTACCTGTAATGCATTGTATTGACAACTCCTTTTTCATTTTGCTGCTTTATAATTTACAGTGTTTAAAAATTTTCAGAATCCTTTGTTGTTTGCCAAAACTATTCACCACCAGAGGGCTATGTTCCCACCATGGTAAACCCTCTGCTAGACCTGAGCTATGATGGATCATGGCAGGACCTAGAAGGACCAAACCGTGTCATTGTACCCTTCCTGGCATGTGGGGACCTGTCTGCCTATGACTCTGACATGAACTACCCATTACAAGTAAGAAACACTGATGTAGCACTTTTGCCACTAAAAGAAAATATATGTAAATTAGAAATGAAAAATGTGAACACTTAACATATTTATTATAATTTTGTGAACACTTAACATATTTATTATAATTTTTTTAAATCAACTTTTTTTTTATGTCAGATGGAGGATGGTAAAAGTTATCAGTATTTGCCACCAACCCAACCTCCTATCAGTCCGGCATACACGACTGCTGTAGCTATGAAGCGTGGCTCTCAGCAAGCATCTGGAGAGTCTTCCACCACAGCTACCACAACCACTACTACTGGGAAAAACGATAATGAATTACCAAAGGAAGCTGGAAATAATATGATTGACACAATGCCAGAACAAACAGGTGGCAGTTCCTCAGAAAGTGAATTACAAGAATTGCAGAAGATGCACATTTAAAAATTAAAATTTTTACTTTATAATTATGGTGAAATTTAGTTGACAGAAATTAGTACAATTTTATTTGTTGCATGCAACGACTTAACTTGGTCTCATGCCCACATTCTTGAATCGTCTGACTACAGAGTAACTCTCATATTTATCTTTGCTGTATAACTCTCACATAATTTCTGACTATGATAAATTCTTTGATTACTTAAGGGAGGTGTCTAGTGGGAGGTCTAGCGGGCATGTGATGTCCAGTGGGTGTGAAATTTTAGTATGTTGTTTGTTGGTGCCTGTATATTAATTAGAATTTGTGAATTCAATGGAATTTGGGTGAAGCATTGGAGGAACTCAAACATAGACTTGATTTTTCAGCCAATCACTTAAAAAAATACTATAGAAACTTTGTTTACATATCTGCATTTTGTATTTATAAAATTTTATATTTTTTATTGTCTGAAAATCAGGTATTTTTCATCTTTAATTTTTGTATTTTATTTATTCCACTTCTTTTTAAATTTTCTTAAATTTTCTAAATACAAAAAATTGCTCTTTAGTTGTACAGTCATAGTGGAAAGTTTGGCCCCAAAATTACAGGGCGCCCAAACTTTTCGCTAAACTCAAAACACAAAAAATACATAATCTGCGACCAAACTTTTCGCTATTTTTCAATGGTATGGTTTGTACCACTATTTAGCAGAGACAATATGCACGACTTGGCAACTCTATTTAGTTACTCCCAGGCCCATGTGGTGTCATGTGCAAGCATATATCACATGGATTGCACGTTTTTTTGCGGTGGTCTTTGTCCTTTGCCTCATTACCTGAAATGGGAAGTGGTAAAGAGCTGGGAAGAGACACAGTTGTTGCTATTATAACCCTTTATAAGGAGGGCTATAATTGTAAAGATAAGCCACTCATGTAGGAATAGGAGTGTGGCAAGTTCAAAAGTAGATCAAGAAATTTCGAGATGGGTAGGTGACACCATTCCTACCCCCAAGTCTCACTTTGGTTGGCCAAGAAAGATATCAAATCGTACTTCTAAGGTTATTAGGAGGCAGTTGAATAAAAATCCAGTACTCACAGCTAGAAAACTGAAGGAGAGTAATCCTTCACTGCTTCAGGATGTGTCTGTAAGATGTATCTCTGATCATTTACTCAAAGATTTACAATATCATAGTTTTTGTGCCAAAGTTCTTCCCTTGCTAAGTGTGAAAAACATATGTGATTGCATAGCTTTTTATAAGAAATATAGAGATTGAGCCCTAGAAGATTGGGTGTGGAGTCTTGTGGAGTGACGAGTCAATGTTTGTGGTGTCATTGTCAGGCTGCAGATTCGTGTGTGTGAGGTGCCCCAGGGGGTCTGATCCCGATGACCCATGCTATACAGCTAAAGTGGTAAAGCATGCTCCAAGTGTTATGGTGTGGGGTTGTTTTGGGTTTGGTGGAGTTGGCACTTTAGTGTTTCTTGAAAAAAAATGAGTATAAATCAGCACAGTTATTTCGAGTTATTGTGTGATAACCTGCCTGAAAATTTTGAAAAGTGTAACGCTAGTTGGTTTATGTAAGACAGAGCTCCTGCTCACACAGCTTAGTCTGTTACCCAGTGGTTAGAGGACTGTGGTGTAAACTACTTCAAAAAGTGGCCTGGGAATTCACCAGACCTGAATCCCATACAGCACATGCGGCATATTAAAAACAGCTTGAAGATCGTGATGCTTCGACTGTAGCAAAGCTAGAAATATAAATACAAGATGTTTGGTTTGATATTATTCCCAGTCATGTAGAAAAACTAGCAAGAAGCATCCCAGCATGTTTGGAGAAGGTCATCAAGCTTAAAGAAAAATCACTTTGCAAATAAGGTATATCATGTACCATTTAAATGTCTTTAACCCGTAAAGTCCGACAGGCCTTAAATACGGCTGCATAGCACACTTCCGATAGTCCTTAAATGGGGCAGCTACTTTGAGCGCTAATAAAAACCGTGCTAGCATTGGTAGCGCTGCTATATTTGGTCATGACGTAGGCCTATGGTAGTACTGTCGGCTCCCAGGAAGCACACCGCTCTAGCCAGCTAGTCTCCCGCAAATTTCTGTGAGGTGCGTGAGCGTCGTGTCGCGGTGATAATTATTTACGTATTTACTTATTTAAGGAACTATTATTTACAACTATGGCTACTGGTGCTAAGAGGAAGCTAAAGTGTAGTGATAAAAGTGATAGACAAGGCGGGACAAGACGCAAAGTGCACAGGTTGGAGGTAGATCCCGACCCCGCTATTGTGACAACATCGTCACCCACGCTTGATAAAAACATACGTAACTATAATCAGCCAATATGAGTGAAAACACGAAAAACATGTGAAAACACTTAAAAACATGAGCAGTGCCTTACATTATGTAAGAATACACATAAAAGCACCTCCCCCGAGTTGCCGCTACCACAATCTTCTCCAATTATCGGTTATTATTCTGAGACAACCATAGTGAGTAGAGCAATAAAAACTTGTAGGATGATGCATTGTCATGTCTACTAACAGCAGATTTTTTTCCAGAGTAATTTATAAGAGTTGATTTTTTTTATGATAATTGCGGTAATGGAAGGGTGCGAATTTTGCGGCCATCGGTCTTAGCGGGTTAAATGTCTATTGTATTTAAAGGTCACAGTTGTTTACATCTTGCACCCAAACTTTCCACTATGACTGTACTTTTTCAAAAGTTTCTTTCTTGATATATTGTGTTTGTAGTAATTTCTAAGAACATCTGTTTGGCTTTTGAACAAAAGAGGAGAGAACAATATGATACGTACTAGCATGTCTTGTGTGTGGCAGTGTGGCTCAAAATGGCATCTGGGTGGGAAGGGATTTAATTTTACATAAATAAGCCTTGCTGTCTGGTAATTTAAGTTATCCTGGACATCCTGAGTGAAAAAAACTTTTTTGTCCAATTTTGAAAATATTAATCAAAAAATACCACTAGACACCCCCATTAATTTCCAAAGTGGAGCACATCTTGACTTCATCCTTGAAGATTTCAGTGTTTATCAAAGCTGTGGTTTTCTTCTCCCTTCACTCACCATCCTGGTGAACTAGCCTTTAACTTTGCTATTCTCTATGACTTACAGCAACTGCTGCAACCAACACTTTACTCATATTCCTGACCATCTTGCAGATATGCCCAACATTCTTGATCATATCCTAACTTATAATCCTTTTGCTTATGTTGTTACCCTATCTTCTCCATTGGTCTCCTCCAATCACAATCTCATATTTGTTTCTTGTCCTATAGTTCCAATCCCTCCACATGATCGCCCAAAGCAGAGGTGGCTCTGGTGATACCTTTGCTAGCTGATGGGGTATTCTAAGGAAGATATTATACTGATTTTCGATGGAATGAATACTGATTCCATGTCAAAAACCTGCCTCTGTGCTGAGTGCACAACAGAGGTGACACTGGTATGGAGGTATACATTTCTCACTTTTTTCTCTCAACCTAAATGTTTCTTGTGCTATGCATGATATAGAGGTGGCTTATGAAAGATACTTGATCCTTCCATCACCTAAATCTCATTCTGTTTATATTTCTGCCTGAAATCATCCCAAATCTTCCTACAATTTGACTTCTTTTAGAGATAGAAGTTTCAAGACATTTGTCCCTGACTTTTGGCTAATTCTTTACCAATCTTTAAAGGAACTAACATTTCAAGTGGGCCTTTTTTGTAATCTTTTGTTGCCCTTGGCTGGTTTCCCTCTTAAAAAAAAATTCTAAAGCTGAACTCCTCGTCTTTCAAATGTTTGCTAAAGAGTTTTTTTATATATATCCTCAACAGGAACATTCTTAAACATTTATCACTTCACAATCTTCTATCTAATAGCTAGTATGGTTTCTGTCAAGGCCACTCTACTGGTGATTTATTAGCTTCCCTTATTGAGTCTTGGTCATCCTTTTCAGGGATTTTGGTGAAACTTTTGCATTTGCCTTAGACATATCAATAACATATCAAAATGCTGTAATTTCCAAACTACCTTCCTATGGCTTCTGTTCTTCTCTCCGCAGCTTCATCTCATGTTTCCTTTCTGACTGTTCTATTGCTACTTTAGTAAATGGTCATTATTCTCCTAAATCTATTAACAGTTGTGTCCCTCAGGGTTCTATCCTATCACCTACTCTCTTCCTATTATTCATTAATTATCTTCTAAACCAAACTTCTTGTCTTATCAATTCTTATGCTGATGATACCACCCTACGCTTTTCCATGTCTTTTCAGAGACGACCAACCCTTCCAGAAGTAAACAGATCTTGCATGGAAGCAACAGAATATCTGATATCTAATCTCTCTAAAATTTCTGATTGGGAAAAAGCAAACTTAGTATTGTTCAATGCCTCAAAAACTCAATTCCTCTTTCTAACGACTCAACACAATCTCCCAGACAATTAGCCCTTCTTCTTCAGTGACACTCAACTGTCTCCCTCTTTTACACTGAACATTCTTGGTCTGTCTTTTACTTATAATCTACAAACTGGAAACTTCATATCTCATCTCCAGCTAAAACACCTTCTGTGAAGTTAGGTGTCCTGAGTTGTCTCTGCCAGTTTTTCTCAATTCTGTAACTGGTAAGTCTGTACAGGGACCTTACCTGTTTATGCATGGAATATGTCATATATATCTGTGTGTGTGTGTGTGTGTGTGTGTGTGTGTGTGTGTGTGAGTGCGTGCGTGCACGCGCTTTTTTGGGGGGGGACTCCACTCGTACAGCTCTTTTAGACCAGGTGGAATTAAAAGCTGTTTTATTAGCTCCACTGCACTAACTGACTGTTTTCAGCCTCTTTCTCATCACTACAATGTTGCATTCCTTACTATCTTCTACTGCTATTTTTATGCCAACTGCTCGCCTGATCTTACTAGCTGCATGCTTCCTTTCCCTCTACGGTGCCACTGTACAAGACCTTTCTTTCCTCCTTATTCTGTCCGCCTCTCTAATGCAAGAGTTAACCAGTACTCTCAATCATTAATCCCTTTCTCTGGCAAGATTTGGAACTCCCTACCAGCTTCTGTATTTCCACTTTTCTATGACTTTAACTCTTTTCAAGAGGGATGTTTCAAGACACTAATCCTTTGTTTTTGGTAAGCTCTTCTGACTGTATGGAGATCAGCACTTCAGTGGGCCTCTATTCTTTTTCTTAATACCTGTTTTTGTTGCCTTTGGTCAGTGCCCCTTCCTACACAAAGAAAAAAAAAAAAAAAAAATTCACTCAATGTTTTCATCATGTTGATGAGATGATGCTCTTTGCACATCACACATTTCAAATGTAATTACCTGCTCACATTTCAAGCATTTTATTGAAGTTTGTAGCTAATTTACATTTACAAAACTACCTCAGTAATTACAAAACTAAATTTGCAAGATTTATTAATGTGTTTAAACTGAAAATGACTGGGCTGAAAGACTGATGCCAAAGGTTTCTCTGCATAATTCAAAAAGATAATGAGCCTTGTCATCTTGACTTGGCCAGCTCTTTGGATATATATATATATATATATATATATATATATATATATATATATATATATATATATATATATATATATATATATATATATATACAGTAAAACCTCAGCTCACGACCATAATTCATTCCTAAATCCTGTTCGTCACCCGATTTGTTCGTCCCCTGAATCAATTTTTCGCATAAGACTGTATTGAAATACCATTAATCCATTCCAGACCCCACAAAAAATCATACTTTTGTCCATAAAACCCATTCAAAATAGACCTTTAATGTATGCATGACATGAACGAAATAATTATAGAAAGCCTAAATTGTTTTACTTACCTAAATGCTATCAAAGTGATCAGAAAATTAATAAAAAAGAAAAGGTTATTTACTTGAGAGACTGGACGTTGATGGCTTGATGGAATGGAGGAGAGGAGGATGGGGAGGAAGACAGACAAGATCTGAGAAGACAGTCATGAGAGAGGACTTTGGATGTGTACAGCGTGCCAGAGATACACAACAGCTGTGTAGCGTCACAAGTCAGTGCCGCTATGTGGGGCCCCTTTTTGTTAACATCGGCGTGGGAAACATAGAAAGATTGCCAGTCTTCGTCTCTGCCTTGGAAGACCCTTGTCTGCTGGGGATTGACTTCCTAACACGTGTGGGAGCAAGTTTGGACTTCCAAGAAGGGAAGTTAAAGGTACGTGGCCAGGAAGTTCCATTGATCCTCGGAGGTGATGCTCAGTGTGAGAGGAGCGGGCAGTAGGGCGGTGTTCCTTGCCAGGCGAGCGAGGAAACAGCTGCGATGGATGTGCCACAATCTGCAGTACCTGGACATGGCCAGGATGATGTTGACAGCAACATTGAGAGCCACCAGATTATATGTTATGTAATATTTTTCGTATGTTCCTGTTTCTATTTTCTTTTGTGCATATATTTTGTTTGGTTGTTGTGTGATAGCCAGATTGGCGATCACACAAACGGTTCGCCTGCTGCGAGCCGTTTAACCATGTTCGTCCTCCGAAATATCGTCCGTCTCTTGGCTTGATATATTAACAAATTTTTTGGTCGTCTCCCGAATTGTTCGTCCTTAGAGATGTTCGTCAAGCAAGGTTTTACTGTGTGTGTGTATATATATATATATATATATATATATATATATATATATATATATATATATATATATATATATATATATATACAGGCAACCCCCGTTTAACAAAGGTTCACACAACGAAATTTCGCTACAACGAAGGTTTCGTTTTACTACCATCTGCTCGTTTAACGAACATCAAACTCGCTTTAACGAAGTTTTATCCAGGTAATTTTTTTCCAAATTTGAAAGCCCCACCATATCATGCAAGCTGACAGGCTTTTGAATACACCAGGAGCTGCTGGTACTAAGGCCTGCCTCAGGAGAAATCCTGAGACACCTGTAGAATAAAGATCAAGATCAAGCCTCTCGTGGACAACACAGGTGCTACCGATACAAAGGCCTGACTCAGAAGAAATTCTGCGTCACCTGTAGCATCAAGATCAAGATCATGCGCACCACTCACTCCCCAGTCAAAACATAACAGCGTCACCAGCAGCTCTTCTTCCCTAGTTCAACTTACCACCAAAACGCTCTGCAATGTGGCCTAACGTTCCTAAGAAGACCAGGAAGTGTCTTACTCTCGAAGTGAAGCTGGGTATTATTCACAGACAAGAGAGAGGCCAGAAAACTAATAACATTGCTTGCCACCATCTTGACTCCATCAGCAAGTCAGCAGACTCTATTAAGAAGGCTGGTGAGACCACATCTTCCTTGAAAGCTAAAAGAACCACCTGAACTCGTGACTCTACAATGGATAAAATGGAAAGCCTTGTGGAAATGTGGTACATAAGTTTTGTATGCGGTACCATGATGCGCACTTTGTTTACATTCCACAGGTTGCTGGTTAGTGTATTTCCTGTTTCACTCTCCCTCCCTTCATAAAGTTAAAATCATCAACATTATAAAGTTACGTACATGCATACATTAGTTGTACATTATAATGACTTAAATTAAGCTACCTAAATGTTTAACTTCATAATTTTTACTTTCATTAAACCTTTTACTGTACTATGATGCACTCTCGCTTTGCTTACTCTCAATGGAAGTTCAAATCAGGGGTTAAACTTGTTATAATCGGTTCACTTAACGAAGTTTCGCTTAACGAAGTGTTTTTTAGGAACGTAACCCCTTCATTAAGCGGGGGTTGCCTGTATATATATATATATATATATATATATATATATATATATATATATATATATATATATATATATATATATATATATACATACAGTAAAACCTCGCTTGACGAACGTCTCTAAGGACGAACAATTCGGGAGACGACCAAAAAATTTGTCAATATATCGACCCAGGGGACGAACAATATTTCGGAGGACAAATGCAGTTAAACGGCTCGCTGGCAGGCGAGCCGTTTGTGTGATAGCCAACCCGGCTATCACACAACAACAAAACAAAACATAAGCACAAAAAATAGAAACAGAAACATACGAAAAATATTACATAACATAATCTCCGTGCCACCATGATTTTCTCCTATTTTCCCTGTGCATGGTGATGTTACCGGCACACTCTACTGTAGCTTCCTCGGCGTTATCCTCGCTGCTCTGGTGGCTCTCAGTGTTGCTGTCATCATCATCCTGGCCATGTCCAGGTACTGCAGATTGTGGCACATCCATCGCAGCTGTTTCCTCACTCGCCTGGCAAGGAACACCGCCCTACTGCCCGCTCTTCTCACACTGAGCATCACCTCCGAGGATTAAAGGAACTTCCTGGCCACGTACCTTCAACTTCCCTTCTTGGAAGTCCAAACTTGCTCCCACATGCGTGAGGAAGTCAATCCCCAGCAGGCAAGGGTCTCCAAAGGCAGAGACGAAGACTGGCAATCTTTCCATGTTTCCCACGCCAATGTTAACTATAACAGGGCCCCACATAGCGGCACTGACTTGTGACGCTACACAGCTGTTGTGTAGCTCTGGCACGCTGCGCACATCCAAAGTCCTCTCTCATGACTGTCTTCTTGGATCTTGTCTGTCTTCCTCCCCATCCTCCTCTTCTCCATTCCATCATGCCATCAACGTCCAGTCTCTCAAGTAAAAAACCTTTTCTTTTTTATTCATTTTATTATCATTTTGATAGCATTTAGGTAAGTAAAACAATTTAGGCTTTCTATAATTATTTCGTTCATGTCATGCATACATTATAGGTCTATTTTGAATGGGTTTAGGGACAAAAGTATGATTTTTTGGGGGGTCGGGAACGGATTAATGGTATTTCAATACATTCTTATGGGAAAAATTGATTCAGGGGATGAACAAATCGGGTGACGAACAGGATTTAGGAATGAATTATGGTCGTGAGCTGAGGTTTTACTGTATATGCATATAAATGCACACACACATAGGTAGAATGTATTAGAGTATTGCAAGAAAAGTCTGTTGAGAGGCATAGTATTTGATGTGATTTGAATCTAGGTAACTCTTTAATTTATATTATGTATGTATATGTATTTTTTTTTTAGCTAAATATATGATTGTTCATTTGTTATCAACTAAGTTGTGTTAGTTTGTGGTTGCACAGCTTTCCTTGATCAAGGTCAAAGTCTTGACCTGAGGCATTTCTTCGAGAGCTTCTTTGGTCAACTTATTTGATTCCTGGAGTTCAGTATTGATAAGTAAAGACTGCACTGCATTTACTATGCAACAGTGATATGCATAGGTGAAAAGGCCCACCTCAGATTTCCAGGTATGTTCACACACACACACACACACACACACACACACACACACACACACACACACACACACACACACACACACACACACACACACACACACACACACACACACACACACACACACACACACACACACACACACACACACACACACACACACACACACACACACACACACACACACACAGCGGAGCCTGGCTCTCTGCTATCCCCGTAGAGAGTCTCGGCCTCCTCCTCCCCGATGATGCTGTATGAATAAATGTTGCATTGAGGCTGGGCCTGCGGGTTCAACAGCCTCACCGCTGCCGCTGTGGAGCCTTAACAGACGCCCTAGGCCACCACAGTTTGTCCTGCCAGCGGAATCCCGGATGCCTGCCATGCCATGCTGCTCTCAACGACGTGGTGTACCGCGGCCTGGCTGCAGCTGGGATAGTGGCCACCCTTGAATCCCGAGGCCTGGATCGTGGGGATGGACGCCGCCCAGACGGCATTACAGTCTTTCCCTTCAGACGAGGCAAGATGATGTGGGATGCCACCTGCATAAACACCTTCTGCAGCACCCACATTAATGACTGTGCCTTGGCTGCTGGGGCAGCGGCTCGCGCCTCCGAACATCGCAAGCGCCGTCGCTACGAGGACCTGGCCCGGAGGTATGATTTCTCACAGCTTGCTGTGGAGACTAGCGGTGTGCTCGGGCCAGACTTCAGTGACTTACTGGATGATATTGGTAGAAGAATCACCCAACGCAGTGGGGAGCCTCGAGAGACAGGTTGGCTGCGGCAATGCATCAGCCTTGCCGTAGCGTGGGGCAACGCAGCTGCCATCTGCAGGCCCCATTAATTGCCGTGAGGCCCACTATAAATCATGTTTTGTACCCATATGTATAAATAGTAAAGTTGTTTTGCCTGAGTGAATGCCTATGTATGTGCTTGTACGCATGCCAGTATGAAAGTAGGGAGAAAAAAAACACACACACACACACAATACGTACTTGTTTTAGAGATATACTGACCAAACACGGCCCGGTAGCTCAGTGGTTAGAGCGCTGGCTTCACAAGCCAGATGACCGGGGTTCGATTCCCCGGCTGGGTGGAGATATTTGGGTGTGTCTCCTTTCACGTAGCCCTGTTCACCTAGCAGTGAGTAGGTATGGGATGTAAATCGAGGAGTTGTGACCTTGTTGTCCCGGTGTGTGGTGTGTGCCTGGTCTCAGACCTATCCCAAGATCGGAAATAATGAGCTCTGAGCTCGTTCCATAGGGTAACGTCTGGCTGTCTCGTCAGAGACTGCAGCAGATCAAACAGCAGATCAAACAAGTGAATTACACACACACACACACACACACACACACACACACACACACACACACACACACACACACACACACACACACACACACACACAACACACACACACAGATATTTGGACTATTATATAAGATGTTGACTAACATAAGAGTGGCATTTCATTACATGGATAAAGATATGATGAAAAAAATCATCACAAGCATGATACGCCCAAGGCTGGAATGTACAGCAGTGGTATGGTCTTCGAGCTCTAAAAAGGATATAAGAAAATTGGAAAGGATACAGAAGATTGCTACTAAGATGGTGCTGGATATAAAGGACCTCACATAAGAATGACTGAAGGAAAAGGGACTGCCAACCTTACAAGATAGAAGAGAACAGGGGGACCTAATAACAATGCATAAGATAGTAAATGACATTGAAAAAATAGACAAAGAAGACCTGGTGCTGATGACGGAAGAAGATGGAAGGACAAGAGGACATGAAAAGATCAGGATAAGGCAGTGTGTGAAGGATATTGGAAAATACATTTTTCCATACAGAACGGTGGAAAAATGGAATGCATTGGATAATGGAATTGTTACAGCACAAAGTGTACATAACTTTAAAGAAAAACTAGATAAATAGAGATATGGAGACAGGACATTATGAGCCCTGCTCAAACCCTGTACAATACAACTAGGCAAATACAACTAGGTATACACACATACGCGAACACACACACATACCATAACCACTACGCTACACATCGCGTAGTGTAGTGGTTAGCACGCTCGACTCACAATAGAGAGGCCCGGGTTCGAGTCCCGGTAAGCGGCGAGGCAAATGGGCAAGCCTCTTAATGTGTGGCCCCTGTTCACCTAGCAGTAAATAGGTACGGGATGTAACTCAAGGGGTGTGGCCTCGCTTTCCCGGTGTGTGTTGTGTGTTGATGTGGTCTCAGTCCTACCTGAAGATCGGTCTATGAGCTCTCAGCTCGCTCCGTAATGGGGAAGACTGGCTGGGTGATCAGCAGGCGACCGTGGTGAATTACACACACACACACAGAGATGGGGCCACACGAGTGTAATGTCCAGGCTCTATAAAACTACTACTAGGTAAATACAACTAGATAAATACACTTAAATACACTCACAGTCACACACACACACACACAATAAATTAAGAGTGACTTATACTAACATAGATGGTTTGTTATCAAGCATATTGGAAGTTTGGGATTATATGAAGGAGAAAAAGCCGGATATAATGTGCATCATTGAAACAAAACTGAAAAAATGAGATCCATGTCAACTTTAAAGAGGAAGGATATAATGCCTAGAGGAGGGACAGGAAGGATAAAGGAGGAAGAGGAGTGCTAATAATGGTTCATGATAATATATGTGTGGAGGATGTGCAATATGGTGAAGACAAAGTGGAAGTAATGGGAGTAACAATCAAAACAGAAGATTTGAAAAGAAAAATTATAGTTATATATGTTCCACTAAAGACTAATACATGGGGATCAGAAGAGCATAAAGATATGCAAAGAGAGACGATAAAGTGCCTAGATAACATGATAAGAAGAGATAGAAGAATACTCTTAGTTGGAGACTTTAACTGTAAAAAAATAAACTGGAGAGAGATGGAAGTAATGGATAATGCTGGGCAGTGGAATGAGAAAGTGTTACAGTTGACTATGGTTAATACAATGGACCAGTGAGTGGAGGAGTCAACAAGGTACAGAGGGGAAGAGGAACCATCGCTGCTTGACTTAGTTTTCACAAAGAAACCAGAGCCCCCTCCAATCATACAATACCTTAGTCCAATGGGGAAAAGTGATCATGTGACATTAGAGATGCAAATGCAGGAGGAAGATGAGATAAGTTACAGAGAGGACTATAAAGAAGAGATAGATTAAATTATGCAAGAGTGGATTTTGAAAAATTAAGGTGTTATTTTGCTGATATTGAGTGGAGTAATATTATGTGCAGGAAGACTGTACAAGAGAAATATGACATATTCTTAAAGAAATACAATGGAGGAGTAAAAAAGTTTGTTCCTGTTTATAGAGTTCAGAAAAAAATACATACATGGTACAATGCTAGATGCTTACAAGCAAAAAAGGCAAAAGATAAAGCATGGAAGAAACTCTTAAAGAAGGGAAATGACTATAATAGTCAGCAGTACAAAGATACTAGAAATTAATATATTAGAGTAAGGAGAGAGGAAAAAAGAAAGTTTGAGAAACATGTAGTGGATAAAAGCAAGGATGAACCCAAACATTTCTACAAGTTTATAAATGACAAAACAAAGAATAAGGAAACAACTGAAAAAAATCATTAAAGAAGGGAAGACATACCAAACAGAGAAGGAAATGTGTGAAATAATTAATGAGAGCTTCAAAACGGTATTCACTGCAGAAGATGATTTCACAGAACCTAATAGGACACTGGATTGCCAAGGATTACAGGAGACTGCAGTGCACAAAGAGGATATTGAAAGATTACTGGATAAGTTGGAAGTCAGAAAAGCAATGAGGCCAGATGGTGTATCAGGCTGGGTGTTAAAAGAATGTAAAAGAGCAATTACTGGAGCCAATTTGGGAAATAATTAAAAGTTCAATAAATGAAGGGAAAGTTCCACTAGAGTGGAGGAGAGCCAATGTAATATCGATATTTAAAAGAGGTAAGGCAACTGAACCACTTAACTACAGACCAGTGTCACTTACAAGTGTCTTAGGGAAGTTATATGAAATAATTATCAAAGAAAAGTGGGTTATATTTCTAGAAGAGGAGCAAGTCATATCAAACAGACAATTTGGGTTCAGGACAGGGTGGTTACGTGTATCAAACTTATTAAGCTTCTACTCGAGAGTTATTGTAGGACTTGAAAACAGAGATGGATGGGTAGACACAATATACCTGGACATTAAAAAGGCTTTTGAAAAAATCCTGCACAGAAGATTTCTTTGGAAACTAGAGTAAATAGGAGGACTGCGTGGAACATTGCTCGAATGGACAAGAGATTATTTGGAGGATAGGGAAATGAGAACTGTGATCAGAGATACATACTCATCTCGGGGTAAAGTAACTAACGGAGTGCCACAAGGGTGAGTGTTAGCCCCCATTATGTTTCAAGTTTATGTAAACGACATTCACATTGGGATAAACAGTTATTATGTAAACGACATTCACATTGGGATAAACAGCTATATGAATTTATTCACTGACAATGCAAAGTTGCTAAGAGTTATCAAAACCAGAGAGGACTGTCTGCTGTTGCAGGAAGATTTAAACAAGATCTATGAATGGAGCAAGAAGTGGAAATTGGAGTTCAATGCCAAGAAATGCCACATAATGGAACTAGGAAAGAGTAAGAGAAGACCAGTATGGAACTATTTGATGGGAGAAGAGGAAATAACAAAGACTAAAGAGGAAAAAGATCTTGGAGTGATCATACAAGAAAAGCTGAGCCCTGATAAACACACAAGCAAGATATTTGGACTATCATGTAAGATGTTGACTTATAAAAGAATGGTATTTCATTACATGGATAAAGATATGATGAAAAAAATTATCACAAGGATGATACACCCAAGACTGGAATATGCAGTAGTGGTATGGTCTCTGAGCTCTAAAAAGGATATAAGAAAATTGGAAAGGATGGTGCCAGAATTAAAGGACCTCACATATGAAGAATGACTGAAGGAAATGGGACTGCCAACCTTACAAGATAGTAGAGAACGTGGGCACCTAATAACAACGTATAAGATAGTAAATGATATTGAAAAGATAGACAAAGAAGGCCTGGTGCTGTTGACGGAAGAAGATGGAAGGACAAGAGGACATAAAAAGATCAGGATGAGGCAGTGTTTGAAGGATATTGGAAAATACAGTTTTCCACACAGAACGGTGGAAAAATGGAATGCACTGGATAATGGAATTGTCACAGCACATAGCGTGCATAATTTTAAAGAAAAACTAGATAAATGGAGATATGGAGACAGGACACCATGAGCCCCGCTCAAACCCTGTACAACACACACACGCTGAAGGAACTACGAAATGAATGGCAGCAGGAACAGGAAGAGAAAAAAGTGAAATTTTCGGAGTTTGTAAAGAGACAAATTCAGGAAAACACGAAAGTTGCTGTAATTGAGGTAATTAAAGAGAAAGAAGACCTGGTGCGTGATACAGTGAATAAGAAGAAAAGCTTTGTGAATTTTGGGTTGAAGGAAAAGAAAAATCCAAATAAATTCACGAGATAACGCGAAATGAGAGAATTGGCCAAAACTGTTATCAAACAAGTACAAGACTGCACACAAGAACTAGACCAGGAGGTGGAGGAAGTGATCAGGCTAGGAAGATACAGTGAAGGGGGTAGGAGACCAATGAAAGTGAGAATGATATCACAAGTGGCTGCAGAGGAAATTATGGCTAGAAAAGGGAAGCTGGCTGATGATACTGAATACAAGGATATGTGGATAAAAAGAGAGGTGAACCTAGAGAAGAGGGAAAAGGAGAAAGTGCTAAGAAGTGAGCTTAAGCTAAGGAAAAAAAAACAAGAAAAGGACATAGAGAAGAATAATTTTTACTGGAGGGTTCTGGATATGAGACTAAAGAAGTGGTACCTACAGAAGAAAGAGAAGATTGTGTAGGAGGCAAGAAAATAAGAGTGACTTATGCTAATATAGATGGGTTGTTATCAAGCATGTTGGAGGTTAGGGATTATTTGAATGAGAAAAAGCCGGATGTAATGTGCATCGTTGAAAAAAAAAACTAAGAGAGCGGAGGAGTGCTAATAATGGTTTGTGATAATATATTTGTGGATGTGCAATATGGAGAGTACAAAGTGGAAGTAATGGGAGTAACAATCAAAACAAAGGAATTAAAGAAGAGAAAATTATAGTTACATATGTTTCACCTAAAATTAATACATGGGGAACTGAAGAACATAAAGATATGCAAAGAGAGGTGATTAAGTGCCTAGATAACATAATAAGAGATAGAAGAATACTATTAGTTGGAGACTTTAACTGCAAAAAAGTAAACTGGAGAGAGATGGAAGTAATGGGGCAGTGGAGTGAGGAAGTGTTACAGTTGAGTATGGTTAATACAATGGACCAGTGGGTGGAGGAGTCAACAAGGTACAGAGGGAAGAAGAACCATCGTTGCCTGACCTAGTATTCACAAAGAAACCAGAGCCCCCTCAAATCATACAATACCTTATTCCAATGGGAAAAAGTGATCATGTGACATTAGAGATGCAAATTCAGGAGGAAGATAGGATGAGTTACAGAGATGACTAAAAAGGAGAGATTAAATTATGCAATAGCGGATTTTGAAAAATTAAGAATCTATTTTGCTGATATTGAGTGGAGAAATACTATGTACAGAAAGACAGTACAAGGGAAATATGACATATTCTTACAGTAATATAATGAAGGAGTAAAAATTTGTACCTGTTATAGAGTTAAGAAAAAAAGACATGCTTGGTAGCTACAATGCTAGATGCATACAAGCTAAAAAGGCAAAAGATAAAGCTAAAAAGGCAAAAGATAAAGCGTGTAAGTAACTCATAAGACAGAGAAATGATTATAACAGATGGCAATACAAGGATGCCAGAAATGAATGTATTAGAGTAAGGAGAGAGGAAGAAAGAAACTTTGAGAAAGATGTGGTGAATAAAAGCAGACAAACCCAAACTTTTTTACAAGTTTATAAATGGCAAAACAAAGAATAAGGAAACAATTTAAAAAATAATTAAAGAAGGGAAGACATACCAAACAGAGAAGGAAATGTGTGAAATAATGAATGAGAGCTTCAAAATGGTGTTCACTGCAGAAAATTTCACAGAACCTACTAGGGCAATACATTGCCATGGCTTACAGGAGATTGCAGTGCACAAAGAGGATACTGGAAGATTATTGGATAAGTTGGATGTCAGAAAAGCAATGGGGCCAGATGGTGTATCAAGCTAGGTGTTAAAAGAATGTAAAGAGTAACTACTGGATCCAATTAAGGAAATAATAAAAAGTTCAATAAATGAAGGGAAAATTCCACTAGAATGGAAAAGAGCCAATGTAATTCCAATATTTAAAGGAGGAAAGGCAACTGAACCACTAAACTACTGACTCGTGTCACTTACAAGTGTCTTGGGGAAGTTGTGTGAAATAATTATCAAAGAAAAATGGGTTAAATTTCTAGAAGAGGAGCAAGTCATATTGAACAAATAATTTGGGTTCAGGACAGGGAGATCATGTGTATCAAACTTATTAAGCTTCTACTCGAGAGTTATTGCAGGATTGGAAAACAGAGATGGATGGATGGGCACAGTATACCTGGATATTAAAAAGGCTTTTCATAAAGTCCCTCATGGAAGATTACTTTGAAAACTAGAGAACATAGGAGGACTGCGAGGAACTTTGCTAGAATGGACAAGAGATTATTTAAATGGTAGGGAAATGAGAACTGTGATCAGAGATACATACTCATCTTGGGGTAAAGTAACTAACGGAGTGCCACAAGGGTCAGTGTTAGCCCCCATTACGTTTCAGATTTATGTAAACGACATTCACATTGGGGTACACAGTTAAATAAATTTATTTTGCTGATGATGCAAAACTGCTAAAAGTTATCAAAACCAGAGAAGACTGTCTGTTATTGCAGGAGGATATAAACAAGATCTATGACTGGAGCAGGAAGTGAAAATTAGAGTTTAATGCCATGAAGTGTCACATAATGGAACTAGGAAAGAGTAAGAGAAGACCAGCATGGAACTATTTAATGGGAGAGGAACAAATAATGAAGACTAAAGAGGAAAAAATCTGGGAGTGATCATACAGGAAAATCTGAGCCCCGAAAAGCACATAAGCAAGTTATTTGGACTATCATAAAATGTTGACTAATATTACAGTGGCAATTCAATACATGGACAAATATATGATGAAAAAAATCATCACAAGCATGATATGTCCAAGGCTGGACTATGCAGCAGTGGTATGATCTCCAAGCTCTAAAAAGGATATAAGAAAATTGGGAAGGATACATAAGATGGCTACAAAGATGATGCCAGAATTAAAGGACCTAACATATGAAGAACAACTGAAGGAAATGAGACTGCCAACCTTACAAGATAAAAGGGAAGGTGGGGACCTAGTAACAATGTACAAGATAGTCAATGGCATTGAAAACATAGACAAAGAAGACCTGGTGCTGTTGACAGAAGATGAAAGGACAAGAGGACATGAAAAGAAGATCAGGATGAGGCAGTGTGTGAAGGGTATTGGAAAATAGTTTTCCACACAGAACAGTGGAAAAGTGGAATGCTTTGGTTAATGAAGTTGTTACAGCAAATAATGTGCATAACTTTAAGAAAAATTAGGTAAATGGAGATATGGAGGCAGGACACTATGAGCCCCACTTGAACCCTGTACAATACAACTAGGTAAACACACACACACACACACACACACACACACACACACACACACACACACACACACACACACACACACGAGAGACACGGTCGAGGAAGGACGCACTGGCGCTGTTCCGACAATCAACTGATCTTCACTACATACCAGTTGTACAGTTTTTACAGTGGCCTGGGCAGGTAGTGTGGACTCATTTTTTTTCATGCATCCAATTATTAAGGAATGATGAGTGAAAAAGAGATTCCATCAAAATACAGACAGGAGATTAGAGAAGGAATGAAAGCTGATGATGACTATGCTGGTGAGAGTGAGCGTGTATTCGAAGGCTTTGATACGACGACTACTTCACTACTAAAGAGAGTTAAATATTGAATATAAACTAGATAAATTGATAAAGGAGAATATGGAAATGAAAGTGAATGAAGAACAGGATAAAGAGTTTATAAAACTGAGAGAAAGGATAAAAAAAAGTGGAAGAAAATGAAGCTAGGCTACGAGCGGAAAACGAAGAACTTAAAAAGGAAGTAGCTAACTACAAAAAGCAGATGGAAGAAGGACTCGGTAAAGCCGATTAAGAAAAAGAGAAGCTGAAAGATCTAGTAAACAAAGAAGAGGAAAGAGTACAGAATGTGATTAAAAAAGAAGTACAAGCATGGAGAGTCCAAGATAAGAAAGATAAGGCTGATTTTCAGGAGGTGATTCAAGAACAACTTAAAGAAAAAGAAGAAAATATGACAAGCAAATTGATAGGAGTCCTCAAGACAAAAGAAAATTTAGTTAGAGAAATTGCAGAAAAAAAGAAGAGTGTAGTCGTATTTGGAATAAAAGAAAAAAATATAAAATATAGACCAAAAAGAGAAAAAGAAGAAATGAAATCAGCCAAAGACCTACTGAAGAATTTAAACGACGAAGATAGGCAGAACTTGGAAGAGGAAGTAGAAGAAATAAACAGAATGGGACCATATCAAGAAGGAAAAACGAGACCAATTAAAATACTACTAAAATCACAAGCAGCAACAAAAGAAATATTATATAGAACAACAAAACTTAGAGAAACAGAAGGCTGCAAGGATATCTATATAAAGAAGAATAGAAATGAGGAAGAAAGGAAGAGATACAATGAACTGGCAGCAGCAGTAAGGGAAAAGAATAATGAAAGGTCAGAAGAGGAGAAAAAGGCATTTTTTTAGAGAATTCTAGGAGACAGGATAAGGAAATAAACAAGAAGAAAGAGAAAAAAGTGAAACAAGTTTAACTATAAATGATAAAGGCAAAAGACTAAAAATGATGTATACGAACATAGACGGGGTTTTATCAAGTAAACTAGAATTAAGAGATTACATAAAAAAAGAAAATCCAGATATTGTATGCCTGGGTGAAACAAAACTAAATAAGGGAATCAAAATAGACTTGGATAATAGGTATAATGTATGGAGAAGAGACAGAGTGGGCAAAGGAGGAGGAGGAGTCATGATTATGTTAAGGAAGGAGATAGTGATAAACAAAATGGAATGTGGGGAAGGAAAAGCAGAAGTATTGTATATTAAGATGCATATTAATAAAAAAGAGTTAACAATCATTGTAACATATGTGCCACCAAAAACAAATTCATGGACCAATCAAGAATATAAAGACATGATAGATGACACAATAAGGAGTCTAACGAGAATCGTTAAAGAAAGGAGAAAAGTGATATTAGTAGGAGATTTCAACTGTAAAGAAGTGGACTGGGAAAATTATGAAAGTGGTATGGGGGGAAGAAGCCTGGGGAGAAAGATTCTTGAACCTAATGATAGACAATATGATGGACCAGAGAGTAAAGGAATGCACAAGATTCAGAGGAAACGACGAGCCGGCGAGATTGGACCTAGTTTTTACAAGGTATACAAATGAATGACGATATAAGATATAAGTGCCCATTGGGAAAGAGTGACCATGCAATAATAGAAATAGATATAGAAGAGGGAAAGGAAGATAGAGATGATTCATACAAAGGAGACCGATTAAATTACAGAAAGGCTGATATTGAGAATCTCAAGAACTATTTTAAAAACGTAGACTGGGAGGAGATGGAAAACTCAGAGACAATGCAAGACAAATATAACTTATTTTTGGAAATATACAAAACAGGAGTCAGGGAATATGTCCCGAAATATAAACCTAAAGAAGAAGGAAAGAAAGATTGGTTTAATGCAAGGTGTGCCAAGGCAAAGGAGAAAAGAGATGGAGCATGGAAAAGGTGGAGAAATAGAAATCCAGCAAATAAGGAAAACTTCAAAGCAGCGAGAAATGAATATGTTAAGGTGAGGAAGGAAGAGGAAAAGAACTTCGAAAAATGTAAGGAGCAACCAAAATTGTTCTATAGATTCATAAATGGAAAAATTAGGCAAAAAGAAACAATAGAAAGGTTAAAAGGAGAGAACGGGATGGTGGAAGACCCAAAAAGTATGGCAGAACTATTAAATAAAAAATTCCAGGAGGTCTTTACTAAGGAATCCAAATGTGAGAGGCCACACAGTAATAGAGAGACAATCTATATGAAAGAGATTAAAGTAACCAAGCATGAAATAAAAGAGTTAATGAAGGAACTGGATGAAGAGAAGGCAATGGGACCAGATGAAGTCTCAGGCAGAATACTGAAAGGATGTAAGGAAGAACTAGCAAGTCTTATATACAATATCATAAAATGCTCAATAGAAAATGGAACAGTACCAGTAGAATGGAAAAGAGCTGAGGTGGTTCCCATATATAAGAGCGAAAGGAAAGAAGAACCTTTAAATTACTGACTGGTATCACTAACTGGTGTAATATGCAAGATGTGTGAAAGAATAATAAAGAAACAATGGATCGAATTCCTTGAAGACAACAAATTAATATCAAATAGCCAATTTGGTTTTAGAAAAAGACGGTCTTGTGTAACTAATTTATTGAGTTTCTATTCTAGAATAGTTGATAGAGTACAAGAGAGAGAGGGATGGGTTGATTGTATTTATTTGGATTTAAAAAAGGCGTTTGACAGTGCCACATGCAAGAATACTGTGGAAGTTAGAGGAAAAGGATGGCTTAAAAGGAAGCACATTGAGATGGATAGAAAATTATTTGAGGGGGAGAGAAATAAGGACGGTAGTTAAAGATATGAAGTCCAAGTGGAGAGCAGTAGAAAGCGGAGTGCCACAGGGGTCAGTATTGGCACCAATACAGGCAATCCCCGTTTAACGAAGGGGTTACGTTCCTAAAAACTTTAAGCGAAACTTGTTGCGAACCGATTATAACAAGTTTAACCCCTGATTTGAACTTCCATTGAGAGTAAACAAAGTGAGAGTGCATCATAGTACAGTAAAAGGTTTAATGAAAGTAAAAATTATGAAGTTAAACATTTAGGTAGTTTAATTTAAGTCATTATAATGTACACTAATGTATGTAGTACGTTCCTTTATAATGTTGATGATCTTAACTTTATGAAGGAGGAGAGTGAAACAGGAAATACACTAAGACAACCTGTGGAATGTAAACAAAGTGTGCATCATGGTACATATACAAAACTTATGTACCACATTTCCACAAGGCTTTCCATTTTATCTATTGTAGAGTCACGAGTTCTGGTGGTTCTTTTAGCTTGCAAGGAAGATGAGGTCTCACTAGCCTTCTTAATAGAGTCTCTTGACTTGAAAATAGTAGACAGTAGATGGAGTCAAGCCATGGTGGGAAGCAATGTTATTAGTTTTCTGGCCTTTCTCTTGTCTGTGAATAATACCCAGCTTCAATTCGAGAGTAAGACACTTCCTGGTCTTCTTAGGAACGTTAGGCCACATTGCAGGGCGTTTTGGTGGTAAGTTGAACTAAGGAAGATGAGCTGCAGGTGACGCTGTTATGTTTTGACTGGGCAGTGAGTGGTGCGTGTGATCTTGATCTTGATCTTGATGCTACAGGTGAGACAGAATTTCTTCTGAGTCAGACCTTTGTATCGGCAGAGCCTGTGATGTCCACGAGAGGCTTGATCTTGATCTTTATTCTACAGGTGTCTCAGGATTTCTCCTGAGGCAGGCCTTAGTACCAGCAGCTCCTGATGTATTCAAAAGCCTGTCAGCTTGCATGATACGGTGGGGCTTTCAAATTTGGAAAAAAAAATACCTGGATAAAACTTCGTTAAAGCGAGTTTGGTGTTCGTTAAACGAGCAAGATGGTAGTAAAATGAAACCGTTATAGCGAAATTTCGTTGTGTGAACCTTCGTTAAACGGGGGTTGCCTGTACTTTTTATTTATATTAACGACATGCCAGAAGGAGTGAACAGCTACGTAAATCTGTTTGCAGATGATACGAAACTGTGCAGAGTTATAAAGCAAAAGGAGGATTGTGAAATACTGCAAGAAGACCTAAATAAGATCTGGGAATGGAGTAAGAAGTGGGAAATGGAATTCAATGTGAACAAAAGCCATGTCATGGAAATGGGAAAGAGTGAAAGATGACCTGTGGGAATCTATAAGATGGGAGATGGAGTAGAACTGGAGAAAGTCAAAAAGGAAAAGGACTTAGGAGTGATGATGGAAGAAAACAATCAACCAGTAAACTATATTGATAGAATTTTTTGAGAAACATAATTTGCTAAGGAATATTGGAGTAGCATTTCACTATGGACAAAGAAATGATGAAGAAATTGATAAGTACTATAATAAGACCTAGATTGGAATGTGCAGGAGTAGTGTGGGCCCCTCATAAAAAGAAACACATAAGGAAATTGGAGAGGCTACAAAAAATAGCTACAAGAATGATTCCAGAATTTGAAGGGATGACATATGAGGAGAGACTAAAAGCTATGGATCTACCAACCCTGGAACAAAGAAGGGAGAGAGGAGACCTGATACAAGTTTATAAATTGATCAACGGAATGGACCAAGTGGATAATGAGAAACTGATCCTGAGAGAAGAATATTACATCCGAAACACAAGATCGCATAGTAAAAAGCTGAGAAAAGGAAGATGTCTGAGAGATATTAAAAAATATAGTTTCCCGCAGAGATGTATTGAGACGTGGAACAGTTTAAATGAAGAAGTAGTGTCTGCAACGAGTGTGCATACTTTTAAAGTAAGATTGGATAAATATAGATATGGAGACGGGGCCACACGAGCATCAAGCCCAGGCCCTGTAAAACTACAACTAGGTAAATACACACACACACACACACACACACACACACACACACACACACACACACACACACACACACACACACACACACACACAGACATAAAGAAAGAACAGAGGAGGAAAAGACCAAGTTTTTTTGGAGGATGAGAAATGGGAGGCTAAAGAAGTGGTGGATAAAATAGACGGAATAGGCATTACATGGAAGAATGAGACTAGGAATGGAATAAAAGTGACTTACACGAACATAGATGGATTTCTGTCTAAGAGGCTAGAATGTATGGATTACCTAAGAAATAACGAACTGGACATAATGTGTGTAGTGGAAACAAAGCTAAGGCCAGAAATAAAGCTAGACTTGTTTGTTGTAAAACACTACAAAGTATGGAGAAATGATAGAAAAAATATAAGAGGTGGTGGTATAATGGTTCTTACTAAGGAAGATCTGATAGTGAAGGAGGTGAACTATAGTAAGAGAAATGAGGAAGTGATAAGTATGCTTATAACAGATGGCAAGAGGGACATTAATATTACAACAGTATACATACCATCCAGAACCAGTGCTTGGGAATATGAACAGTACCAAATGGTGATGAGAAATACTCTAGACAGAATGAAGCAAGAACTCATCAGAAAGGATAGAGTGATGATAGTTGGAGACTCTAATTGCATAGAAATAGTGTGGGAAGACTACGAAGTGGTGAACGGTGGTGAGTGGGCAGAAGAATTGTTAAAGGTAGCAACAAATAACTTGATGACACAGTGGGTGAGATCACCAACAAGGTGCAGGGGACAAGATGTTGCAGCAAGGTTGGATTTGGTATTTACCAGGGGAATCTCTCTAAAAGAGGAAATTGAACATGAATGTCCCTTGGGGAAAAGCGATCATGATGTCCTAAGCTTTGAGCTGGATACAGAATTAAGCACGAATAAGATTGTGGAACGCAGGGAGGAAAAATTAAATTATACTAGGGCAAATTATAACCATATAAGGGAGTTCTTTAATGAAATTGACTGGTCCGTGGTATACCAGGAAAGGGATATGCAATTGAAATACGATAAATTTATGGATTTGTATAACTCTGCTGTGAAAAGTTTGTGCCATATCACAGAAAGAGGACTTTAAATAATAAACAGTGGTTTAATAGAAATTGTGAAGAAGCAAAAAAGAACAAAGAAAAGGCATGGAAGAAACTTAAGAAAAACAGTGATGTATTATCAAGGGAAGTCTACAAAACAGCAAGGAATAGATATGTTGAAGTAAGGAGAACAGCACAGAAGGAATATGAACAGAGGGTGGTGGAAAACTGTGATAGTGACCCAAAATGTTTTACAAATTCATAAATGGAAAACTAAATAAAAGGGAGGCAATAGAAAAGGTAAAAACGGGAAGAAGTATATGAAGATGCTGGAGATATAGCTGAAATTTTGAACGACAACTTTTGCAAAGTGTTTACAAAGGAGGAGCATTTTATGGGAGGAAGGCCTACGGAAATAAAGCAAATGCAGGACATCATGGTTACTAAGGAAGATGTAAGGAAAATTATAAGCAATCTGGATATTAATAAATCAATGGGGCCTGATGGCATATCTGGGAGGTTGCTAAATGAATGTAAGGATCAATTGTTGAACCCCGTATTTGATATTGTGGAAACCTCCATACGAACAGGATTAGTCCCGAAAGAGTGGAAAAGAGCTGACATTGTGCCTATATATAAGAATGGTAGTAGAATGGAACCGCTAAATTATAGACCAGTATCGTTGACTAGTATATTGTGCAAGGTATGTGAAGAAGTAATTAAAGCTAAGTGGAGTGAGTATCTAGAAAGTGAAAACATTCTGAGTGAAAGGCAGTTTGGTTTCAGAAAAGGAAGATCGTGTATATCCAATTTATTATGTTTTTATTCAAGAGTGACTGACATACTACAACATAGAGAGGGATGGGTGGATGCTATCTACCTGGACTTGAGAAAGGCCTTTGATAAAGTACCACACAATAGACTGATGTGGAAACTAAAGATGATTGGAGGAGTAAATGATAAACTAGCAAAATGGATGGAAAATTACTTAATGGGAAGAGAAATGAGAACAGTGGTGAGAGGAAGGAAGTCCGAGTGGAAGAAGGTAACCAGTGGAGTTCCACAAGGGTCAGTGCTGGGTCCCATCATGTTTTTGATTTATGTTAATGATATGCCAGTAGGAATTGACAGTTACATGAACATGTTTGCGGACGATACTAAAATTATGAGGAGAGTAAAGAATGTGGAAGATTGTAACAAGTTACAGGAAGATCTTGATAAAATATATGAGTGGAGTAAGGAGTGGCAGATGGAATTTAATATAGACAAGACCCATGTTATGAAAATGGGAAGAAGTAGATACAGACCAAACAGGGATTACAGGCTGGGTGATGAGAAAATTAAAGAGACCAATGAGGAGAAAGACTTAGGAGTAACCGTGCAAAACACTTTGTCACCGGAGAAACACATTAACAAGATTTTTTTGAAAACATACAACATGCTTCAAAATATTGGCCTTGCATTCCACTACCTAGATGAAGGAATAATGAAGAAGATATTATGTACCTTAATAAGACCCCAGTTAGAATATGCAGCATGTGTCTGGTCACCGCATATGAAGAAAAATGTGAAGAAGGTGGAAAGGGTACAGAGGCTGGCAACAAGGATGGTACCAGGATTCAGGGAGTTAGACTATGAGGAAAGACTGAGGAAGCTGGGGCTGACCACATTAGAAGAGAGAAGAACAAGAAGAGACATAATAACTATGTATAAATTGGTGAACAAGATTGACATACTGGACAGAGAGTTGATAAAGGTGACCATAAGTAATCATCTCCGAGGACATGGAAAAAAGCTAATAAAGGACATCTGTCTAAATGACGTGAAAAAATAGTTTCCCGCATCGTAGCATTGATAAGTGGAATAAACTGAGCAGTGATGTCGTTGACGCGGTGTGTGTCAATCAGATGAAAGAGAGATATGACAGGAATGGACAAGGAGATAGGTCACAGAGAGCTTAGCTCGGGCCCTGTAATACACAAATAGGTAAATACAAATAGGTAAATACACACACACTTTAAGTACTTTTTCAACATCTAAGACATTTACTTTTATTTCTTCCAATTAACTAAAAAGGTTTGCAATAAGATTTCATCATTTTTTAGTTAGAATTGCATTGTTGAGAAGAGGAACAAAATCCATCAACTTTGAAATGCTGCAGCAATTTGAGGGCTGAGAGTAAGAGAAAGGAGTAATCCTGGAGTGATAAGCCTACAAAGGGGAAGGGAACTGCAAGGTGACAAGGTCAAACTAAGATGAATTATGAGGTCAGAGAATGAAGAGATGGAGTCTTTCATTGCAGAAGAATTATTTTGTGGAGGCTGCTAATGTCTAATAGTCCTATATATGCAGACAATGCATTCATCATCAATGACTCAACCAGGTAAGGACCTTTCTTTCTGTAGTGCTGATTTAAGTGTATGAATATATGAATTGTTAGGCATGAAGGCATTTTCATACAATGAATTTAAACCTTTGGATCGATGTCACTAAATTATAAGTGAATAGACTGAATAAAATTTGTTTTTCTGGGTGTGTCTTAAGCACACAGTTAAGTATATCTGAACTGTGCTTAATTTTTGTGCTTAAGACTTAAGAAATGGTCTTGGAAGTTGAGCATAAAACGAAACATAACTTCAGCATTAAACATACTCCACCTACTTAAGAATCATTGGGAATATGTTACCAGGCCTTTGGAATGGCACTACTAATGAAGAAAAACAAACAGTATCCTCCATACAGTTAATTTCTACAGTACACCTGGCTGATTAGCATGGGTATTGGCCATGTGACACAGGCAGCAGGTATGTAACAAATAACAAACTCAAATGGAATAACAGACAAAATCTGGACATGCAGAGATTTTTGGTCACGTTTCTGGATGTTCGTAAGTCAGGAGTATCTGTGCAATTTATCGACTACAAAGCCAACATTCATAGCTCATGAACTGGTTTGTTATGAAAGCTGAATAGGATTTGCAGTCAATATAATACATAATACAGTATAAATAAACACAATATGAGTGAAGGCTACTAACTCATAAAACATGCATTTAATGAAGTTTACTACAAACCACCATAAGGTGATTGATAATTCATTGCTTAAGCAAATTTGAAAATTTGTAGTTTCATTATCCTAATAACCACAGATCAATGCTCCAGGCAAATGCAACATTACAGACTTACTTCATAAAAGTGTAAAAACAGATAATTTCAAGAATGCCTGATACATTTTCCCTTACTCAAGACTTCTTAGTAATTTCAACCAGTTTATCCTCATGAAGTGGTTGGTAATTCAACAGACTGGCATATGAAACAAGAAGTTTTTTCCAGTAGCATAGCACATCCTTCATCCTTAGATGGTTCTTGATGAAGTTCTGACCTCTTTCAGCAATTTGGGAAACAACAGGATCATTCTCTTGGGCAAACTGAAGAAGTTCCCTGAAATTATTAGATTTTTTGCAAGGTAATAGTACATTTCAAATATTACAACATCTAATTACTGGAACCTGAAACACATGACAATGAACATTCATTATGAAAAATGTGCAATGGAAAAAAAAAAGTAATTTGTTCTAGGGAATTAGAAAATAAGAAAAAATTCCATTATTTCAAAAGAAAAAAGAAAATGAGCATATTTTCATGACTACATTTGAAATAACACATCAAATATATACAGTACCCTACCCAAGATTTGTGCCTAGTTCCAAATTCTTTTGATCCTGGGTTTTGCGTATTATCATCCCTATTTGAGCTACTCTGGCAAATATGAGTCCCAGTTAGCTATTGTTTGCATCATACATATGCATACTATAGTAAATCCCACCAGTTCCTCTCTCTCTCTCTCTCTCATCTCTGAACACCAAAGAAAGGCAAGGAAAAGGAAAAAAAGAAGGAAGAGACAGGCAGCCAATAGACAAGCAGTGGTTCACACAGCTGCTGGGTTAGTCCTGTGAGTTTTAGTTTGTTATTCTGAACAAATTTTTACTAAAATTTCAATGCTCACACTAATGATGAGTTTGTTATTCCAATTAAATATTGATTAAAATTTTAGTGTACTATTGCAGTTATAAGTTATAATGTGTACTTTGTCATGTATACTACGTGCATTGTTATGTACACTTCTGTATGTTAGTTAAACACTATCTACAATCATACATGGTGTAGCCCTAATAAAGCACTCCACACTAACACACACACACACACACACACACACTTGTATATCATTAACACCCTTAACTCTGTCAACTCCTGCTGGAAAGGAATATTATCATGTACTACATCCAGAGTTAAACCATAGCACACATAGCCACATATCTGCATAGCATAGCCATTTAACAACATACTATAGTCTACCAATGTTGCCTCATAGAGAGACTGTTCCCTACTCCACACATTCCCCAATCCTGACACAACAGCAGATTTTATTTATCTTTTAATATTGCAGGTATCTTGAAATTTCCTTTTCAAATGAGATCAAGTCAAAAGAAGGTGGAAATATGAAAGTAGGCAGAGAGTTCCAGAATTTACCAGAGAGAAGGATGAATGATTGAGAGAGGTGGACAGAAAAAGTGAGAAAATGGAAATGGTTTTTTGAAGATCAAAAGAGCAGTTGGCATGAGGACTGTAGTAGATGATAGCAAGAGATGCAACATTGTGGCTGAAGACAATCAGTTAGAGGAAAGGAGTTGACAAGACAAAAAACTTTTGACTTTATCATGTATAAAGAATTGTATGAGTTGAACCTCCCTTCCCCCCATACATGTGAAACACATTCCATACATGTATGGATAAGTCTCCAATACAAAGATAGCAAGTGGGGAAGTGAGAAAAACTGACAGACACACCTCAGAATGCCAAACTTGTTTTAGCTAAAGATGAGATGTGAAATTTCCAGTTTAGATTATAAGTAAAGGAGAGATTGAGGATGTTCAATGTAGAAGAAGGGGACAGCTGAGTGTCACTGAAGGAAAGGGGATAATCTGGTAGGTTGTATCAAGCTAATACATAGAAGAATATTTTTGAGGCATTGAACAATACTAAGTTTGCTCTGCCTTAATCAGTAATTGTAGAGCGATCAAAAGGCATTCTGTGGCTTCCCTGATTGATTTGCTTACTTCCTGAAGGGTGAGTTGTAAATGAAAGATAAGGAAACGTTCAGGGTGAAATCATCAGCATCATCAGTGTTGGAGTGGATGGGACAAGAGTTTGGTTTAGATCATTAACACCTTCCCAGCAGCAGGACAAATGAGTGTACTAAAAAAAAAAAAAAAAAAAAAAAAAAAAAGTCAATATCCATACTTCTAATATATAGTTTCCCCACAAATGGGCATTCCAGATTGACATCTATATGTAGACTCACACAGCATGCATCCCTCCTATTAAATTGAACTATATTCCATATTATTAGTCAGTTTGTGTTTTACTAATGAATCAATTGATATTTGCTGGAATTGAATTTTTCTGGAACCAGGTGTTACGCAGGGACTGTACGAGACCTCCAAGTAGTACTCGCTTGGGAACAGGTATAGAAATTACAAATTAACAGCTGCATCACAACAATGTTGTAACTCTTTCTTTGTACCTGATTTGGGATTTATTGGTTAAATGTAGAATGCTTCATACTTGCTAAACTTCTTACCCTCCAAATATGATTTGCTTTACATTCTAGCTGTTTTTCAAAGCATAGATATTGTTGAAAAGGTCATTATTTGAAAAAGCCAAAGAACATCACGAATGGAACAAAGCAGCTTGCAGACATTCTAAAACAACACTTTCTGAAATATTTCCAGTGATGGAAGTACTAACCATAAGATCACATTGGAGGCGATTTAGATGTAATCAAAATGAATGGATACTTTACAAAAGATCTTGTAGTACTGTCATACATACCCATTCAGACAATGCTAACCTTATCTCATTTTTAGAGGCACCAGTTCTGACAGGAATGTAGTGGACCCATGGCTTCATTCTGGGATAAAAGAACTCAATCCATCTGTCTTCGGAGTGAAACACTAGCGAGCCGCATAAAAACAAGTGCTTGAACCTGAAGCTTGCCGCTACTCCCCGGTAGTTGAAGAGATACTTGTACTGGCAATGGTCTTCTAAGGACACTTCACTTGCAGGTGGAGCAAACAGTGTATCCTGAATAAGTAGATGGTAAAATCATCTAAATAAGTTGGGATTTTAGCATATGAAGTACAGTATTTTTAATCAAAATTATCAAAGGTGTATGAGTAATTGTAACATAGGTTTGTAATTCTATGCTGAACATTTATAACACTAATGCTACTGTCACACATTCACATATGTGAGCCATGCATCCTCCTGTATGTAGAATTTTGCCCATATGGCAAACACCTCATAAAATCCACCTAACACCCTTGTGGTGTGGGAAATATACCTGAGCGTACTAGGGGCATGCATGCGGACGCCATGTATCATAATTGATGGCTCCTGAGATGCAGATTAAAGCTCTGAATATGAAATGAAGGATTTCACCTGATATTTGAAGATTTTCATGTATTCAGATAATAATTAGATCCCAATATTTTTCTTTTAAAAACTTTAATCTTTGGTAGTAGGCTACACATCAATCCTGCTGTGATTTGTGAGATATAAACATACACCTGGCATATGGCATTGGCAGTGACTGTTAGAGTTAGAGACTACAGGGCTAATAATCATAGTTTTTTTTACCATCATTTTTTTTTACAAGTATGCAAGGTAAGAATGTTAAAAGATAAGTATAATTTTAATTGTATGAAAGTGTGTCTTACCTCAAGGAGGAATGGCATCACATTAAAGAATGCAGTGAAGCTTGCCTTTGTCAAGGCCAAAATTACCGACACTGACTACGTTAGTTTTGGTTTATACAATGCATGGTGCATGGTCACTTGGCAAATTCTTCCTGACTGGTGTCATTTTATGTGAATTACCAGTAAGTATGACCAATTATATATTGATACCTTGAAAAAAAAGACTCATTTTGTGGTGTATGTAGTACCTATCATCACTTTGTCTACATCTGCAAAGATGTCTGGGGTTTTATTTTTGAGCCTCTGTTGCCACCAACCACTATCTCAATACTGAACCTTGGCCTCATAGGACACAGGGTCATTTGCTGAGACATTTATTTTGGAGAAAAAGGTGCACCTTATGACCCATCAAACACAGTACCTCTCGCCAGTACGTGGGTGGTGTGGTATCTTTGGAACGTGTTCCAAATATATGGCCATGTCCACGTCAAAGAGTCAATAGACGTGTGAATGGCCACACCACATGGTTCATACATGGATGATACCGGAAGTGTACCAGGCCCTTACGTGTCCTGTCATGCCAGAGCCTCTCGAGTCTCATACTACCTTGCCCCACACACAGTTCCTCAGGTTAGATGCCAAACCACACTACCCAAACGTTCCTGCCACTGTGCACCCAAATAATACAAGACATATAAAAGCTGTGCGTGGACCATACGTCGACAGCTCATGTATTGCCTGTCTGTGTGACAGATCTCTAACCACCACTCCACTCCCAGCAGTAGGCAGTGTTTTATCTGTGTGTTTCTCAGTGTGTATGCTGTGTTAACATGTTTGTTGTTTCTGTGTGTCACTTTGTGCCTGATGTGTTTAGAGATATGTTGCCTGTCTGTCAGTGTTTTCACATGTGCTAACCTGTAAATAAAGATTCAAGATGTGCATTTATGCAACTTGGTTTTCATACCCTTTATGTGATTCTTACTAATAACAGCAGTATGTAAATGCAATGTAAATAATATAAAACATTATAATTAATATAAAATATGAAAAACTAAATAAATAATGATAGCAATTTATACTGAGAGAAGTAATAAACACAGGTATACAATTGAAACAAATACAATGAAAAAGGAATTAATAGGGAGTGTAAAATATGGAAGGTGAGATATGGAAGTAACAATACTGGACATACCTGAAAATTGACTATTGTTTGATAGCCTTTGTGTGACTTTAAATAATAATAGCAAAAAGTAAATGCAATGTATGTAATCTATGATATGCATATAAAATGATAGACATAACATATCTACAGAGAGTTGTATATAAATATTGTAATTTATATTGAAAGAATTAAAAAATACAGATAGACATATGAATAGAATACAACAATAAATTAAAGGGCGTTGTTGACTCTCCGAAAGTACTGCATGCCAAATACCAGCGAATGTGTGGCACATACCAATGTCGTACTGGCAGCGGCACGTGGTGCTGGTGGGGGCATGGCTTATTTCCTCATAAGCACCTTGTATGCCCTGTGTGCATCGGCTGCTTTGCATGTACATATGTGCACCCTATGTACTTCTGATCACACAAGCACCTGTTAGATCACTCGGTTACACGTTTTTTGGTGGTGGGGATAAATTATGGCCACATATCTCCACGTATGAGGAAAATTCTACATACAGGAGGATATGTCGCTCACATGTGTGAATGTGTGACAGTAGCATAACTTTTCAATAATAACTCAAGTTACTTAATTAAGAAAACATACTAACAGCATCTGACTTCCAAGCTTGGTTTTTTGTGTACTGAGCATTAACAAGATGAGGAGAGTCCCGCGAAAGGTAAATCAAAGGGTCCCTCTCAGAGCTGGTACGTGATCCTCTGAAGAATGTTCACAGAAGAATCTAATTTAGAATCTGATTCAATTAAGAATCTCATTATAAGATAAGGTTTATCTGTGTTGCATAGTTAATGAGTAAATAATTCAGATTAAAAGAAAAACGATAATGGTAGCTAATCAATGAAAGTATAATTATAAAATCTAAAACAAATACTATAATCAATATACAAAACTGCTACAGCTTAATATACATATTTTTGGATAATATTGATTATCAATTGGCAAGTTTTAATTTTTTTCCATTTTTATGAGATTTCATTCAGTAATGAACAATAATTGAAATCAAGATTTTGCAATGAAATAGGTTTCGAAGGAATTATTAGTGTTAGCAGCCAAAATGTGGACTGTGATAATCATACATATACATAATAACATTTTTTCTATTTCTGCAAAAACCCAGGAAAAATTGCATTGGAATGACAAGCTCACTCATGGAATAGATAACAGAAACCTGAAAAATGCTTGTGTCTTCTTAATTTGCCACTGCCACTTCTTGGAAGCAGCAGCAAGGGAAGCACGATGAAGATCCCACCGGCCCAGCCCTGTTGGGTAGAGAGAGATAGCTGGACCACCCTCCCAAAATGTCCAGGCTGGATAGGTTATGTCAATGTACTCTTCAGTCTGGGAATAACAGAGAAATGAATACAGACAGTAAAAAAATTACTCTAGTATAAAGCCAAGAGCTATGCTGAATGACAAAAAAAAAAAAAAAATAAATAAATAAAATAAATAAATAAATAAATAAAAAAAAAAAATAAAATAAATAAATAAATAAATAAAAATAAAATAAAAATAAAAATATATAAATAAAAAAGAAAGTCTGAAAAGTAGGTTGCACACATTACAATGAAATCTAAAATATTCCTCAAAAGTCTGCAGCTAAGAGTACTTTGTGAAAACTCAAACCTTTTATTATCCAAAGGTGGCGACTTGCTGGCTTACAAATTTATTAAGATTGTTTTCTTCATTACTAAACATGTTGTCTTGCTGGCTTAAAAAGTACCATCATTCTTGATTCATAACAAGAAAATCTTATCTTGGGGAAAGGTTCACTGTCCTCTAATCTTATCAGTTACAGTGTTTCTAGATTAAACTTTTGCCTCTAAATTTTCATTTCTCCAGTATATTTCATCTCATTCTTTATTTTATGTTGCTCTTTCTGTAACTTTTGTATAAAAATCAATAGAATTATGAACTCGAATATGTATATCTGTTTCTATATAGCAGCCATGACATCTATGGTTACAAAGAGCAAATTGTTTCAACTTCAATGAACTGAAGTGGAGTTAGTTCTAGATGATATGGCTATACTTCAAAACACATACTTGGAAAAACTTGTATGATGATATGAGTATTATTATTATTATTATCATCATCACCATTTACCATAATTCAAGAGTTTGTATAGAAGGCATCCAAACGAAAAAATTATATCCAGTGGAGACTCAAATTTACCTTTATGACACTTGTGAATGGGAGCATAAACTGTACAGCACCTGTTTTACCAAACAAACTGAGAATACAAAGATCTATAAACTGCCATGGCCACAATGCCCATTTCACCACCATCAATAACAGTGCTTCTGGCAAAGCCTCCTACAACTACCCAATGCCCAAGGCCTACACTGCTTTGCCTTCCTCAGGACACTGTCAGTCTTGTTAGCAAGTCCGACAGAATTGCAAACGCATCAGTTGATCTAGATATATCTGAGCAATAGGCAGAAAACTAAGACGCACTAAAGAGCATGATTAATGAACTTGTGTACAGATTACATACCACCTTAATCCTGCCGTGTCAATCTTGTAAACACAATTGTTGTGATGTACTTTAATGGAATTCATATACGGACAACCTATGAGGGTTGGTTAACCCTGTATCAGCAACCAGTGAACCATTCTTTTGACTTAGTGATGTATGAACTAAAAAGCAATGAAAAGATATACTACTACAGTATACTCAGGTGTAGGAGTGATTATCCTGTAGACTCCAAGTGAGACATGGATCTTATGAGTTCAATGCCATGGAAAGCTATATGTAACTAACTTGGTGATCTTCAGTATAGAAGGAAGAGAGTGAATACACTGGTAAAAAATTAGATGTTAACGATATCTCTGTATGTAGCTTGTCATTAACATTTAGCGAAGTGAATATAAGGCAGAGCACATGCCTTCCCCTCAGTCAGACAACAAGAGAAGTGTTAGTTTTTGGAAGGTATACTCATCATGAAGTTTTTGTTTCATTCTCTACTTTGTCTTTGTTGTAAGTAATACTTAGAGAAGTTTTCCTATGTGCCTTGAGTGTCTTAATTTTTTATGTGTTCAGTATATTGTGTATACATGATTGAAATGACAGCAGGAGAGCAGTACACCCATCCAGGTGTAAATCAGTCCTGCACAGGCATTACCATGAGCAGGAAGTTTGTGATGTCTCACCAGACTTCACTGATTTCTAAACTGCATAGTTCTGCCTACACAGGTAAAAACCACTTATAAAGGGAACCTACACCCACCTGGGTGTGATATTTTCTTGTTACTGTTCTCCAATCAAATATGGATTTTTACACATTAATATGAATAACTCTGCCATTATCATACTCATAACTATTATTATTATTACTATTATAATTATCATTACTATCATCATTATTAACTAATTATGTTCAGTACTATTATCACTATTTTTATTATTACTATTGTTATTATTGTCTTTGTCATTATTATTGTCATTATCATAATTATTACTACTATTATTTTCAGTATTATTATCACTATCATTATTAGTTAATGTTATTATTACTATTGTTATTATTGTCTGTCTTTATCATTGTCATTATCATCATTATTACTATTATTTATTTTCAGTGTTATTATCACTATCATTATTAGTTAATTTTATTATATTATATTGTCTCAGTCATTATTACAATTATTATTATTATTATTATTATTATTATTATTATCATCATTGTTATTATCATCACTATTATTGTTTATTCTGTGCTCTGTGGCACACGAACTGCATGAGTAAAAACTGTGCATGTGAAACAAGCCTAAGAAGTGCAAAGACAATAAATACATCAGTACATTTAATATACGTATTAGCATTTTGCAAGAAATATACATGTATGTACCTATATACCCTCATGTAAATTCATACAGGTGCTCAGGGGAAACTTTGCTTATGGCCATACAACCATCTGATATCACAAGATAGTCCATTTTATACCTTGCATACACCTGAGAAAAACAAATCCAAAGTCTCAAACCACTTATTCTGTAACTTAATGAATTAGAGTGGAGACTCAATACTCGAACGTCTAAATAGTCAAACTTTTCAATAGTTGAACGCAAAAGTTTGAATTAATACTAAAAAAATACCTATTAGTCGAACGTCCATCCACATGGCTGTAAACAAAGGGTTTCTCCCTTCCCGCCACACCACACGCCCCACCGCAGCTAGTTTATCCTTCGCTGTCGTAAGAGTAACACTGTCCTTCACTTTCTCTCTGCAATTTTTTTTTTTTTTTTTTTTTCATTTAGAAGCTTACAATGGCACCGAAGAGGCTTGTTAGTGGTGACAATAAACCTACAAGAAAGAGTGAAGTGACAACCATCAAAAGGAAAAAGGAGATTATTGATAAATACGAGAAAGGAAGAAGAATACCCAATCTTGCAGCTGAGTACTGTATGGCTAAATCTACAGTAGCCACAATACTGAAGAAGAAAGAGCTCATTAAAAGAGTTCATGTGGCGATTGGTGTGAAAAGACAATTTAAGCGACCTGCGGCAGTGGAAGAAATGGAAAAATTGTTGATTGGATAAACCAAAGGCAGATGGCTGGTGATTTTTTGTCAGAGGGCATAATTTGTGTGAAGGCTAAGCTGCTGGATCGCGATCTTATTTCTGATACTATATCTGACTCCAATGATGATTTTAAAGCAAGTAAAGGGTGATTTGTGAATTTCAAGAAAAGAACTGGAATTCATTCTGTTGTGAGGCACAATGAGCCCCCGAAGTCGGCAGTAAACATATGCTATACATCACTGTATCACCAACTCCCACAATGGATGGTGGGAGCGACAGTGATTTCACAATGTCCGATTCCGTCACCTCTCCCACGCCTTACTTCTACACCTCAGGTCTCTTGTCATGTTGCAGGGAGACATCTTTTGAATGAGAGTGGTATCAGAAGGACTTTGGAATTAACGGTTTCTACAATAATAGAAAGCAAAGATAGTGATGTTCTGGGCTCTGATACGGATATAGGAGGTTCAACCACCGAGGGCGAGGACATTCCACCAGCAACTCCTATTGCATGTATTTTATGTATATTTTTGAAAAAAATATACAAATTAGATAACTTTGTGAACATTTTGATTGAGAGAGAGAGAGAGAGAGAGAGAGAGAGAGAGAGAGAGAGAGAGAGAGAGAGAGAGAGAGAGAGAGAGAGAGAGAGAGAGAGAGAGAGAGAGAGAGAGAGAGAGAGTCTATATAACAAAGAGAAGTGTTTGCCAGGACACAAGCCCATGAAAGACAGGCTAACCCTGCTTCTGTGCGCCAATGCTAGCGGAAACTGCAAAATTAAACCGTTGCTTTTTTCTATACTTGGGTTTGGTAATGGCTGGAACGAATTACCTGATTTATAGGTATCAATAGTCGAACCTTTTAATACTCGAACGGCCATTTGGAACTAATTAAGTTCGAGTATTGAATCTCCACTGTATACACTGAAAACAGATAAAAAAAAAAAAAAATCAATTAATGACAGAACATCAAGCCAACTACAGAGATTTCAATAAAATACCTTACTGAAGGAGAACACTGGCATCTTCATTCCATATGACTGAGGAACCTGTGGCCAATCTCGAGTGTTGATCACCATCTCCATGTCTGGTAACTTGTCAATCACCTGTAAGTCATTGAGAGATGTGTGGAATGTACTAGCAAACCATCACAAAAAAAAAAAAGAAGGAAAAAAAAACTATCTTTGGCATGCAATTCTCATATTTGACCAATGATTGAATCCCCCAAAAATAACATTTTGGATTTAACAATCCACAAAACAAAATAAAGATAGGTGAAAATTTTCCTCTCTACTTGTACTTTGCCTTTATTTTCTACTAAATTTGCTACTGCATGATTGTAAGGGAAAAACAAGAATGTAGGAGAATGGAATATATAAAGATGCAGAGATTATCAAATGGATTTTTAAACAATAGAGATTTTTAACTGATCAATTGTGGAATATAAATAGTACCTGGTGAAAGAGCCTTTCTAGAACATGTCAACTCAAGGGATTGTAATAGTATATAAATAACAGGCTTTAAATTGTGAAGTTTCAATTAAGCTACGTCTCCTTTTCAAACCCAATCCATAACTGCCTGCCACCCCATCTCCACTTCCTCCTTCTTTCTACATTTCTCACACCTCACTTCATGGGCACGGTTATGTAATAATGTCACAACGCAGGAGTCAAATGTGATCATGTACATAAAAAAATGGCCATAGTTGAGGAGGAAATTTACCACACACACACTTCTACCTTTCCTTCTTGCTGGAAGATTGCCTATATTCAGCCTGTTCCAAAAAAGGGTGACCGTTCTAATCCCTCAAACTACTACCCTATAGCTTCAATCTCTTGCTTGTCTAAAATTTTTTTTAAATTATCCTCAATAGGAAGATTCTTAAACATCTGTCACTTCACAATCTTCTATCTGATTACCAATATCGGATCTGTCAAGGCCATTCTACTGGTGATCTTCTGGCTTTCCTTACTGAGTCTTGGTCATCCTATTTTAGAGATTTCAGTGACACTTTTGCTGTCACATTAGGTATATCAAAAGCTTTTGATAGAGTCTGGCACAAAGTTTTGATTTTAAAACTGCCTTCCTACAGTTTCTATCCTTCTCTCTGCAACTTTATCTCAAGTTTCCTTTCTGACCGTTCTATTGCAGCCCTGGTAGATGGCCATTATTCTTCTCTTAAATCTATTAACAGTGGTGTTCCTCAGGGTTCTGTCCTGTCACCCGCTTTTTTTCTATTATTCATTAATGATCTCCTTATCCAAACTTCTTGCCCTATCCACTCCTACACTGATGATACCGCCCTACATATTTCCACTTCCTTTCAGAGACAACCAACCCTTCAAGAAGTCAACTAATCACACAGGGATGCCACAGAATGCCTGATCTTATTATGATTTCTGACTGGGCCTGAGAAAACTTTGTAGTGTTCAATGCCTCAAAAACTCAATTCCCCCGTCCATCATCTCGACACAACCTTCCAGACAACTATCCCTCTTCTTCAATGACACTCAACTGTTCCCCCTCTTCTTCATTGTATATCCTCAGTCTATCCTTTACTTATAATCTAAACTAGAAACTTCACATCTCATCTCTTGCTAACACAGCTTCTATGAAGTCAGGCATTGTGAGTCGTCTCTGCCAGTTTTTCTCATCCCTCCAACTGCTAACCCTGTACAAGGGCCTTATCCATCCTTGTATTGAGGACTCTTTGCATGGTTGGGGGAGGGGGGGGTTCCATTCACACAGTTTTATTAGACAGAACGAAATCAAAAGCTTTTCATCTCATCAACTACCCTCTTCTGACTGACTATCTTCAACCTTTTTCTCACTGCCACAATATTGCATTTCTTGCTATCTTTTATCTCTATTTTCATGCCAACTGCTCTTCTGATCTTGTTAATTGGATGCCTCCCCTCCTCCTACAGCCTCTTCGCACAAGGCTTTTTTCTTCCTTTCACCCCTATTCTGTTCAACCCTCTAATGCAAAAGTTAACCAGTACTCTCAATCATTCATATCTTTCTCTAGTAAATTCTGAAACTCCCTGCATGCTTCCTATGGCTTGACATTTTTAGGCCAGCTTCCCCTCATGCATAAAAAAAATATAAAAAAATAAAGTAACTGGTAGAGTTGTGAATGAGACAAAACACTTACTAAATTCCAATTGAGACTACTGGCTTTAACCAGAGAGACCAGGTTCCCCAGTAGAACTGTGTTACTGAATACTTTAGCAAAACACGTATATGTACTTTTAGCAACTGGTCTCACAAAAAAACAGTAATTTTTTGCTTCACTCAAGACATTTCAATTTACTAGATCTAATATCTGCCTTGAATAAATGTTACTCTAGACTGTGGTCATGCCAACCAGGACAAACTCTTGTGTCTGCACATTGGTGTACATGCTGGAAATATAATATTTCAAGTAAAAAAAAAAAAAAAAAAAAAAAAAAAAAAAAAAAATCACAGAGCAAATAAAATTAACACCAAACCTTCAAGTGATATTAAGTTACCTTCAGAATGAAGTGTTCAATGCCACTGCATCGGCTGGGGAACATGCAGTCTCTTTGCCTGTACAGTTTGTGGTTGATGATTTGATAAAATGTTCCCCTGAAAAAAAAAAGAAAAAAAATTACATACATATATATATATATATATATATATATATATATATATATATATATATATATATATATATATATATATATATATATATACTTATGAAATCTCATGGCTGTATATACAAAATCTTCATTACAATCATATGTTGCAAAAGTTTGGAAGATAATGTTAGTCTTGACAGGAAAAAAGTTGAGGTGAAAAGCAGGACGTATTTTCTGTATAGACTGGCGAGACTGGTCAAATAGAGGTATCGGCAAGATTGTACTCCCCAACCCATATTTCAAGTTTAGGATGGGGGATGATCTTTATATATAAAATAAAAGGTACCTTGATTTTTTTGCTTCAGCAGTGATGTGGAACAAAAATTGAAATTATTTCAGAAATACTACTCTCATAAATAAATTCACCAATTTATATAGAAACTGAGGGAGAGAAAGAAAGACAGACAAAGAATAGAAGAGATTAAGTGGGGTTAGAGAATAAAGACAAGCTTGTGATCTATGGAGAAGTGGCAATAATGGGGGGAATCTGGTGCAGCCCACACCCCAACCCTAGAATGGCCAGTTTAGGGTGGCTGTATTTCAAAACTGGCAACAGTGGTAGTGAGGGAGCAACCATATTATGGCTCCCCAGGGTCCATCAGCCAACCGTGTGAGCAGTGGCTCCCTCCAAAATAAAGTGGGTCATCTTATATACAAGTAATAAGTCAAAACATAAATTTTCCCTAAAAAATTAGGGTTCATCTTATACATGGAGTCATCTTATAGTCCGGAAAATACAGTAAGTAAATAAGAACTGAACTTTGTAAGATCAAAATCATTTACCTTTTGGTGGTGAGCTTCATGGCGAGTGTCACTTAAACATTACATAACAAAGAATCAACGAGACAGTTTGACAGTTTATGATTTGGTCCAGCCACAATGTTCCAGCTTGCGGGTGATGTGGTTTCATATTTCATGCTTGCTAAGCCTTATGATATTTTGGCCTTTGGTAGGTTGGTGATATGTAATATTTGTGATCTTTCTAGGTTTGTGAATATGGATCCTTCCAAAAACACGAAAGAGAAGGGTGTTACAAGTAGAGTGAAGGAATGCGTGCTTATCAAGAAACGTAAAATATTTTTGCTTACAAAAAACTTATCATCATAGCCAAGGCTGAGGCAGGTGAGAAGCTCCATAAGTAGGCAGATTTTACTCTGATAATGAGTCCACCGTGCATAACATGGTGAAATGTAAAGATACCATAAAGAACACAGTGCAGCAGGTGTGAAGGTAACTCATGACCCCCAACTTCCCCTGCATGCTCACTGTCCAGCCACTGTATGTAAGTAAGAGCTTTGTTGTATGTGGAATAAAAATGTTTATGTTTAATGAATGATCAATTTGAGGGCAGTTATAGGGGGGATCTTGGTGAGCCCTGGTCCCAATCTTATTTATAACATAAGGTTATACATACATAAATACATGCATACAGTCTTCCTTACATCTATAAATAGGGATTCTGCTAAAAGTCTGATCAGACATATTGAAAGATACTGCACGACAAAGAATAAGCTGCCAACTAGAAATCTGTTAGTCATGGAAGCTATAAAGAAAAGTCTACATATATAAACATCTTCCTACAAACTATTCTCATCAAATTAGAGTCACCAGGTATACATATACTGTATGTACTAATAAATACAGAGTCCTAGTTGCAATACACCTACATTAAGATCATCCACTGAGAGAGTTAAAGTTAGCCTTACTTACTTGAGGGAATGATAATGATAAGACAAGAAAGATCTACAAAAAGAATGAATAAAAATTGAAGGAACATTTGGAAACTTCCTTATTAATTTAATCTCTCTACTGACTGGATCAGAATTTCCCACATGCTAAAATAAACTGTCACTGATACTCTGAACATCCATCCTGACCTGTTGATTTTTCCTCTAGAGTTCTGTCATTCTGTCTCTTGAAAAAATGAAAATAAAGAGTTATGGAGACTGAGAGAGAGAGAGAGAGAGAGAGAGAGAGAGAGAGAGAGAGAGAGAGAGAGAGAGAGAGAGAGAGAGAGAGAGAGAGAGAGAGAGAGAGAGAGAGAGAGAGAGAGAGAGAGAGAGAGAGAGAGAGAGAGAGAGAGAGAGAGAGAGAGAGAGAGAGATAGTAAGGGGGAAGTACATTAGCAAGAGAAAGCATTCTTTGTGCTCACCACTAGGGAAAAGTCATCAGTAGAGACAAAAAGATATCTTTATTACTGGAATATTTTCATACTTCTTCACTTCTAATTACATATGTATAGTGTATTCAGGAACATATGTATGTAAATTTACCTTTCTCTGGCAGACTGGAGTGTCTCTTTGCTTATTCCATCTTTGAACACAAAGAGATCATCTTTTATTAGATGATAATGACACGAACATTTGTCAGCTGCACATGGCTTGTATGCTGATACTGCCTCATCTATCTTTGCAATAAAATGAGCCCATTTCTCATTGGTATCTGAAAAAAAATGTGAAGTACATATAAAAACTTGCAGTGAATATAAAATGTTCTGTAATGAAACATGGTGTCTTATCTGTTTTATCTAACACTACTGGATACCTATTCTCAAGAATTTCTTTCCCAAGAGAAAATGCTCACAACATAAGAACTTCTATCTATTTGTCTTTGCATTTCCTACTTGCAATCGCTAATCTCTCATGCTCCTCTCTCCTCTATCTCTTAAATATTGCATCATAACTATTTAACTGTTGGCTTAAATTTTGCACCAACATCTATCATATACAAATATATGCAAAATCCAACATTTGATTTGGATATGCCTTAAACTGTTTGGTCACTGAGAAATATTGCAGGGTAGTTGGCAGATTATACATGGTAGTTAGGAAACTACATATGTAAGTACATATTGTATTTATTTATGGTAAAAACTTCACCTGACTGACAGATTACATGATGCACTTTAATAATGAAATTCCTTTAGCAAATGGTTAAAAAACTGCTATGTAGCAGCCATAAAATAAAGCAGCTGTAAGGTATAAATGTAATGTCACATGATTAAGAACATGTAGAGCAGGGGTTCTCACCCTTTTTCTTGTTTAGAACTCCCTGAGTTATGAAGCCATCTACCCAAACCCTCCAGTAATCTGACATCTAATAGAATGTTAATTTAGTGACTGACACTAACTCAATATGCAATGGTAATGCAAAAGATATGAGATCAGCCATCTAAGAACCCCTGGGAATCTTCTTGTGAACCCCTTGGAGGTTTGCAAATCCCAGATTGAAAACCCAGTGTAGAGTTTGAAAAACTCTAAAATGGTAGTTAGAATTTTCTGTTTCCTTTGCCATCCAAGTGAAACAAGGGAGAGATTAAAGACTGTATAGGAATACATAACTCCATCAATATGATTTAAAAGGAAAATGAGTAACCATAGTCCATTCTGTGGAGGTTGAACCAAGGAAGCTATGTGAGCAAACGTGTTAGTAAACTAAACACTGGCTAGCTTCATAACTCTGATTCTTACTCAACACTGATGTATTTGACTTACAGCCATACTGTGTTCCATAACTGCCATCAGAAATAAAAAAAAAAACACCTTTTATCCTACAATGCACAGCACTGTACTCACCTTTAGCAATTTTTTTTCTTTTCTTATGTAAGAAGGATAACCAGCCAAGAGCAACAAAAACTGAGCCAGGAAGAAAAAAAAAAAAAAAAAAAAAAAAAAAAAAAAAAAAAAAGACCACTGAGGTGCCAGTCCCAAAATAAGATATGTAGTCAGAAGGGAACTCAAAGGATGATATAGGAGTCATCAATTTTCTTTTTCTATATTGTTACTTACTTACTTGTTACTTGGGGTGTTTGTTCAAGGCTCCGCTCCACTGTGAGGCAGCGCTCAGCAGAGCCTCCCTCAAAAGCAACTAGCATCTATAATTGTCTTTGATTTCCATGCCATTATAATCATAAACTTCCTTGAACAAATATGTCTTCAATTGGCACAACCTTTAATATCACTTGGCAGTTTATTGTAAATCCTTGGTGCGCATCTTGCAAATACTCGACATCCCATGTCAAGGTTATTTTTTGGCTCATGTAGTCTGTATGGGTCTGCATCGTGTTCCTTGGTATGTGCACAAATGTATGAGTGTCAGGGGTCATTTCTCTAATTTTCGCAGTATCATATTTACTCAGCCATGTTTCAGTCAAAGCAAGAATATCCAGATTCTCATCATTAATTAAAGTTCTGATTTCTATTGTCTTGTTTCCAACTGACTGGACATTTAATAAACCACATTTCAACATAGAGCTCACAGCATTAGTAGCCATGATCTGTAATATTTCTGATCCTGTCAATCTCACTTTCCAACACAACACAACAACTATTATTCGCCGAGTGGTCAGTATTCTGTTTCTTAAACCTCACACAGTTTATGCATTTCTTCTCTGTAGATGTGCAATCCTTGGACTTGTGGTTGCCTGCACATTTAAAGCAAACGGGATGCTCACCATTTTTCTTGGCATTGCAGTTTGCCTCAGTATGACCATACCTTTGACAATGGTAACAGATAAGTGCATGATACCTGGTAAACTCCCCATTCAAGCTTAATCCTGTCCTGATGCTGATGCAACAACTGTCTTATCATTGGATCACATTTCAAGATGTAATGAACTGTGCCCCCTGCTGCTGGTTTGCAAAAAATATTCTCAATCTTTGACTTGATATCAGGAACTGCTTGAAGGTAGTCATTTCTTGCAATAATTGTATCAATGATACCCTCCTTAGTCTCTTCCTTATGGACATTACATAGCATTATCTTGGATTTAATTTTCTGAACAGATTTAGTTGTCAACTTTTCAACATTCTCCAGTTTCTGGGCTGCCTCATTTCTCAGACTCTCATCGGCAAAATTCATCACTATTTTTTTGCCATCATTAGCAAACTTTGTATCATTAATTTGCATTCCATCCAAAGCATGAGAAACTTCATTCTTCAGATTTGCTTCAGAATCCTGAGTTACCCTACAACAAGCAGGTTCTTTTTCATCCTCCTCTTCCTCTTCACATCCTGCCAAGGTGTGGAATTTTCCGAATCAGCAGAATTCAGCGACTCAGCAACTCCCGCCAAGCCTTCTGTAGCCTCATCGACCTTGATACTTATCTCCTCCATTCTTGCCATCTTATTACCAACTATTGCCATCATCTTGTCAGCTTTAGCAGTAATGCTCTTCAAATCAGACTTAAATTCCTCAACATCATTGATGAATTTCTTCAGAGCCGACACCTCAATGAAGCAAACATCGCACAGATACCTCACGTTGCAGATATTTTCAGATTTAATCCCTGCCAGATTCATACATTTCGTATGAGCCCACCGGCTACACAGACAACATTTAATGAATTTTGCTGGGTCTCCAGAATCAGAGCTACACTTATAACAGGACGAAGGTAATAATGCTGAAATGGCTTATTTCTCCGCCATCTTGAAGTCTTCCACTCCTTTTCACTTATTTTCTATCTAACGGCAACACTTTCCATAAATGTTTCTGTTTTTTTTTCATCACAAGACATTCATACACTACTGTGGTCACTGAGAAATCAGTGACAGCCTTTTTTCATGCAATAATATGCGTGAAAAGCGGAGCACCACTACAGAACTAGCAAGTATATGGCCTATAGAACCTGTAAGTATACTTGAAAAGTATATGTAGGAAGCGCTGTTAAGCTTCCGCCCATCAATGGCACAGGCAATTTTATTTATAGTGGTACCCATATTAGGGCCCATAACCTCACCCAAGTGCATTTTTGGTGTAACCATCTAGAACCTGAGTATCATGGTGACATGTAGGTAGCTTTAAACCACTCGACAAATGACATAGCTTCAAAGTGGTATGTAGTGGGAGTTGAACCTACGCGTGGACGTCTGCCGGATCCCACGCTCACCACCTTATCCACTACGCCATGGCGTAGAGAGAGTTGTTTTTAGAGGGCAGGCTGATTGACCCCTTGTATTGTGAGACACAATGGGAAACATTCAGTGAAGTCAGAGCTGGCTTAATGGTAAGTTCACAGCATCCTCTGAACCAGTGCTATTAGACCTCACTGGGAGTAATTATCACTTTGGCAGGTGTCTAATTACGATATATACAGTAGTTAAAAACACATTCAAAATACGACATTGGAATCATTCTTACATCAAATTTTCTGTGTATTTCTAACTGTTTTAATGTGTGAACTCTAATAAAGACTATTTGATTGACAACAAAAAATAACATGATAAATAATGAGACATAATGCTAAAAGACGGAGGCCTAGAGATAGATACTAATCAGAGGATCCAAGTAGTGTGAAATAACTGGAAGAGAACATCAGGAGTACTATGTGACAAGAAAATCAAAGCTAGAGTGAGAGGTAAAGTGTATGAGACAGTCATGAGGCTAGCTTTGTTGTAGAGAGCAGAAGCATGGCCTATGAAAAAGATACATAACTAAATAGCTGGATGTTGCAGAAATGAGGATTCTGAAGAGGATATGTGGGATGACAAGGGGGATAGAATACAAAATGACCAGATCAAAGATACAGTGATGGTAATGGAGGCGTTAGCATAAGCACAGAAGAGATTACAGTGGTTCGAGCACGTGAGAGGAAGATTACATGAGTGAGAGTGATGGAGATGGACGTACAGGACAGACACAGATGAGGGAGACCTAAGTTACAGCAGTAGGATTGACTGAAGGAGGATCTCAGAGAGAGAGAGAGAGAGAGATCTGTCAGAGGAGCAAGAGAGGGACCAGAAGCAGTGGAAATTACAAGTGAAGAGATGTGACCCCATATGAAAATAGAAAATGCCAACAGATAAAGAAGGAAAAGAAGAATGCTGACATCAGTATCTTGGCATGGCTGACTTATCCTTTTAAGATCAAATGCTGATATTGGTGTTGAGTCAAAATACCGGTGTTGTCATTTTGACCAGACACCTAGGTTGCTCACTAGGCAGTGACTGTCAAGCAGATGAACACTGCCTGGTAGTGTGGATTGGCCTTTCTATTGGAGGGATTATCTTTACAAACTACTTAACCTTTAAGAATTACTATCATATCACGCAATAATCTCAGTGTTCATCTGTCAGCACTGTCTTGATATAGATGTCCTTCCAGCTGTCCTTGTTTTCCCTTCACAGCTCTTTCACTTTGACTGGATGTGCGAATGCAAATATTACCAAAACTAACCTAACCCTAAATTTAACCTGACCTAACTAGCATAACCTAACCACCCTACTGGTCAGAAGGGTTAAGAGGAAGACATATTAGCTGTGTGTCACCTTAACTAGGTTAAGTCTGCTAGGTTGGGTTGGGTTAGGTTTAGTTTAGTTTAAATTTGGTTATCTTATTTTCATTCCCACTTCCCGTCAGTTGAGTGAAGAGTTGCGGTGGGGGTGCAGGGAAACGAGAACAGCTGGAAGAACGTCTATATTAGGAGTGGCATCTGTCCTCCCAGCACTACCAATATGACGGGTATTACAAGCCGCGTCGTGAAGTATAATTAATGGGCTTACCTCTGCTGTACCTGGTGATCCTCTCATCTGTCTCCTCACTACACTTTTCCCTCTGGCTAACGTCACATGTTTCCTTTAAATCGCCATGTCCACCAACACCAATGAGCAACATTACTGTCACTATCTTTCTCAGCATGATGTGGATACTGTTTCACCCACATGCAAGGTCAGATGCTGTGATGTAGTTGCTTTTACAGGTTAAGAAGCACCGCGAGCGGCGAGTTGCCTACAGGCTACCTGTGCTTAAGCCCATCCAACGGATCCCTAAGGTAGGATAAGAGGAACGAAAGGCCATGTATAACGGGTAGATGTCTATTTAATGATTAGAACACTAATGAATTAAAATTTTCATAAAAAAAATCCTGAAAAAAAAAAAAATGTTACATGGACATACTAACAACTGCCAATGCAAAGTGCAAACATGAAACTACTGTTTGGCTGTCTGCGTCTGCCGACTGGCATACTACAGCTAGCCATCTTCTTGCCGCAGTAGGGAAAAGGAACGATGGAGAAGAATGAAAAGGAATTTGAGTGGGGCAGAAAGGCACCCAGGAAACAGAGTTGAAGGTAGAAGGCAGGGAAATATCAAGTGGGGAGATCGCTGGCATAACGATTCCAGTGAAATAGTTTTGGAAGCATGCAGGCAGCCTAATATATAATCAATGAGGAAAGGGATGAGGTACTATACCTAGAAAATAATGTAGTCGTACACAGTGAAGCAAGAAATGTGAATAGTATCGAAACAAGTAGGCAGGACAATGACTTGGCACTAAAGATTAAAGGGAAAACTGGTCGAACTGACGGGATGGTAGCCGAGTTCATGAAATGTAGAGGAGAGAACCTATAGTCTCATTATTCAAAGAAATAATAAAGAAAGACGATGTGCCTCAAGACTGGAAGAAAAACAAAGTAACATTTATCTACGAGGTAAAAGATAAGGAAAGGGAGGAATCTGGAAAGGCGGGTTCACATGTGCGACTGAAAATTTACGTAGAGTTTCCAGTTTCCGACTCAAAATCGGTGCTTAGCGAAAAGAGAAATCATTCGCAAAACAAGACCAACATACGATGGTCTTATTATTAGTCGATTTGCGACTTTGTTTACGTCGTGACGTCACGGAGTAAACTTTGAAAATGTAGTCTTCAGTTCTAGATAAGATGTTAGATTTGGTGAGGGAAAAAGAACACATCTAGGACCCCCAGAAATGGATTATGCAGAAAAAAAAAAAGTTTGCCCAAATCGTCGTTCGACGAAATAGCTGCCACTCGATAAGAACTGTTTCCCTCAGTGAAGGGTGTTGTTGGAGGTGAGTATTGAAGACTTATCATGATTTAATATGACCGCAATTGTGCTTAGTCTTCTTAAAATGAACAATTTTCTTATGAGAAATGCAGGCTAATTTAGAGTGTGGTATACAGATCCTTTTTTTTCCTTCTACTAAGACATGGACGTATTCACAGGCATTTTCTTTTCTGTTGGCACATCCGGTACGCCAAAAGAAGAGCAACCAGCCAACCACAGCTTCAGCATCGTCACTGGAGGAAGACATCTTGGCGGGTAGCTGTTTGTTTGCATTCACTTTCCGTCAAGACGCCAACTATATTATAGTCGTGATACTTTCCAACTAGAAGGGGTGAGTCGGAAACTCTACCTACGTAAAA
>NC_059294.1:19212474-19252474 GCF_017591435.1 Portunus trituberculatus
AAAGGCCAGGAAAGGCAAAAAAAAAAACCATATAACCTACGCAAGCTTGCTACAACGTATCAATAAAATGAGAAAGACTGGCCAACAACGGTATAAAAAGTTTTCCATTGCGATGTGGAGGGGAGGAGGCGGTAGACAGAGGAGTGTATGAGTCACTGTAGCTCAAACACGACACTGATAATGTGATTGGCTTGAAATTTCATTTCAAGTCGTCGAGTTACCAACTGAATCCCTGGCTTCAACTTCGCTCCACTGCTGTGATGTTAGTAATAAATAAATAGAAAAATAAATGAATATAATAATATATTTTTTTAATTACCATAATATTGATAATAATGATAACAACAACAACAACAATAATAATAATAATAATTATGATAATAATAATAATAATAATAATAATAATAATAATAATAATTATTATTATTATTATTATTATTATTATTACTATTATTATTATTATTATGATAATGATAATGATAAAAATATCAATAATAATAATAATAACAGTAACGATAATAATAGTAATAATAATGATAATAATAATAATGATTATAATAATAATAATGATAATAATAATAATAATAATAATAATAATAATAATAATGTAATACTTTCTTTGTTTGCCATGGTGTCAATATGGGCTGGACGCTTCGTTTAGGTGCATGGTACAGGCGGTCCTGTGTTTCACGACGAGGTATTTCTATCAGTCACAGTTTTGAAAACTGAACGTTTAGTGCTTGAATTTGAGTAGTGGAAACACATCCTTTAAAATTTATGTTCATCATTGTACTGCCTTGTAATTTCAGTTGATGCTGACATAAGCTGTCACTTTGATGATTACTTAATATTTGCAGAAACAGGAAACCGCAGTACCAATAAAAAAGAATACAAAAACTTTAAATATAGATATACAAATATTTCCTTTTGGCAGTGGATGGCATGTCTGGCCGATTTTAATTCCTCTTGCGTCAAGTAAACACAGCTCGACATGTAAAGAAGGATGACCACCTCTTTCACCTCACTGAGAACTAGAAACCTCGATCTCTGGGTTGCCAGACCCTTGCTAGGCCATTTGTGTGTGTGTGTTATTCACCATCACGGTCGCCTGATGGTCACCCAGCCAGCCTTTCCCCTACGGCAAAGGCTCAGAGCTACTGACCGATTTTCGGGTAGGACTGAGACCACATCACACATCACACACACCGGGAAAGAGAGGCTACAACCCCTCGCGTTACATTCCGTACCTACTTACTGCTAGGTGAATAGAGGCTACACATTAAAAGGCTTGCCCATTTGCCTGGTCACTCTCGGGACTCGAACCCGGGCCCTCTCGGTTGTGAGTCAGGTGTGCTAACCACTACGCTACGGAATGTATGGGTGTGTGTGTGTGTGTGTGTGTGTGTGTGTGTGTGTGTGTGTGTACATGCACGTGCAAAAATTATGAGTGAATGTACGTACATACATATGTGAAACAACTCACAACCTCCATCTTGTTATATTGCATCGACTCATTTTCACCTGCAAAATCACCTGACACCTTCATCTTTGCCTTCCCCCGCCAGCAAACACTCGTCGCCAAGTGAACGCATCTTGAAGCAACTCTCAACCCTGAAGCACAGACGTCAGGAAAACAGTGAAGTGTTATCTATTGCAGCTCTAATAATGCTTCACACATTTATTTGCACAATTCAGATTTTTGTCTACTCCTTTCCCCAAAAAAGTCAGCACCAAAAGTAAGCACATGACCTACCAATCCGTTCCAGCACACACCGTTACCTGTTGAACTAAGAACGTTAAAGCAGCTATTTGCAAATCACTGATCTTACCTATAATTGATAATGCTCATACAAAGATAAAAAGACAAGAAAATGCCAAATATGAAACTAATCAGAACAATGATGAACCTAATTTCCTTGCTGAATTTAGAACTAATACAGCACAATACATGAATGAATGAAAACTCTACAATATTTAAGTTCTATCTTGAAGAGGATAGAATATTATTCAGTGAACAACTAAAACTAATGATTTGATAATTAATCATAATTAATGAATGAATAAATATATAAACAAAAATCAGCAGCATCAATTTGAATTATATATATATATATATATATATATATATATATATATATATATATATATATATATATATATATATATATATATATATATATATATATATATTGCTTACTTACAGGCAAAGGATAACTGCTGACAGTTAGCACGGTTGCAATATGGCTAATTTATTATCTATTAATTTATTAACTAAATATAGCACATCTTCGATGGTGATCATGGCAGACAACATGATATGCCAGCCACCAGGTAGGCCGGGTGGAAAGCAACCCTCGATGTAATGTTCCTCCCCATCAATACGAGAAAATTAGCACAGTTTCAAACACCTGCAAATGACGAAAATTCTTCAGTTGTCGAAAATAATTCCCTGGCTTCAGACTTGTGGTGGCAGTGACCCCAGACGTCGGCGGACGTTGGGCATGGCGGCTCCAGACAGTAAAGGGGACGGGCACAAGGGAGGTCTGTGAGGCCATTAACCTCATTCTTTTTTCCAAGTCAGCGAGGGCCGCCGCACCTCTTGGGTGCAGACGATCCTGGCTGTTTGATCACCGTGATACTCCGCCCACCTGCATCCTCGTGGCGACCCACCTAGGTGGCTATAAGATTGTGATTTTCACTGCGATGAGTGTGTTTCCTTGGTAAGCTGTGACTGGGGAGGGATGTTCCTGGTCAATATGTCTGGGAGGTCAGACCAACCTTTGAGACTTTCCAGCTTTCCCGGAAACAATCACGTGAGGGAATGCCCACAGGTGTTTGGTGCTGCTGTGGACCGTGGCAGCGGGTCTACACTCATCATATGTTTGCACTGCTCTGCCTCAGCGCTCACCACACGCTAATGCTGCTGAACTACATAACTCGATTACTTTTATTATTTCTGCAAAAGTACTTATACTTTTGGATGCACAAGCCGGGAGAGATGGTGACTTGCTTCGTTTGGGTTTGTTTGGACACTATTCGTTGTGCGTTCGTATCTAAGTATAAATAGATGGGTATGGTCCTGCAAGGTCGGTTCATACTCAAAGGAAAAAAAAAATAGCATGAAACGGTCGCGCTTTTAGCCAGTTCTTAATACCGAAGCACATACACAGTCGTATTACATATTGTTAACCACTACGATGACCTTGCGTCGAGAACTCTACAATTTGATATCCATGAAGGGAAGATCGAGGATGGAGACAGTAGGAACCAATGGGTAACAGGGAACCAATAAAAAGAAAATGTACCGAACTCAAACATATCTAAAATACTCATAATAGTGGGATTGTAAAAGCTGAGCAAACATTTCCATTTTGTTGATGACAGAGATACCTAAAGCTTGATCTTGGCCGCCAATCTCGTTTAATCTTGGTATATAGGGGATGTGTAAATCAATTTCGGCACGACAGCTTGATTTGGTTGCTTGCTGGTGCACTAAACATGGTGAATCTGCGCCGAATATTTTCTGATACAAAGTTTACTTTCATTGTGTGAGTGGCGGGATCAGAATAACTGTGTAAAGATTTTAAGTAAATGTATGGGCAGATGGGTGAATGGGTTAGTGTAAATAAGTAGATGCCGAGAAACACAAAGGAAACGCACAAGGAAATATTTGTAAATCATAATGACTACCCTGGTGTACGAAATTTCTAGCCACTATCTCTGACTTCATGACAGGCACAATCTAACGTGCCTAGAGATAAGATAGTCTATACATCCGTCCGCCATATATATACAACCCCACCTTAAGCACACACATGCATCACTGGGTTTTAGTGCACGTGTCTAAGAAGATACGCTACAATTGTTCTACACATAACGCTAAACACCTTATTAGCAAAGTACTGGAAAGAGAGAGAGAGAGAGAGAGAGAGAGAGAGAGAGAGAGAGAGAGAGAGAGAGAGAGAGAGACAGAGAGAGAGAGAGGAAAGCTATCTCATGTGCTTGCTACTCAATTGGCGGGCTGTAATTACGTTCCAAAGTGTGTGACTGGTCAATTCCTGACCCATATACTTTGTGTAGTTAAGAAACACTCCGAATGGAGGAACCTAGATCGGCAACAGAAAAATGGTCAAATTAGCATAAAAAAGAACAAAGGGAGGCAATCGGGATGAACCACTAAGTGCCACGGGGTGTTTGTTCATCCTACATCTCCAGTCTTGACCACGGCCACCTCGCGCCCCCCGGCACTGGATCTCCTTCATATATATATATATATATATATATATATATATATATATATATATATATATATATATATATATATATATATATATATATATATATATATATATATATATATATATATATATATATATATATATATATATATATATATATATATATATATATATATTGCTACACCTTTACTCATAATCTAAACTGGAAACTTCATATCTCATCTGCTAAAACAGTTTCTATGAAATTAGGCGTTCTGAGGCGTCTCCGCCAGTTTTTCTCCCCCCTCCAACATGCTAACTCTGTACGAGGACCTTATCATTGTATGGAGTATTCTTCGCATGTTTTTTTGGGGCGGGTTCCAATCAAACAGTTTTGTTAGATACGGTGGAATCAAAAGCTCTTCGTCTTATCAATTCCCCTCCTTTAACTGACTGTCTTCAGCCTCTTTCTCACTGCCGGAATGTTGCATCTCTTACTATCTTTTTTCGCTATTTTCATGTTAACTGCTCTACTGATCTTGGTGACTGCTTGCTTTCCCCCCTACTGCGGACTCGCTGCAAAAGGCTTTCTTCTTCCTCTCACCCCTATTTCGTCCAACTCTTTAATACAAGAGTTAACTAGTATTCTCAATCATTCTCTGGTAAATTCTGGAACTCCCAGCCTACTTCTATATCTTCATCTTCCTTTGACTTGACTTCTTTTAAGAGGAAGGTTTCAAGACAGTTTTCCCTCAGTTCTGGATAACTTTTAAGAGCTTAAATGAAACTGGCAACCAAGTGGGCCTTTTAATTTTCTTTTTTTGTTGCCCTTGGTCAGTTTCCTTTCTGCATTAAAAAGGGAAAAAAAGAAAAAGCTCTTCTTGTCTCTCCTTGTCTGCCTTGCTTTCCTCTTCCTTTTCGTCTTTCTCTTCCTCCTCCCTCTCTTGTTGTTGTTGTTGTTGTTGTTGTTGTTGTTGTTGTTGTTGTTGTTGTTGTTGTTGTTGTTGTTGTTGTTGTTGTTGTTGCTGCTGCTGCTGCTGCTGTTGTTGTTCTTGTTGTTTTGTATTATGCATATCTCATTTCGGATGAGTAAACCTGAGAACCAGTTGAAATAAGAATGTGTCTGTGTGAAGCAGTGATCAGTGAGGGGAAGCAAGGATGTGCGTGAGTTCTTAGGGTATAGAAAAGCAAATGAAGAAAGTAGATGTTTGGGTAACTGACTATTTTTTTTTAACATTCGAGAAATTGAGGTTGTTGGCTTTTCTATTTGATTTCTTTAGCTTTCCTGAGTATTATGTGATCAATTACTCTCTTTCATCTTTTTCTTTCATGTGAAGATATGCTGATGATGAAAGGTGAATAATAATTGCCGCCTCTACTAATATAACTGTTTATCTTTCGTGATTATTACACTTTTATAGTTAACTGATTTCCTTTATATATATTTACATACATACATATATATATATATATATATATATATATATATATATATATATATATATATATATATATATATATATATATATATATATATATTTATTTATTTATTTATTTATTTATTCATTTATTTATGTTTATATTTATATTTATACATGTGTGTGTGTGTGTGTGTGTGTGTGTGTGTGTGTGTGTGTGTGTGTGTGTGTGTGTGTGTGTGTGTGTGTGTGTATCCAGTCACGTAATAAGATGTGAGAGCAAACCTTTTATCACGTTCGCCTTCATGAAAAACAAACACCAACATGCCTTTGTGATATTTGTTTTGGCACCTTGAGTCAATGTTTGTAACGTAAGTGATCCAGTTAGGGATATAATGAAGTGCAGCGGACTAGTGTGTGTGTGTGTGTGTGTGTGTGTGTGTGTGTGTGTGTGTGTGTGTGTGTGTTGGGGAAGACCACTAACAGTTTAAGATTCGTGTTTGTGTTTGGCCACCTAACGCCGGTAAATATCAGATGCGCATTGTTCGTGTAGGCCGTAAGTGTTCACAGTGAGAGTAGTGGTGGCGAGAGGCGGCACCTAAGGCGTAAGGAGGCACGTGCATCGGCTGTCAAGCTAGAGGAATACCGTGTGTGTGTGTGTGTGTGTGTGTGTGTGTGTGTGTGTGTGTGTGTGTGTGTGTATGATATAAAGAACGATCGGAAACAAATAAATAAATGGTTAGACAGGAATGTAGCTTACACAAACATGCTGGTGATAGACCGTTACCTCAGTGATAACCTCGCAAGCAAACACCACCGCTCGGTCGATGTCACTCTGCCTTGACCTAGGCAAAGGTGGTTTAAGGACACAATGAAACCAGTAAGTGTGTCTTTTAGCGCTCTCCTAATTCAGGTAATGATAGTTGCATATATTAAGTAACCGACACATTTGATTAATTGTATTTATCTACAGTGATGATTACCGATTTATGAAAACACTTTTCAGCGATGGAGGATGGGAATAAACTTAGTTGCCGCGTTACATGTTGTTAGTGTTGCTGAAGTAAAACAAAGTACTGTTAGTTGGTGAAGTGGAAAAAAAATACTGTTAGGAGAAGGCAGTAGACACCTGCCGAAACGAAAATCACTCCCAGTGAAGGCTAATAGCACTGGTTCAGGGATGCTGTGAACTTACCATTGAGCCAGCTGTGACCTCAATTAACGTTTCCCTTTGTGTCTCACAACACAAGGGGGCAGTCACAGCCTGCCCTATAAAGACAACTCTCTTTCTTCACACAAAACTACATGCATCTAACTACACATACATTCTTCATGCAAAATTTAAAAAGAAAAAAAAAGATAAGAAAAGAAAAAGATGACTTTTTTCATCCTATAGAGTCCCCTTCTAATTACTTTATATTCAATTTGTTTGGAGACCAACACCTCAGTCGGCCTTTTTTTTATCACAATTTTTGTTGCCTTTGACCGGTCTTCCCCCTTACATAAAATTTTAAGAAAAGTTTTTTTTTTTTTTTTTTCAAATAGATAAGCTTCGTCAGAAAAAAAAAAAAAAAGTTGATATGATTTTGTAGTACTTTGGTCTGAAACGGTAACGACGATGTTTTGGAGGACAGTTAACTTTATATCTTACAGATGCTAGATAAGAATCCATAAAAGGAAAATAATACGAAAAGAAACATTATAGCCTCCAAAAAAGAGATATCGATATTGAAGTTGCTTAAACTCTTGTATACTTCTGTCATGAGAACAGCAAGACAGGACGAAAAAGAAAAAAGAAGTTAAACACATTAAAATGTGAAATATAAAGGGAAAACAACCTCAACTATGCACTTCCTATCCGTGGAAAGAGAAGATTGTGGGTCACCTGGCTTTTACCTGCCCCGTGACGGTCATTGGGCACAGTAGTCAGGGGCGGCAGGGCCAGGACGAGTGGCTGCCGCTATATAGTGAAGCACTCGTGCTCAAGCCTCAGGTCTATACACTTTACTCATGCTAGTGGAGGAAAGGAAACTACGAAACACCAAAAGCTACCGAGACTATATCTTGAAGCCACGGAAAGTAAGGAAGCACGAGAAACTAAAAGTTACGCCACCAAGAGTTCTAAGAGTGATAAAAGACTGCCTGGAGCTACAGGTGCGGCGAGGAGCCTTTTTGTTTACCTGTGGAGGCACGTGACACCCACCCTCATTATGGCGGTATTGACTTAGAACTACGCTTGGTTGGTCCGCGTGAGGCAGAAAGGGAGAAGGAAAGACGGGGAGGAAAGAACAGAGAGAAGAAGGTGGAAAGAGGGAGGAGGAGAGAAACTAGAAAGGGGAGGGTGAGAGGAAGAGGAGAGGAGGGGGAGTCAGTGATGTAGGTCTCCTCACTCCAAAGATCTCACCTTCTCATTGCACGTGGTTTGCGGCGCGGCGGAGGGCGGGTGTTGCTATTATTGTGGGCGCATTGAGGACCTTGTTTTCACCCGAGGCTATGCCGTTCCTTGGTCAGCAGCTCGGATGACTTGACTGAAAAGCGCGAGTACACTTGCAGTAAACTTCCAACTCAGTGCTTATATTTACTTAAGTGTTGGCTGGACGCGCCCCAAAGCTCGGACAAAAGATAGATTAGCTTCAGTCCTCCAGGAACATTTTTGTTGAGCTGCGACAGTGTGTGTTCTGGTCAAGCAGAGGAACTGTTGACTCGAGTGTTGGCGGTGAAGCTCAATAGACGTCTGACAACAGTTTCGTACTCTAACAAGGGGAAAAATGTTGATATTTTGTATTACTGTCGTCTTACATTTTATCACCAACCAGGTAATGCAATTTTTGAGCAAGTGTTTTGCTTGTAGACTACCCTCTCCAATGTTATATTATCTTTTCACAACTACTTTTAACGGACTCAAGTGAGTTATAGGGGGTTTTCAGTTGTGTCTTCATGGCTCCAGTGACTTTTTAACAAAGATTCTGCATAATTAATGAAACATTATCATGAAAATCCTACTCTTCATCCATCTAACTAACCTTTGAATTAATCTTAATTCATAAGCTGATGCACACAAAAAAATCCAACCAAGGTTGTAAGTGAATAGGGCATGGATAACGGAGCAGAGAGAGAGAGAGAGAGAGAGAGAGAGAGAGAGAGAGAGAGAGAGAGAGAGAGAGAGAGAGAGCATCGTCATGGGTATTATAAGGCACGACACCACTATGCGCTCGACTTGTGATTTCTGTTCCCATTTTTTAGTGTTTCGGTTTTTCTAAAGACGGGATTTTGTCATATTCTTCAAACGTTAATATAAACATAAACTTCTCAGTTTGGGTGTTTCGGCTCATGACAAATAAGGATGTCGTTGTGTGTGTGTGTGTGTGTGTGTGTGTGTGTGTGTGTGTGTGTGTGTGTGTGCGCGCGCGCACCATGGGAAAAATAAGCAGGAGCACGAACTCCTTGCCAGACTTGATGATATACATGGTCAACTTTAGTATACTAAGTGAATATTAAAAAAAAAAAAAAAAAAAAAAATGTTCCCATGAAATATGAACCGGGTCCGTTTTCTGCCTGTTGATGGGAGCAAGGATATAGAGAGGAGGAAAGGGGAGGAGCGGGAACAAGTAGCTCATGGGGGACGTAGAGGAGCGGAAGTCATGACTGACGGTGAATCTTATTGGTTTAGGTGAGTGTTGGACAAATACAAGCAGAGAAAACTGTTGTCCTTGTGTTGAATCTCTTCTCCTTTCCTTTTTGCACCTTCCACCCATTTACTCGTAAACTTTTGAGATAATTCCTTCCCAATCTGCTCTTCGCATTGTCTCTTAGCTTTTGTTTGTCATACATAATTACAAAATTTTCTTTTCTTCCAGGTATCGGCGAGCGTGTCCCTAGAGCTCAGGTGAGAAGAGGACATGGGTGTTGTACTCAGTAGTTTCATAATTCTGTATAACTAACACATTAGCGTGTATGTGGATTCTATCTTGGGAAATCGAGATAAGACTTGTCTCTTTCCGTGTTTTTGTGTGATAGGAGCAGAGCGCCAATGATAGACAGGTAAAGGAGAAGACTAGTGGGAAAGCAGCGTTATATTACCTATATTCTTTTATTCCAGTTCAATTTGTCGCAGCGAGGGAAGGTTCCCAACGTCTAGAGAGTGTGAGGAGTATGTGGAGTGCGTGGCAGAGAATGAGGAAAAGGGAAACTCATCCATCAATAGCTACTTTTACAGATGTCCCACTGGTCCCTTTCACCCTACACTGGCCAGGTGTGTGGTTCAGTTTCAGGTGAGTGGTATTCTTGTCTCATTGTAAACCTGAATTAATTCATTCTCCGGAAAATGAACGTGAATTGACTAATTCTGTGTATTGTAGGGACAGACTTGCCGATCCCTGGAGAGTGAGGCGCTGAGATTAGGCAAGAAGGAAAGGCAAGGATCACTCCATCGCTCGCCTCGCCACGATCGTCTTTGTGTTGGGAGGTTGGGATTTGCCTGTGCCTCATGCACTGAGGTAGTGGTGTGTGCTGGACAAGAAGCTTTCCTCTCCACCTGTGCCTCTGATATGCGGTGCATGTCTCATGATAAGTTTCCTGGAGGTGTGTGTTATCCTCGATGGCCGAAAGAAAAGTGCTCCTGCAAAGCCTCTGGACAGGTGATGCCAGACATCTATGATCGCACGACCTTCCTGCAGTGCTCGGGAAAAGACCATTTTCCGAGGACTTTTTACTGTAATAACATGCATATATTCGACCCTGAAACTCTGACTTGCAAGGCAGTCCCAGACGTGCCTGCTTGCTTCGCCACTGGTGTGTTCCCAGTGGAGCATGCGTGCCGCTGGTACTATAGCTGCATGCCAACCGGCGCTGGTAAATGGTATCAAGATTACTTCCTGTGTCCAGGAAACAAGGTGTATAACCAGGCGATGGCGGTGTGCGTTGACCCTCAGAGTTTGCCGGAAGGAATACCATGTAGCAGTAAGCGTAAGACGATTAGTTATAAATGCAACTTTCTGCAGCTTATTCTAGTGTTTCTCTTTCCAAAACATATCGCATACATTTGCTCTTCCACCTGAGCGGAGACTAGCCTGCCTATGATCCTTCCCTAATCTTGGAATGTCCCTTGTTACGAGGTTGGTTCTTGTAGGCAGCAAGCGGCTTCTAAGTCAGGATGACCTGTCAGCCAGTTATTGCCGCCGCAACGATTCTGAGAAACCCTTAACGTGCCCTGCACGAATAGACCATCTGGCAGAGTGAGGCCGCGGTGTTGGATACCTGTATTTGGTCACCATGTTCTAGCAATATGAGTAATATGCGGTGATATGAGTGTAAATGAATTATGGTTTATTTACTTTTGTTATGACTCGGTGTGTGTGTGTGTGTGTGTGTGTGTGTGTGTGTGTGTGTGTGTGTGTGTGTGTGTGTGTGTGTGTGTGTGTGTGTGTAAAACGGCGTTATTCTAAGTTACCTAACACCACTACCAAAGATTTCTACTGGTGTATAAAATAGAAATAAATGTAAAACATCCTCCATATGTATACATCTTTTTACCATCCTGAAGTCAGGCAACATTTTATCTTTTGCTTAGGAATACTAATAGTGAAAATCTAAAAGATAATCCAAAAAAGGTCTTTATAGTGTCACGACTAATCATCGATTCCTAAAAATAAATGAATAAATGAGTAGATAAATAAATAAGAATAATAATTAGATGAATGAATGTATAAAATGAAAAATAGAAAGCTAGTAAATAAATGAAAACACAACAGTTTCCCCCAAAAAATGAAGTTATTAAACCTAGCTCACGTAAAGTGTTGGTGACTTTTAAAAATATTTAGATTATAGCAAAATAAGAAGGGAAATCATAAAAAGTGAACTATCACATGATATCAATTGACAAGTGAACAGAATAAGTCTAACAAGATACACAGAATGACAATATCATGAGAGATGTGAAAGACACCTTGGAGAATGAAGCTCAATGGCAGGAAGAAGCCAGGGACAGACGTCAGTGGCGAGGCGTACAGGATGAGTCGTCCAGCCCGAGAGCCACCAGAGTAAGGGTAAGTAAGAACAATATAAGTAGGTGTATGCATAAGAAATCTATCAGAGAGAGAGAGAGAGAGAGAGAGAGAGAGAGAGAGAGAGAGAGAGAGAGAGATTAAAGGCAAAAAACAAAATAAAATGTTGGATGGTTGTCGATCCGCACAAGAAAGTACGTACTAGCGTGTGTGTGTGTGTGTGTGTGGGTGGTTGTGTGGGTGGGTGGGTTTGCCTTCCTCGGCACACACTTGGCGCACCAGTGTTGGTTTAGCTCCACACTATTGACTTTACACCGGTGAGTCGTGTCTGAGAGGCCATCACACTCCACACAGCCTCGCACTCCACACTCCACACACTCCACACTCCACACACACTGCACACTACACCCTCACACTCCACACCCCACACTCCACACAGCCTCACATTCCACACTCCCTCACACTCCACACTCCACACTTCACTTTGCACACTACACCCTAACACTCCACAGCCCACACTCCATACAGCCTCACACTCCACACTCCCTCACACTCCACACTCCACACACTCCACACTCCACACACACTGCACACTACACACCCTCACACTCAACAAGTCACATATACTACACACTCTACACACCTTCACACTCCACACTCCACACGCACTCCATACTTCAAACTCCACACTAGCACACTCCAAATTACACGCACACTTATATTCCACACATTCTGTCATTCTGTCACTCCACACACACTACCTATACGTCCTCATTCACACGACCTCATACTCCATACAGCTCCACACACACACACACACACTCTCTCTCTCTCTCTCTCTCTCTCTCTCTCTCTCTCTCTCTCTCTCTCTCTCTCTCTCTCTCTTCAAATACACTGACAGTCTGTATGCTCCAAACCACCCAAATGAAAGGAAAAGAAGGATAGAAATAAGAATAAGAATAAGAATAATAAGAAGAAAGACGACAACAACAACAACAACAACAACAACAGTAGCAAAAGAATAAAATAGTTGGTGAATAGATAAAAAAAAAAAAAAAATGTGACAAGAATACTTAATCTCTTTTTTGCTTTATTTTCTTGCCGAGATTTTTTCATGACGTTGAGGTGTGAAAGGCATGCCTGGGAGGGTCGTGTTAGGTCATGTGGGTGGTGCCTTCCCTGGTGTGGACGTGAAGGGTCATCAGGATCCTGCTCCGTTACTCAAACAAGCGGAGCGAGACAAGGGGAAGCAAGAAAAACATGGATGAAGTTGAGAAAGAATGAGGAAGAGAAAGAGAAAAAGGAAAAGAAGTAGAGAAAGAAGAAATAGGAGAGAGAGAGAGAGAGAGAGAGAGAGAGAGAGAGAGAGAGAGAGAGAGAGAGACGGGTGGGGGGTGTAACTATACATAAAGGGACCAAAGAATCTGTCTCATCATTCCTACAAATCAGAACAATCTCTCTCTCTCTCTCTCTCTCTCTCTCTCACACACACACACACACACACACAGACACACGTATAACAATTGTTGCTTTGTTTTTGCATATCAACATTTTTTAACTGAACGAAATAAATATTCTTTATGTTTACCTTTGATTGCATGTTCTTCACTTTATAGGCATAACGATTTTTTTTCAAAATTATTTTTAATTTCTACACTTCGAAACGTTGAGTCACCTACATACAGACATTTACGTATTACATAGCTTCGTAATCTTCGTTATATTAATGACGTATTACACCATATACACACATATATGTATAACTCGTATCGACGCAGATGATTTTATATCCTTCAACTCCGTAGTCACAAGTGTCATGGTTTTCAAACACTTCCTTATTAATGCATGTACTCGTATATGCAGATTCTTTTGTACTTGTTATGTTTCATGTTGGCCTCTGGTCTGTGGCTGCCGTTCCTCATTATAATATAACTGCAGTGTTTACTCTTGTTGGTGTGGAATCTATAAGCATGACTGCCGGGGCGGGAGAGGTGAAGGGGGGGGGGTTGCCCGGATGGGGTAAGTGGGAAGCGGTTTCTGGTAGCTTCCAGTGGCGCAGAACTACACGGTGGTGGTTGGCGCGAGGTAGCACGTGCGTGAATCCAAACAGAGTGTGAAAAGAGGATGCCGTAGCCCTAAGTTACCTACTGCACCTTCAAAAGCTCACGAACACACACACACACACACACACACACACACACACACACACACACACACACACACACGCGTAGTGTAGTGGTTAGCACGCTCGACTCACAATCGAGAGGGCCAGGTTCAAGTCCTGGCGCGGCGAGGCAAATGGGCAAGCCTCTTAGTGTGTGGCCCTGTTCACCTAGCAGTAAATAGGTACGGGATGTAACTCGAGGGGATGTGGCCTCGCTTTCCCGGTGTGTGGAGTGTGTTGTGGTCTCAGTCCTACCCGAAGATCGGTCTCTGAGCTCTGAGCTCGCTCCGTAATGGGGAAGACTGGCTGGGTGACCAACAGAAAACCGAGGTGAATTACACACTATATATCACCTCACCAAACGAACGATTTCATCAGTTCCCTTCTACAACATTCTCTCTCTCTCTCTCTCTCTCTCTCTCTCTCTCTCTCTCTCTCTCTCTCTCTCTCTCTCTCCTTTTATCTGTCTTTAATATACTGTTTAACTTACAGATATGTCTTTGCACTTTTGTAAATCTTTCTATTCCACATCCGTGTTTGGTTGGTGGTCAAGTGTCTTTCGTTTTCTGCCGACGCCGTGTGCATTATTCCTTTCCTGTTATCCTATTCTTTTTCACTGCCCCCTTCTTTTTTCCTCTGTCCTCTCCCGTCATCACTTCTGTTCTTCTCTCCTTTCCTTTCCTTTCCTTTCCTTTCCTCTCTTCTCCTTTCCTCTCCTCTCCTTTCCTTTCCTCTCCTCTCCTCTCCTCTCCACCAGGCTTCCAAGTCAACCATAATACCCGGGTGCTTAAAAGAAAAAAAAAGTATTTGCCCATAAAAAAAAAGTGTTAGTCTGATAGTGAATAACCATCATTACCACCACCACCATCACCATCATAACAACAACAACAACAACAACAGGAACGATAATAACTACAACATCAATAGAAACAACAATTATATTAGCAACAGCAACAACAGAAGTAACAACAACATCAACAACAGCAGCAGCAGCAACAACAACAACAATAATAAAAACAATAAAAACTATTGCTACTACTATTACTGACTCATCCAAGAATATTATTTTATTGATATCTTTGGAAATTTCTCACTCTGTTTAAAACTCGCTAATTAAACTGATGTATGGTAACTAAACACACACACACACGCACACAAACACATCTTTCATACTCTTAATAATAACTATACCAACTACAACAATAACAATAAATATAATAATAATAATGATAATAATAATAATATTAATAATAATAATAATAATAATAATAATAATAATAACAATAATAATAATAATAATAATTATAAAAATGATAGTAATGAAAAAAAATAGTAATAATGCTACAACAACAAAGACAATACCATCGCTATCAACAACAACAACAACAACAACAATAGCTACTACAACAACTACTACTACTACTACTAGGTGGTAGTACAAATATCGGTGGCGAGAGGCGGTGGCATAGTGGATAAGGTGATGAGCGTGGGATCGGGCAGACGTCCACGCGTAGGTTCGAATCCTACCACGTACAGCCTTAAAACACTTTGCCATTTGTCGAGTGGTTTAAAGTTACCTACATATCACCATGATACCCAGGTTCTAAGTGGTTACACTCATGATGAGTTTGGGCGGTGATATGGGTACCACTATTAATAAAATTGCTTGCGCCACTAATGGGCGGAAGCTGAACAGCGCTTCCCATACACTCTTCAATTTGATGTGTGCCTACAGGCTATAGGCCTTACCGTAAAAAAAAAAAAAAAGAGTACTTCCATTACTACTACTGCACTTCCTTATACACCTCCTTTTCTTATTCCTTCACCCCGCAACTACAAAAAACACTAGAAAATGCCTAAAAAATCTGTGAAATTGATGAATTAAGCTTGTTTGGTTCCGACGGCGATATGGAGGGGGCTCTAAATGGGGCTGCAAATTTGGGTGTTATTTATATATTTTTGTGGCTATTTTGGCTCACCATCTCTCTGTGTCTGGTAACACTCGGAGGTTTACCTAAGTATTGAGGTACATGTGGGTAGAGAGGCGGGGAAAATGTTCGTCTCTGCGCTACGTAACCCCACGCATTAAGGAAAAAAAAGAAAAAAAAAAAAAAACCGGGAGAAGAAAGAAGACGTCCAGACTGGAACACACACACACACACACACACACACACACACACACACACACACACACACACACACACCTGTGGACCTGCCTACAGGTCCTACGAGAACGCCCTGACCTGCCTGAGTCTGCTGAGGCTGGCCACACAGGAAGCCTTGGAAAAATTTTGGGAAGGACTGCTGCGTCATCCACGTCTCCGACTTAGCGCGGTGCCCACTATTGTGTGAGCCTTAAATAGATAAGTAAATTAATAAGTGAATTCTAGGTTAAGTTAGATCCATAGTTAGGTTAAGCATTTCAGTTCATTGTTTTAATGTCCCCCCCTGTACATTTTCAGTGTAATTTTATTTTACATTGCCAAATTAATAAACCGTATATTATTATTATTATCATTATCATTATTACACACAAACACACACACACACACACACACACACACACACACACACACACACACACACACACACACAACACAAAGATCGTACTATTATCATTATTATTATTATCATTATTATTATTATTATTATTATTATTATTTTTATTATTATTATCATTATTATTATTACTGTTATTGCTACTATTATCGATCATTATTATTATTGTAGTTAGTAATAGTAATAGTAGTAGTAAAAGTGGGGTTGTGAAAAGAATTGTGGCCCGATTTCAACGTCAGGAGATCTGTCCATTGGTATTTACCTATTTAAAAATCTTGAGCCGATATGTCACTTTAGTTAGAGATAAGAGTAGGATGGCTGCTTCATCAAATAAGGAGCCGACTGTACGTATTTATAGAGTTCATCTTCGTGTATATTGTTTAGTTACTCATCAAATTCAATTTTCTGTTTTTTCAGTTTATTTTCTATGAATATTTTGTGGATGACTTGTGCAAAAGAAACTCTTGTAAGAATCTTGTAGGGTACCATTGTACGAATTTGCGACTCTCGTGACACCATAATCCTTCCCTGGAGAAAGGAGGAGGAGGAAGAGAAAGGTGGAGGAAGAGGAGAAAGGAGGAGGAGGAGGAGAAAGAAGAGGAGGAAAAAGAGAAAGATGAGGAAAAGGAGGAAGAGGAAGAGGAAGAAGAGAAAGAAGATCGAGGGAGAAGAGAAGAGGAGGAACAGGAAAAGAGTAATGGAAAGGAGGGAAAAACAAATATACGAGAAATATAAATACCAAAACAAGGAAGAGAGAGAGAGAGAGAGAGAGAGAGAGAGAGAGAGAGAGAGAGAGAGAGAGAGAGAGAGAGAGAGAGAGAGAGAGAGAGAGAGAGAGAGAGAGAGAGAGAGAGAGAGAGAGAGAGAGAGAGAGAGAGAGAGAGAGAGAGAGAGAGAGAGAGAGAGAGAGAGAGAGAGAGAGAGAGAGAGAGAGAAAGCTAGTATATATGTTGCCTCTCCATCTTTCGTTATTTTTAGGTTACTTCCCTTCAGAACCTACACATTGCTTCCTCCCTCCCACTCATTCCTTGCCACCTCTCATGGACTCACTGCGCAAGACTGTCTTCTTCCTCTCACCTTTGTTTCTTTCCATCTTAACTAATGGAAGGGCTAACCAGGATCTTCACGCGTTCATTTTAGTGATTATTTGAGTCTCTCTTTATTCATTTCCCTAAGCCAATGACTTCAACTGTTTTAAAAGAGGAATAGTAAGACATCGAAGAAATCTAAGTGGCTTCCTTCTCGGTTCTCTTACTCCTATTTTCTCTGAACGTTTTTTTGTTGTTGTTTTTTAGCTTTTCATTTTCTTTAATCATTGCTTGATATCTGTGAAACATAGAATAAAAAAGCGGACTAGAGACAAGAAGGAAATGTAATGCAGGTAAAATTAACGAGACAACGACGAGGAGGAGGAGGAGGAGGAGGAAGAGGAGGAGGAGGAAAAGGAGGAAAAGCAACAGTAGCAGAAGGAGGCGAAAAAGGATTAAGACGAAGAGAAAGACGAGTAAGAGGAAAAACTGTATTGTGGCTAAAACACAGCAACACAAAAAGTAAGTACATTGAACACGTGCTCTTTGTAAGGAACCCAGCTAGCCTGCCAACTGAGGCGTGTCACCGTGTACAGTGGCGATAGAAACAGTGAAACGGTGACAAACGTAGAGAAAATTTGCGTTATCATCTGTCGGAATGTGTCATATGAAATGTCAATTGCGAAAAGAACAAAAAAAATGAAAAAAAAGTATTCATCCAATATTATTTTGAAGTTTAAATACAACAGACGAAGCTTAGGCGAAAAGTCGACGTGTGTAATATATAAAGTACCAATTCTAAAACAAAACAAAAGAAAATAGTAGAAAAACAACGTGTCCATTCAGTATTATTTTGAAGTTTACATATAGCTGCAGACGAAGCTTCTGTGAATAAGTAAAATAACAATAAATGGTAAAATGGGCTTGGAATAGTGTACGTAGGTACATTACATATCTTGCCTGATCTTGATGGAGAAGGACGATGAAGGAGTGAAGGAAACATGGAATCAGAAAATAGGAGTGTGACGGAGTAAAAATAGAAGCAATGAGAAGACGATGACAAGTTTGACTTTCATTTGCGTTGTTGATCGAGTTTCATGGAGACGCTCGATCAGAGAGAGAGAGAGAGAGAGAGAGAGAGAGAGAGAGAGAGAGAGAGAGAGAGAGAGAGAGAGAGAGAGGCGAAATATATTTGAATTATCCCATAAATAACACCATTAAGCCAAAACAAGACACACCCACGCACGCACATAAACACACACACACACACACACACACACACACACACACACACACACACACACACACACACACAGACACAAACACACGTTTGCATGAGAATAATGAAAATAAGTAATGAAAGTCTGCATTCCTGAACTGCGCACTTTACGACCAAAATCATTATGACTCGAGCATCTTTCCTCCGTTGCGAGCGCTCAGGGGTTTTTTTTTTTTTCATCGATTCGAGCGTTTTAATTTCTTTCTGAACGACTGAAATTAATGACGACCGCCAGAATAGGGGGCAACTGTTTTAATTTTTCTTCTTTCTTTTCTCTGTCGTTCCTGTGAGGTTATTTAATTACTGCCGCTGAACTGAATAAAAAAAAAAAGATATTGTTAACGTGAAATGTATATTAAATTTGCCTTTTACTTGACTGTTGCAAGAACTATAGGGAAGATAGGGAAAAAATGTGTGTGTGTGTGTGTGTGTGTGTGTGTGTGTGTGTGTGTGTGTGTGTGTGTGTGTGTGTGTGTGCGCAGGATCAGAAAAGAAGGAGTGGCCTGACCTTTCCATGGGAATTTCTCTCATTTTGTCAGGAAAAAGGTAAATAAAGATTGTGGCATAAAAGTTACTCCCTTGTATGCTCCACTTTTCCTTCCAAGGCGCTCTGAATGACATGAATTGCTCTACCTAGCATGGTCTTGCAGCGAGTGCACGCCCACGTCTCGCTCAGGCACACATTCGCTGCCTCTGCCTACCCTCTCTTTCTCCTACGCCTATACCTGTGTAGAGAATCGTTAGCGTCACCTCGTCTTGAAGTTCGTTCTGGTGGCGTAATGTGATGCACACTTATTTCATAGTAACAAATGTTGAAACATTTGTGCAACTAAGAGGACACTGTGTAGATAGTATATCCCATTCGTTTGAAGAATTAAGATGTCAAAGATTTTTGGAACTCAAGAAGAAAGTGTTGGTTTCATGAAGCTCTGATATTGTCCTAAGAGATGAAGGTTCGCATTAAAGCACTTCTCTTTAAGCCAGACGTTTAACACATGGATTTGAGAGACGCCTATGATGCCCATGTATGTTTCGAATCTGAATCTTGTTGATTGTTTCTGCAGCTTAAAATATGTTACGAATCTTAAGTTCTGAGATTAGACCACCTATCATTGAAGTACATTCTGTAACAGTAAATACAGTAAATATAAATGTCTCTGCGTGGTTTCTCACTTGTATAAAGACTGATATTCATTTACGCTTCTGCAGGAGGTCATAGCTGAAAATCTCATCACAGCAGTACGCTTAGCGAAACTTTCCGCCACGGTCCCTAATATGCTTCAGCGAGGCAAGATTCATATCTGGCACGTGTGAATTCATACTTCAATGAGCGATGGTGGCGTATTCCAGAGACGTGACTTGAGCAACACATTTCAGTGCCACCTGCGAGCAGATGGATTCACGGACAAGGAAAATCTTATTTTGCTGCAGAAGAAGTCTAGCGCGATGGTTGCCATAATGGTGCCATTTTCATATTTCAGGAGATTTCTTCCAAACATGGCTAGCACGTTAGCCATATCAGAGGATATCTCCTCAGAATAGGGCAGCTACCACCTTGATATTCACCCAATTTTTGTTGGGTAAATATCAAGTGGCGGTCCAGGGTGACTTTTTAGGTTGGTCCATCGGACGTCCACTGTGTTTGCTGATTAACATGAAATGGAAAATTCAGTGTGAACAATTCATATTCAAAACAGGTGAATGACTATACATTTCATTACATTTCTATATTAGAAATCTATTTATTGGCATTTTGAGTTAGAGTTGCTATGTAATAATCCGTGTCGTCTCCAAGCTTAATGCATAATGAATGTTCAAGATTCACGCCACTGTATGTGACCATGTGACTACATATATAGGAAAAAAAATGTAAATCGCGAGAAGCCATCAGCTATGGAAGTGGCAGTCATTGTATTTCACCTTTCATCCTCATCCATAAATTTGTCTAATCTTGTAGATCTCCTTAATCACTCAGGACTAACTTCCTGATTACTGAGGTAGTCAGTCTTCATTCCATTAATTCTGCTACTGTACTTTAGTATATATGAAGAAATAAATGAATAAGTAAAAAAAGAAAAAAAGAAAATTTATATATATATATATATATATATATATATATATATATATATATATATATATATATATATATATATATATATATATATATATATATATATATATATATATATATATATATATATATATATATATATATATATATAGATAGATAGATAGATAGATAGATATAGATATATATATACTAAAATGCAGGGAAATCACCATGGAACTCTTCATTCCTCCTGCTTTATTATTTTCCAACGTTTCGCCTTACAGCAAAAGGCATCATCGGCGAAACGTTGGAAAATAATAAAGCAGGAGGAATGAAGATTTCCATGGTGATTTCCCTGCATTTCAGTATCTATAACTTCTGCTATCAACCTTTGTTTAATATATATATATATATATATATATATATATATATATATATATATATATATATATATATATATATATATATATATATATATATGTATGAACCCATTATTTCTTGCTGTATTCTGACTAATGATTCTGAAAATTTTGCCTGCGTCATCACCATTATGACTTCCTGTACTAAAAGATTTTTCCCCGTCATGACATGCAAACTCTAGACGCAATGAAGGAGCGACCCTGCCAAGTGTGTGAAGCTACGAAATCACTTCAAGATGTAAGACGAGTTGTAACAGCTAGATAAAAAAAACGTAGAGAGAGAGAGAGGGAACTTTATACCAGGGCCTGAATGCTGAGAACAGTAGGTTGATTTGCTCAGTATGTGCTTATTCTACACTGAATGATTTGTATAACGCTCCCTTACGGTTCCTTGACGCTTGTTTTTCCACAGAGTAAAAGGTTTCGTCTTGCATGTTCAAGATTTCATCTCTATTCCCTTGTTGGTAACTTCAAATCTTGCCCTTGCCCTTCTCATATGTCAACAGCAGTATTTCGTCGAGTGATCAGCGACTGGTACTAGACGTGAGTTCTGCATCATATCCTGTGCTCGCGACGGTATGGCTCCGAGTGGCTTTATCACCCACACGTGGCCAATATATCCAATATTTGATATAGACATACTTAAAGCGAAGCCCTGGAGAGGCACCACTTCAAATACACTAGCCTGTGGTAACCATCAGGTATGCTTGACCTCTCCTCACAAAAAAAAGATAAATTACAATAAAAGATAAGGAAATATACAAAAATAAACAAATAAATGAATCGCTGAAATTAGTAAATTAATAAGCAGATAAATAACTGTTGTTGTTGTTATTGTTGTTGTTGTAGGTTATTGTTGTTGTTGTTCCTGCTGTTGCTGCAACAGCATTTCACTTCTTGAAAGTTGTATTGCTTGTCTCACCAGTCACCGTCATCTACATGACAATTTGCTTAAAAATCTATGAAAATCAGCATTATGTATTTCGAATTCAAAATGGCTTCTTATTTTTCTTGTTTTATTTCCAGCAGCGGGTGGCAGCAAGCCTTGGAGAATCTGTTGGGAGCGAGGAATTATGTCAACAGGAAAAAAAAAAAAAAAGAATGAATTAACAAATCGATAAATATATTATTCGTAAGGAAGAACACGACTGAATTTCCCATCACTATTATGAAACGTGATTCTTGTCATTACGTTCAGTAATTTGGGAGAGACATCATCACAACTGTGAAATCTCGCTATGAAGTCGGGTAAATAAATTTCCGTGTCACAAATATATTTGCAATTTATATGAAATTTGTGAAAATGAAATGGTATTAATTTTTCCGTGAATGCCATTATTAAAACGGCTACCCGGTTTTTTCCTGACACAATTTCTCGCCATGCAAATGTTTCCAGGAATCCTTTATTTCATGAGGACAAATACATAATGTGAACGAGTATAAATCTGCGTTTTGAAGGTAGAAACATTCACACAGAAAGCAAATATTTTACACAGGCCATGGTGCATGGCACAGGTGCATGGCGTGAGCAGTGCGTGGTGCACTTCCCTGAGGACTGGGGTCACTCTCTTAGATGTCAACGGTGCATTGTCTGCTGAATCAAGAAGGGATGCGGCTGCCTTTCTAAAAGACGGCCACTGCTCAAAATTATTAGAAAAAAAAAATACATAAAAAAACTATAACTGGGCAATGAAGCCACTACTACTATTGCCCCAAACATCGCTGGTGCAACAACATGCCTGATGATACCAAATGCTAACTCTGTGTGGGCTGTCAGGAAGTTAGGCCTGCGTGTTGAGAATGATGCAATGTTTTACTTCATGTTAATGATATTTCCACAGCGGTGAGCAAGTGATGGCATTACGCATATATATATATATATATATATATATATATATATATATATATATATATATATATATATATATATATATATATATATATATATATATATATATATATATATATATATATATATATTTATATTTATTCATTTATTTATATACACTCACTCTGAATAACATATTCACATAATTGCTAGCAATGTAAAAGCTTTCAAAATGAAATAAAAATGCTCAACTGCGCTAAGCGGGTAGAGGAGCGTTGTCTGCTAACGACAATGTTCCACCTTATGTCAGGTGAGTCAGATTCACCACAGGTGCTATCACTACATGAACCATCGAACCGCTCAGCAGCGCGATCAATTTCTGTCTTGGATGTTCACCTGCACCAATCTTCCCGTAAACGTATCGCTGCTCCGAGACGTTTTCGATACAGCGTGAGAGTCTCGAATATTCGACGTGCATGACAGTGATGATGTATTTAAAACGTAATTATTATGTAGCTCCATCATTATTAAAAAGCTCTACTAGCAGTAGTTAGCTGTCGACACATATTCCAAAACAGTGATTCTCAATCAGAAGAACGTATATGTACCCAGAAGAATGAAAAAATACACGACATGAGGCGCACGCGCTCCTACACACAAACACAAACACAAACACACACACACACACACAGAGAGAGAGAGAGAGAGAGAGAGAGAGAGAGAGAGAGAGATGCATAAAAAGGCGGAGGAGGAGCAAGAAAATGGAGAATCAGCAATAGTTTGTGTTACATGGGCGGCACCTCGTTCCGCCTTGACTTAACTACATACAGGACACATTCACTAAAGTCAACCTGTTGTGAAATTGCACATCACCATAACAATGGCCAGTCCTTCCCGACCACCATGTTTAAAGGAAAAAGACGAAGGTGGAAGCCATTCCTGCCAAACGACCACGACACGACGACCTCGGCTAGGCGGCGACGAGCAGCCCCATGGACCTCCACCACCACCACAACCACAACCATCACCACCACCACCTGAACCACCAAAAGCCTTGAAAAAAAAAAAAAAACTGCAAACGGCGAACGCGTGAGTCTGATCTCTAACACTCCATGCTGACGCGGCTCCACACCACACACGTAATTAAGCTGCAGCTACTTGGCACGACCGTCAATTTATATTAATAAAAATGCAAGCTTGACCTAATTATCTTCTCTAATCTGTTATATTAATTAATTCATCAAAATCAACAAAGGCTGTCCCGGTGCAGTATCTTTCCCGTCTGATGAAGCGCCACACAGTGCACTGCAGCATCACTACCGCTCCTGGAATTATCAAAGATCTTTTGTTCGAAATTAAGGAGAAAGAACGGCGAACTAATTTCATCATGTAAGAATCTCAGAGCGGAGGGAAAGATAGTCCGGGAGCGTTGAGCCTCGTCTTCATTAAAAAGACATGATCCCGTAACTTCTTCTTCTTTGTCCTTAAATCTTGAAAGTGAAATACAATAAGGAGTGGAAATAAAGCAATAACAGCAACACGGGGGATGGAATAACACGTTCTTAGGCGAAGGACCTCTAATGTTTGCAAGTCACGCTGAACATTCCGTGAACAAGACCGTCACTTCACAGGAACACTAAAAAAAACAAAGATAAAAAGATAGAAGATGAAGAACAATAAGAAAAGAACAGAAATAAAACCAAGAAAAACATCATCATCATCATCAACAACAGCAACCACAACAACCAGAGAGAAAACACTTCAATTTCATGCAAGAATAGGACGAGAGTAAAGATGGTGGCAGGAAATATGGGTGGCAAAGGACTATACAAAAAGAATAAAAGATAATAAAAAGTAAAGCTACCCATTTACATCACCTGATTGCATAACACACCACCATGTATTGATTAACTCGATTATGTAACTACTTAGTGCAACAGAAGCTCTTACTAATAATTCTCTCTCTCTCTCTCTCTCTCTCTCTCTCCAAATTCATTGAGCAACATCTTCACACTACAATGGCAAACAAGATGACCACCTGCACCTTGTATATGTATGTATGTGTGTGTGTGTGTGTGTGTGTGTGTGTGTGAGAGAGAGAGAGAGAGAGAGAGAGAGAGAGAGAGAGAGAGAGAGAGAGAGAGAGAGAGAGAGAGAGAGAGAGAGAAAGGGGGTAGATGCAGTAATTTATTGGGTCTCTCTCTCTCTCTCTCTCTCTCTCTCTCTCTCTCTCTCTCTCTCTCTCTCTCTCTCTCTCTCTCTCTCTCTCTCTCTCTCTCTCTCTCTCTCTCTCTCTCTCAACTTTACCACCATCCACTTGCAGACTGTTTTTTTTTTCCTTCTTTCCTCCCTTCTTCCCGCTCTCCCCACCTTCCCTCCCACTCACTAACCCAACTTTCCCTGCGTGCTTTTCTCCTCCACTCCCTCGCTCCCTCACCACCAACAAATGACTCCCTTCCATCCTTCTATTCAATAAAATCACAATCAACTCACATGAAAAATAGACGGCGATCACGGCGAGCCGGAGCAAGAGAGGCGCGTCTTAGGGTCTGGTTGGTTCCTGGACCATTCTATTGCCTCATCTTCCTAAGGGTCAAAGTGTGATCCCTTCTCGGCTTCTCTCATCTCTTCCCCTCCCCCCAAGTGGCGCGTTAAAGGGTAAGAATGAATCGTTTTCTGCTTAGCCAATCGTTAGCGCAAACTAACGCCATCTGTCCCCAGTGTCTCCCTCCCCGTCTGTTCCCTCTGATTATGTTGATGGAGTGCGATGTCTACGGATTACTTGATGTACGAGCGCAAGTCATTAGTCATCACAGTGGAACCACGTGACTGAGAACCATATGATTGTGATATATGGATGCCCTGTTATTTTATTAAACGATAATAATACAAGATAGTGAGGTGTGGAATGTGAACTGCTCTGCAAAACAAGAGCACAAACAAAGCGAGTGTTTGAGGATGCATGAGTGGAGTGAATAATGTGAGTGACGTGACAGCGTTTCAACACACACACTGCCGTCATTGTCCAGCGCCCGGACACTCGCCATGCTCGCCGAGTGCTTCAGGAACTTTGAATCGTGTTTACATTACAATTTAAAAACAGAAGTGCGGGTGACGTGAGAAAAAAATCACCGCTGTTGACTAGTTGTGTGCATTTTTCTGACCTGTTATGTCCGTAGTTTGATTGTGTTTTACGTAATCTGTGTTTGATGATCAGACCGTCAGCATGAAGTGGCAGCCTGCAGCTAAAGTTTGTCACCACCACTACCTCTAACACCACCACCACTACTTCTATCACCACGGCCACCACTTCCACTACAGTTACTACTACTGCTACCAACACTTCCGTTAGTATTGTTATCTTCCCTACTATCATTACTAGCACTATCACGAGCATTGCAATCATCACTGCCACCATCACTATTACACCAACACGTCTACTACCACCAATGATACTATTACGATATTGCCACCGCTGCTATCAACACCATTACTATTATCATTGTATTGTTGCTCCTACCACCATACAACAACAAAAACAACAATTTTTACAAGAACAACAACAACAACAACAAAAACAAAAAAATTTACAAGAACAACAACAACAACAACAACAACTACTACTACTACTACTACTACTACTACTACTACTACTACTACTACTGCTACTACCCATTATGTTACTCCTCATCCTCCTCCTACCCTTCCTCCTCCTCCTGACTCACAACAAAAGATAACATTCTGAATCCCACAAGAGTTGGAAGTCAATCCTCGCCGTGAACAGCTCAGCAACAGTAATACCCGAGCAGCCTATCATCGATCCATCGCCAACGATTCATACACCAGGCAGGCGTCCCGGCACATCAGAGCTGCCTCCATCTCGATCCGCCATGAGAGAAGGAGAGGAGGAGGAAGAGGAGGAGGAGGATGCACATTTAATCTATTCTGAAAGTAATCTTGGCCACACGAACCATCATAGGGCTTCAAATGACAGGCAAAATGAACATAAGAAATCATTACATGCCTGAGAAGTCCCTCATGTAAGGCACCTACTATCAGTGAGTAATGGGGCCAAAGCCAGAGTCACTATACACAAAAAATACTGACGATGTAACGTTACGGTAAGTCGCTTAGAAAATCAAGGGTCAACGGTGCATCTAACAACCGCTTCCCGTCTCCAGCGTGGAATAAGAAAATATAGGAAAAATAATATCAGGATGTAGTAATAGCAGTACAGCTTCACACATCATCCTTCTCCTCCTCTTCCTCCTCCTCCTCCTCCTCCTTCCCCTTCTTCTTCTTCTTAATCATTACCATTATTATTATCATCATAATCATTATCATTGTTATTATCATTATTGTTATTATTATTATTATTATTATTATTATTATTATTATTATTATTATTATTATCATTATTATTATTATTATTATTATTATTATTATTATTATTATTATTATTATCATTATTATTATTATTTTATTTTATTTTTATTATTATTATTATCATTATTATTATTATTATTATTATTATTATTATTATTATTATTATTATTATTATTATTATTATTATTATTATTATTATTATCATTATTATCATTATCATTACTACTACTACTACTACTACTACTACTACTACTACTACTACTACTACAACTACGAATACTGCTACTACTACTACTACTACTACTTCTACTTTTCCTACTACTACTACTACTACTACTACTACTACTACTACTACTACTACTACTACTACTACTACTACTACTACTGTTACTACTGCTGCTACTACTACTACTACTACCAGAGCTAACAGAAAGCTTAGATATGAAGCAAGAGAAAATCCCTCGAGAGAGAATGTTACACTCCTATTAATGGATATTTCGAAAGACACACACAGAGAGAGAAGATTAGTCCATTTATCTGTTTATTCAGTGCATTCAACACCAGGTTCTCTGAGTCCTTATCTAATGTACCCTTAACAACTTTACTTCTACACAAGAAAGGTGACCAAACAGATGTAGTATGTTGGTTATTGATCTTCACTGATTTATGGAATGATTTTAGAAAACTTCGCATTAAGAAAATAAAAAGATAGATAAACAAGCTATGATAATAGACAAGATTTTAAATAAAGCACTAATGAACTGACTTGAGAGAGAGAGAGAGAGAGAGAGAGAGAGAGAGAGAGAGAGAGAGAGAGAGAGAGAGAGAGAGAGAGAGAGAGAATCTTATATGCCTTATTTCGTACACAATACATGGTTCTGTGATTTTGATTAAAGAAAAAAAATCAAGGCAATATAAAATGTGTAGACTAGAGGCAAACAAATTGTCACTGAAAATATTACAAGATTCCAGAGGTACTATGCAAACGATAGGCGGGGGATCAAATTACACATTGACGGACAAACATACCAAAAAAAAAAAAAAATATATATCCCAGAAAATAAAAGGCAGTGAGTCAGTATACATGGTCCTTAAAGTATAATAAAACAACATATATATAAATGATGGATATCTTAACAACCGAAGATTTACAGACATCATCAGAATTTCAGAAACATTAATGCACAATGATGCCCATGGAGAAAATCACGTGGCAAATCAAGAATGTGATATGAAGAAAACTGTAGTATTGGCTATGTTAATACACAAATTGTACAGTCGTGGGTGGTCATAAGATGTATCCTCCTTCGTTTGCTTTGGTGAACAAGGTGAGTCGTGAGAGGAGTTATTGATCAAACAAAAGCAACGAAGCAACACACAACTCATGACCGCAATTGTATGTCATCAGCAGTGAAGGAGAGAGTACTGAAAATCACAGCAACTAGTGGAGCCAGGATAAATAGATGCTGATAATGGAATCTGACGCACGAAAAAATAGACTGGTAAACAAATAACGTTATGTTCTTTTGTCACACGCATTCATTTCATCAACATATTAATACTTCCATGGTCAAGAGAAATTGCAAATGCTGCCTTGGCTATACGATATTGAAGGACATAAAAAAAAAAAAAAACACTGATATTCACCCTCTTCACCTTGCACTGTGGGGAGAGCTGGTGGACATCCTTATTCCCGATTATAATGTTTTACTGGTCCAGACACTGATAGGAAACAACACTATTTCAGTGACATCTGGAGCGAGGCACATCAAGAGCAATCAACCAAACATTACAATTTAACTTATAACCCCACAAACAGTCTCTCTCTCTCTCTCTCTCTCTCTCTCTCTCTCTCTCTCTCTCTCTCTCTCTCTCTTATTACCCTGCAGACAGGTGTGTCAGCTGGGACATACACGTCAGGTTTATTTACACCAGATATTAATTCAGAATTCTATACCGAAGTTTGCCTTTTTCTTTAGCGTCACTCACAGATACTTTTCCCTTCACTCGTCTTTCCCTTGGTCTGCTTCCAAATGGGTAAGAAAACTCCAAAGATATGCAAATTAAAATACGAATGTTTTTTTTTTTTTTTGTTGTTGCTGGACTTATTTCAAGCTTCCTGTGCTAAAGTTGCCATCGAACCTGTCATTTTGTAATCCATATTCATAAACGCTTGGCTCTTTCACTTCAACTATTTTCAAAGGCCATATAAATAATTCGACGGGTTTTTCACGACTACTTCTTCTCTTAATAAAGTAGACATTTTGTTAATCTGCCAGAAAAATTATAAAAAAAAACTGCTTAAATATAGTTTCATTTCAACTAAAACACTTTTGAAAGTAAGGGAGATGCGGTACAGAAGCGTTTCATAATACGGTGCAGTCGGCAATGCTGCAAGGATGGAAGACCAACACCACAACTGCCACAACTAACACCATGCAGAGCAGCCATCACGAGCTTGAACGGGTGAGCGTGAAGTAAATCGGTTAACATATGGTGGGTGGACTGAAAAAGTGGAAGTAAAGAGCGTAAGGGGAGGCGAAAGAAGAGAGAGGTGGACAGGGAAGGAAAGAGACGTTGCAGACGGTATTCAAGAGTGGACAGTGAAGGAAGGAAGGAGCAAAATTCGACGACGATAACACCACCACCATCACCATCACCACCAACACCAACACCACTCTCCTCCAAGCTGGCATAGTAGGTCACAAAAAGAAACAACCAATAGAATCTGCAAACCATTCACCTAACGCCGAGGTAAAGAGAAAGAAAAAGCACGCACAAACAAACTAACCTTTAGAATGTCCGCGACATCGAGGATCGAAGCAGGACACCAGCTGTCTTCACCTGCCGGGAGTAAAGGCTTCATTACTTCTACAGACTGACCTAAATCGATCTTCACCCCAACCAAGTAAAAGTAAAAGTAAAAAAAAAAAAAAAAATGCCACGAAATGAAGTGAAGAGCAAGTAAGCTGGAGAGCGTTCCACTTTGTCATTGTGTCAAGGGACTTGGTGAAACTAACCATGATTTTATAACTCACTCTCTCTCTCTCTCTCTCTCTCTCTCTCTCTCTCTCTCTCTCTCTCAACACGAATGCTTCTATATTCTGCCTTCCTTCCCTATCCACTACCTCAGCGCTTCCCTCTTCTCTTTCCCCACCAGCATCATCCAGCCCTCAGCGCCGACTCATCACACTATATTCACACTTTTCATTTTCTTGTCAAGTAAGTGTCGACACCTGGCGGAGCGTTTTGGAGCCGTTATTGGCCTGGTGTGTCAGCCTTTGCAAGTCACCCCGTCAATAAGTAAACAAATAAAAGGGTGGCACGTCAGAGCCACGGCAAGAGGGGAAAAGGAGAAAAAAAACGGAAAAGTGAGAGAGAGAGAGAGAGAGAGAGAGAGAGAGAGAGAGAGAGAGAGAGAGAGAGAGAGACGGACAGACATGCAGACAGGAATAGGAAAACGGTGAAAAGGGTCCCAAAAGGTGAGGGAATGTGCATGTCGGAAGTGAAGCTATGGATGGAAAATAGAAACGAGAATGGACGCCGGGAAGAAGAAATGAGAGTGACAGGAAGGAAAAAAGATTGGGAAGAAGACTGGAATGGCGTGAAAAGAAAGTGTAAAATCTATTGGGAGAAAGATATACATAAGAGAGAGAGAGAGAGAGAGAGAGAGAGAGAGAGAGAGAGAGAGAGAGAGAGAGAGAGAGAGAGAGAGAGAGAGAGAGAGAGAGGTGGGGATAGTCGTCATCTTTCGCTCAGATGGGAAGAGGAAGCAGTTGTCAACACTTTTTCTTGCCCAAATATACTGTCAAGCACACTTTCACCAGCAGCACACACACACACACACACACACACACACACACACACACACACGTAAAGTGATAAATGAAAACGCACGCCAGCAAAAGACTGTTCAGGGAGATATTTTCACAAGTCGTCTGCTGTCAGTGAGGCACCTCAGAATTTGCTTATATTGAAATTTTAAGGAAAACGACCCGCTTATTCGTATCTGGAAAAGTGAGTGTGAGGGTCCCGGGCAGACACGACCCGTCCATTAGGCGCGGTGTTGGCTACTGCTCGGTCCTCCCTCGTCCCTCCCCCGCCTCCTGACCCGTCCCACAAAAATCAGGTTCCCGCCGCGAGGTCCGAGTTGAAAGCCAAGTTTTAAATGCCTCCGTTGCGCCGTGACGCCCCAGAAGCCATCCCCGAGAGCGGCTCAGACACACTCTCAGCCTTGCCACTCTGTTTCCTTGTTCCATGGTTTATTCGTGTCAGGATTTCTTGTTAAGGTTTCCAGATAGCTAATAAGTAATGGTGACTGCGTGATGGGAAGACGTAACTTAAAATAGTGTTATGAATGTATGTAAAATCTGAGTGAAGAATGAAGTTTTCAAGTGACGAAGTTTTATTGTAGGCAGATCTGCTCGCGACGAAAGTGGCATGCCAACTGGCCGACTTTAAGAAGGCAATGCGTGAAAAGTGAGGCCAGTCAGTGAAGGTCATGATGTTCAGAGGTAAGCTGTTCGTCAGTCATGCATACACACATCGAACTTCGTACAACAGTAGCTGATCATGATAAGAAATGCCGTCTGTTGTGTAAAGGGAGACAGTTACTGTGAATATAGGATAAATGGTTATCAACACGTGTTTTGTTTTTTTCAAGCTTATGCCGCATACAGAAATATGAATGTTAAATGTACTAGAAATAGTACTGGCCCTCATTTCAAATATCTAGACATTTTTCCTCACTTTTAGATTTAGTAATATTATGCTTTATACTGATCACCGCTTTGTGAAATTAGGTACACAGTAGAGTCCAGATTCCTGATAAAACTATTGGTAAAAAAAAATGCTCTTTCGGCTTCTCTCTATGCTATGTCGGAAATCGGCACTGTGATGTGGAAAAGGTTTTATGCCTTATGGCCTTCCTGACAGTCTTCCACATTCATGCAGACTGGTGCGCTTCGTGTCTGGTAAAAGGAGGAGAGGCAGAAGACCGAAAATATCCAGACTGCAAGCCAGGATTTGAACTTGAGACTACTACATATATAGCGTTGTGTAAGTACAAACACACCACGCCTGAGCCACCCGCTCCCCGACAACCAAGAGATTTAGGAACATGCATTGTTAAAGTATTTTATAAACTAATTTCGCACACGTTAATGGACACATTTCAACACTGTGCAGAAAAAAAATGTGTAATTTCTTCCACTACAAAAGTAAAGGACATGAGCCATAAATGGTGTTGGTGGGGCGCGGCAGGGAGGAAGATAATGTGGCAGTGTATCTGTCCAGGGTCTGAAAAACTGCCGCGCCTTCCACTGCCAGAAATGTGCGAAACAACACACAAGCTCGCACTTACACTAAAATGAATGAAAAAGCATGAAATCCACGTCATACTTTTACCATTCAAATTCATGTATCGACTCACCGGTCTCGTGACTCTAGGTTCAAATTAGTCATCGTCATTCACAGGGAAGCAAACGCCTATTTTATCTTGCATATGTATATATATATATATATATATATATATATATATATATATATATATATATATATATATATATATATATATATATATATATATATATATATATGTGTGTGTGTGTGTGTGTGTGTGTGTGTGTGTGTGTGTGTGTGTGTGTGTGTAATTCATTCATCTCGGTCGCCTGCTGGTCACCAAGCCAGTCTTCCCCATTACAGAGCGAGCTCAGAGCTCATAGACCGATCTTCGGGTTGGACAGAGACCAGGACACACTCCACACGCCGGGAAAGCGAGGCCACAGCCCCTCGAGTTACATCCCGTATCTATTTACTGCTAGGTGAACAGGGTCCACACATTAAGAGGCTTGCCCATTTGCCTCGCCGCCCCGGGACTTAAACCCGGCCCTCTCGATTGTGAGTCGAGCGTGCTAACCACTACACTACGCGGTATGTGTGTGTGTGTGTGTGTAATTCACTGTTTGATCTGCTGCAGTCTCTGACGAGACAGCCAGACGTTACCCTACGGAACGAGCTCAGAGCTCATTGTTTCTGATCTTCGGATAGGCCTGAGACCAGGCACACACCACACACCGGGACAACAAGGTCACAACTCCTCGATTTACATCCCGTACCTACTCACTGCTAGGTGAACAGGGGCTACACGTGAAAGGAGACACACCCAAATATCTCCACCCGGCCGGGGAATCGAACCCCGGTCACACACGGTGTGTGTGTGTGTGTGTGTGTGTGTGTGTGTGTGTGTGTGTGTGTGTGCTCCGTCGTGCGTTTTGTTAACATGGATTTTCGTGTTGCATTTATGTTAGTCATGTAGCAGATTTTTTTTCGGTGTGTGGGCGGATGATTCTCTACATTACACGGGGCAAAGTTTAATGTTATAGTCCATTATCGCGGTAATTTTAATACTTGTAATTATGGGCACGTTTGCAGCACCACAGTTGCTGTTGTAGCTTGCTTTTTGCGAGGCGAATGGTGAGGGAAAGATAAAGTTAGCAGCTAGCTGGTGTGGCGGCTCCGTGGTGCAGTACACTGGAGGGAGTTTGGCCGACACTCCAAACGTTCCAGTTTGAATCCCGGTGTGGGTAGATGGCACTTACTTGTCACAACCATCACTACCACTACTAACAACACTACAGCAGCAACAACAACAACAACAACAACAACAATAACAACAAAAACATCAACAACAGCAACTACTACTACTACATACTACTACTACTACTACTACTACTACTACTACTACTACTACTACTACTACTACTACTACTACTACCACCATCACCACCACCATCACCATTACTGCTACTACTACTACTACTACCCTCACTACGACTACCACCACCATCACCACCACCACTACTACTACTAATATTACTACTACTACCACCACGACTACCACCACCATCAGCACCACTACCACCACCACTACTACTACTACTATCAACTACTAATTCTATTGCTACTGCAACTACTACTACTACTACTACTATTACTACTACTACTATTACTACTACTACTACTACTACTACTACTACTACTACTACTACTACTACTTCTACTGTTACCACCGTTATTACTACTACTAACACTACTTTTACTACACTACTACTACTACTACTACTACTACTATTACTACTACTACTACTATTACAACTGTAAAAAACACTACTGTTGCAGCTACTATTACTTCTACTGTTACTGCACTACACGAGAGAGAGAGAGAGAGAGAGAGAGAGAGAGAGAGAGAGAGAGAGAGAGAGAGTCGATTGGACACACGATGCATGATAACGTGGAAGCAGTGTAATTTCTTCTGGTACTTTTCACGAACACAACGGGCACTAAGCATAGTTTGTGGAAGGTTATATCTTCAATAGGGAAGTCACAAGTCAATGAATGTCTCCTTATAACGTGAAAATGAATAATAACACATTCATTATTCGTAAACTAACCCTCTTTACTCGGGAGAAGACAAAGAAACGTGAGCGAAGTATAGAAGATAAGAGGGAAGGAAGACATGAATGAGGAAAGGAAATTAGGAATAAAAACAGAGCCAATAGTGGTAAAAGCACAATAAAACTGGAGCTGGATATTTTCATTTCTACCTTGACAGACAAGAAAAATCGCTGCCAGTATGATGATATTTCCAATAATTCATTAATGATACACCAAACACGAATCTACAGAATCACGAAGATATTGTGGTACTTGTCGTGTAAATGGAGACGATCTTTACAAAAACTTTAGTTGTATATTCGTATAACACTTATCAACAATAAGGTACTTTGATATGGTGTCTTATTCACCACGGTCGTCTGCTGGTCACCCAATCAGCCTTTCCCCTACGGAAAGAGCTCAGACCTCATACTAACCGATCTTCAGGTAGAACTTAGACCACATCACGCTCCACACACACCGGGAGAGCGAGGCCACAACCCCTCGAGTTACATCCCGTACCTACTTGCTGCTAGGTGAACAGGGTCTACAGTACACACTAAGAGGCTTGCACATTTGTCTCGTCGCTTCCTGGGATTCAACCCGGTCCCTCTCGGATGTGAGCCGAGCTTCCTAACCACTACAGTACACGGTGTGTGTGTGTGTGTGTGTGTGTGTGTGTGTGTGTGTGTGTGTGTGTGTGTGTGTGTGTGAAAAGTTAAAAATGAATATAAACACAGGCAAACTATGAAAAAGGCATATATATCCGGACACACACACACACACACACACACACACACACACACACACACACACACACACACACACACACACACACACACACACACACAGTTCTACACTGTACATTACAAGCCCATTTAGCACTTATCCCACACATGACCTACACTGGTATACTGCACAAAAACCCTGCACTAGTGTACCGCCCGATACACTTTAGGCACCTCCACATATACTAACTCCGCACCACCTCATCCACCAATCTATCCACTTACCTTTACCATGAACTTCCGAACCCATAAGAGGAAAAAACAAAAAAGAAACATCCACCAGAACCCAAACACACACACACACACACACACACACACACACACACACACACACACACACACACACACACAATCAACACACCCTCCCTCACCCACGCCACTAACACGCCCACTTAGATTACCCACACACCTTACCACGCACATCCTTAATCTCCTGGCACATGTTCCCTCTCACGCTCTCTCTCTCGGCGTTCCTTAGAAAAACAAAACACAACACACGGCCCTTTTATGCACTGACGCCCCTCCATGCCTCGCGCGGAAGGAACGAATAAGGAGGTAAAGGGAGGGCGGAGTGAGGGAAAGAAGAGAGGAACTGACACACTCGCTAAAAAGAGAAAAAAAAAAAAGGAATCAGTGAGGGAAAGAGAGGAGAAAGGGATGACTTAAGGGAAGGCATGAGAGAGAGAGAGAGAGAGAGAGAGAGAGAGAGAGAGAGAGAGAGAGAGAGAGAGAGAGAGAGAGAGAGACGTATTTCAATCTTGTCAGTGGTGGGGTGGCAGCGGCAGCAGCAGCAGGAGCACGAACAGCAACAGCAGCAGCAAAAACAACGTGAAAAAAAAAAAAATAACGAAAAAAAGAAAAAATATAAAAAAAAGTCGCGTGGCCGTCCTCTCTCTCTCTCTCTCTCTCTCTCTCTCTCTCTCTCTCTCTCGTTCTCTTTGCCGTCTCATCCAGCCAAGGCACTGAAGGGAGAAATTAAGGATGATGGATGTCAGGGTTTGGACTTCCACTCCGTCACACAAACCCATCTTGCTGCGACAACCGTTAGCCGTCCCCCTCACCCGTACCCCCTCAATCCCCTCGACTAAGCTGCTCTGTCGAAATAGCTTCCAAGAATATTATAATGACCTCGTGTCTTGGTGCGAGTATTTGTGGTGGATCGCAGAGAGAGAGAGAGAGAGAGAGAGAGAGAGAGAGAGAGAGAGAGAGAGAGAGAGAGAGAGAGAGAGAGAGAGAGAGAGAGAGAGAGAGAGAGGAAAAGTACGGGTTTAATTACAGATGAAAAAAAAGAAAAGAAAAAACTGGAGAAGAGTATTGACATATGGACAAAGACGCAAAAACTAAATAAAAATAAGAAGAAATGATAAGGTAGAAAAATGAAAGGATAAAAAGGAGGGACAGAAGAAAAACACACGGGAACAAGAAAGGGTGTGATAATTACGGTGAAAGGAAGGTCATTAAGCAGTGAAAGACGCGTAATATCACTTGAAAAACTTCACTCAATACTTATACTTTCTTTACGCTTTTTCTCACAATATTCTTTTTTTTTTTTTTTCCTTTTTTCCTATTCACGTTTCCTTTACTTGCCATCTTTGTTCCATCCCATTTTCCCCTTCCTTTCACGCTCTGTTTCCTCCCATCACTTCTAGTCCCCTTTCTTACATCACCCATGACTTTTGTTACTTCCCTTATCGCTGCCTTCCTCCTTCATTCCCTCTTCTATCTCTCCCCCTCCCTCTACTGCTTCTCTATCTATCGTTCCTTTCTCTCTTATTTCTCCTCGTTCTTCTCCTCCTCTGTGTCTCTCATTACCATTGATTGGCACTCGTGGTCAGACACCCCCATTCCTCCAACTCCTCCTCCTCCTCCTCCTCCTCCTCCTTTGACTCCTCCCCTCTTCGGCAGCCATTGGTTGATGCATATATAAATGTTTGATTAACTGAGAACCAGGCAGCGAGTGAGAGACAGACGGACAGACGTGTGTGTGATGTGGTGGCAGGTCGATTGTGGCTGCCTGCCGCTGTTGCAGATGGGCGCGATGTCTGATGCTGTGCCTGTGTTTGCTGTTGTTGTTGTTGTTGTTGTTGGAGGTTGTGGTGGTGGTGGTGGGCTTAGTTTTTGCTGATTGTTATTATTATTGTTGTTGTAGTTGTTGTTGTTGGTGGTGGTGGTGGTAGTGGTGTTTAATCTGGTAGATATTGCAAAGTTTTCATGACTGTAGTGGTGGCAACGTTCATAACTGTGGTTGCAGCGATATAGTAGCATTGATGTTGGTGTTCCTTCTAATCATAAACAATATTCAATCTGACCCCATGCGCACCGTCAATATCGTGTCCTGGTTAGATGAAAAATCAATAATTAGTCTCATTGAGTGTCTGTATGTGATGTTATGCTCAACCATCTATCAAGTACTTATCTTTAGCATACAGAGACAATACGTACCCCACAAAATACTACTTCATTCTTTCACGTCAGCCCATTGGTACTTCAGCCCCAACTCTGCCACACTCCAACACAGTGTCTCGTCCACATTATGCTAACGGAAAGCCGCCTCCATCCGATACCTACATACTAGCAACTCTCCTCGACTCCAGTACAAAGCTTTCTGTCTGACATCAACACAGGTAATATAAGTACATACCTTGTAATGTGTAAAGAATGCTTCAGCAGTAAGGATGCCAAACAAATAAACCGAAATATTAAAATTATTATTACTACATATTATTATTATTATTTTTGTTATTATTATTATTATTATTATTATTATTATTATTATTATTATTATTATTATTATTATTATTATTATTATTATTATTATTATTATTATTATTATTATTATTATTATTATTATTATTATTATTATTATTATTATTACAAATATTATCATTATTATTATTGTCATTATTATTATTATTACTATTATTACTATTATTATCATCATTATTGTTATCCTTATTATTATTGTTATCATTATTATTATTATTATTATTATTATTATTATTATTATTATTATTGTTGTTGTTGTTATTATCATCATTACTATTATTATTATTATTATTATTATTATTATTATTATTATTATTATTATTATTATTATCATTGTTATCATTATTATTATTACTATTATTATTATTATTATTATTATTATTATTGTTGCTGTTGTTATCATTATTATTATTATTATTATTATTATTATTATTATTATTATTATTATTATTATCATTATTATTATTATTATTATCATTATTACTATTATTATTATTATTATCATTATTATTATTTTTATTATTATTATTATTATTATTATTATTATTATTATTATTATTATTATTATTATTATTATTATTATCATTATTATCATTATTATGTCTGCTTTATGTAAATACAGCGAAATTGATCAACTCCAGTTATTGTCACTGTTTCACGGCAATGCAATACCTCCCTTACCTTAGAGTATCCCACTGTCACCTCTACACTAGGTAAGCACAGTGCCATACCTGTCACACACCAGTACAGTATCATCTCTGCCCCAGGCCAACTCAGACCCGCATCCGCCTCACGCCAATACATGGACACTTCTGCTCAGAGTCAGGTCATTGTCAACTCTGCTCTACTACGAGTACAACCCTCATTCAGAAACTATGTGGTCACTCACCATGACTATTGTTAAAGGCCACGGAAATGATTAGCCAGTATCTCAAATGTACTTCTGTTCATAATGTAGATAAGCTGTTAATCCTTCACTAAAACCACAAAATCACCCTTCAAAACTCGTGCAATATACCCAGAGCCTTTAAAACATAATGAAGGTGCAATACAGAAATGTTTCAGAATTATGGTAGACTTCAAGGTGCTGCATCTCTGTTCCGCGACAATACTGAGCGACCTGCAGCCCACGCCAGCACAGTGCCGCCTCAGCCTCAAGCCAATCCTACGCCACCTCCGTCACGCGCCAACACGATGGAAGGAAGCGACATTCTCCGAGTTACTAAGATTGTTCAACTTTTCTCTCTCTCTCTCTCTCTCTCTCTCTCTCTCTCTCTCTCTCTCTCTCTCTCTCTCTCTCTCTCTCTCTCATATCAGCAGCAGCAGTTGAAGAAGAAGAAGAAGAAGAAGAAGAAAGAAAAAAAAAGAAGAAAGAAGAGCAAAAACAACATTAACAGCTGTACTACCGCCACTACCACCACCACTGCTATGTTTAGAAAGATCTTTAACATTACTAACTATTTATTTATCTTGATTTAATTTATGCCATTGTAAAATTTTATTGCTATAGTTTCTCAGTACTGCCACTTTTCTTTGTTTTTCTTATTGCTTATAATTTGTTAATGTTCTTCGGAGTAATGGTACATTTTTTTCTTGTACCATACCTAACTGGAACGCTTTCATGTTTGTGCCATTTATTATTCTTCTTATCACTTTTCTCCT
>NC_059294.1:19262474-19264974 GCF_017591435.1 Portunus trituberculatus
ATGTCCTGGGACGGGCATCGTCCTCCACGCTTGCCTCTGCGCCTCCTCCGCGTTTTGCTTCCAGCAACCACGTCTTCGTTTGGGTGAGTGTGCGAGGAGGTAGGTTCTGACATCGTTGGCTTGAAAGTTTGGATGTCAGAGAGTGGTAGGTATCTATTGATGGCTGCGTCACCTCTGTTGATGGCTGAAGATGCAGTGAGAGCTGGAGAGATCAGTGTCGTCTCACCCTTCAGTCACAACTGAGAGGAAGTAAGGAGGTCTGGCGAGAAGCAAGTCTCCTTACGAACAGACTTAGGCCGCGTCACCTCGCCCCCACACACAGGTCAGGTCACTACTCCTCAGCTGCCATTGGCTGAGGCAAATGCACCACCAATTAGACACAAACATTCTCAATTTAACACCGCCCATCTCATGTGCTTACCAATAGAGAGAGAGAGAGAGAGAGAGAGAGAGAGAGAGAGAGAGAGAGAGAGAGAGAGAGAGAGAGAGAGAGAGAGAGAGAGAGAGAGAGAGAGAGAGAGAGAGAGAGAGAGAGAGAGAGAGAGAGAGAGAAATGGGGATGGAATATTACGCTATTGTGAATATAAACTTGTCAGTAAACCCACAGTTATAGACTTGGAGTATTTATTCTGGACGTTTTGAAGGCCACTGCCTTCATCTTCAGCAGTACAAAGTAAAATCAAGATTCTACCTTGTACTACTGAAGATGAAGGCAGTGGCCTTCGAAATGTCCAGAATAAATACATCAAGTCTATAACTGTGGGTTTACTGACAAGAGAGAGAAAAATATATAATTTCATATTTTTGTGAGGATTTTTTAAAATTATTTGTTATAACACATATAACTTGAATATTTCAACATAAGTTCACAAACAGAGAGGAGGATTAGAGGAACAATTTCAGCAACCATATGGTCAGCGCCAACCAAGTAGCTAGTTTCAAGATGTTATATATTGTAACTGTATAAATAGGGAAGACATGTGATAATACAAATGTTGCAAAATGTTATAGACGTTCATGATAATCTTTTTTTATTATAATATATGTTCGTGTTTCTGCAGTCTCACTTATTCTTAAGATCCGAGACGTTTGTTTCACTTTAGGAGTTCAGTGTGTAGTTCACTAGAAACCACAATCCTCATCAAGATACCATTCGAAGAATATTACATTAAAAGTTGTACATGAAGTAATTGGCGCAACTACCAAGAAATCAAGTTTGAGCTTTCATTCTTGACTTCAAAGTGCCTTTGAAACAGGCAATTCTATAGTTTACAGGTGCGGATCAGGTGGTCCCCTCCCAGGTTCCGGCCGTCCCATGGCTCACCTCCTTGTCCCCAGGGATATCGCATGCTGAGCCTCTCTCGTGATCTTTGTCAGGTACGCAGATCAGTCACAGTTATACGTGAGGTGACCGAGGTCAAGAGAAGTGGGCTGAATATTCTATTTCTAACCAAATCTCTAATTTCCGTATACCTTGAAGACCTGGTATGAAAACAAATAACCAAATAATGACGATGACACTAATAATGATGATGATGATAATAATAATGATAATAATAATAATAATAATAATAATAATAATAATAACAATAATACCAAGAAGAAAATACAGGAAAGAGCAAGATAAAGCAAATAGATGATTCACCCATTCGTACTGAAGTGAAGAGGCCTCGTAGGAAAGAGTTATAACATAACAAACAGAAATTTTCAATGTATTTAGACTCAAAAGGCACACGAATGATTCACTACATTTTTGGTGCAGGCGTAAGGTACAACATTTAAGGAAGAATAAAACAAAAGATGTAATACTATTATTCATTGTATACACACACACACACACACACACACACACACACGGCCCGGTAGCTCAGTGGTTAGAGCACTGGCTTCACAAGCCAGAGGACCGGGGTTCGATTCCCCGGCCGGGTGGAGATATTTGGGTGTGTTTCCTTTCACGTGTAGGCCCTGTTCACCTAGCAGTGAGTAGGTACGGGATGTAAATCGAGGAGTTGTGACCTTGTTGTCCCGGTGTGTGGTGTGTGCCTGGTCTCAGACCTATCCGAAGATCGGAAATAATGAGCTCTGAGCTCGTTCCGTAGGGTAACGTCTGGCTGTCTCGTCAGAGACTGCAGCAGATCAAACAGTGAACACACACACACACACACACACACACACACATGTATATATATATATATATATATATATATATATATATATATATATATATATATATATATATATATATATATATATATATATATATATATATATATATATATATATATATATATATATATATATATATATATATATATATATATATATATATATATATATATATATATATATATATATATATATATATATATATATATATATATATATATATATATATATATATATATATATATATATATATATATATATATATATATATATATATATATATATATATATATATATATATATATATATATATATATATATATATATATATATA
>NC_059294.1:19269974-19277474 GCF_017591435.1 Portunus trituberculatus
TCGCCAGACCTCCTTACTTCCTCTCAGTTGTGACTGAAGGGTGAGACGACACTGATCTCTTCAGCTCTCACTGCATCTTCAGCCATCAACAGAGGTGACGCAGCCATCAATAGATATCTACCACTTTCTGACACCCAAACTTTCAAGCCAACGATGTCAGAACCTACCTCCTCGCACACTCACCCAAACGAAGACGTGGTTGTTGGAAGCAAAACGCGGAGGAGGCGCAGAGGCAAGCGTGGAGGACGATGCCCGTCCCAGGACATACCTGACACACCCACCCATCACGAGCCGTGCAGCTCGCTGTCCTCGGAAGGTACCGTCACATCCTCCCCTGAGGAGTCGTGCAGCTCATTGCCTGAGTCACAGTCTCCAGAGGCCGCCGCCACATCCGATCCCGAGGACCAGTACGACCCGCTGCGAGATGGGAAGCCTGCGGAGACCATCCCTACATATGCCTCGCAAGTGTGGCGGAGTCAGATGCCTGAGAAGGTGGCCCGCAATCCCTTTGTTAGCGGCTGGTTTGACGCGAAGGTGAATGGAAGGCTGGACAACGCTCCCGTCACCCCTTGGAGCGTGTTCCATCGCAGCTCCCTCATCAACATCTCTTCTGAACAGGAGACGTACAGTGACGAAGCTTTGGTCGTCGATCACATACTACACCTGGAGGTCCGTGAGGCGACGCTGCGCCTTGTGGAGTATTTCCAGACCGACTTGGACAAAGCAGGAAGAGACACGGATGAGATTGGCAGAGAATTTGTCAAAATGTCTGCCTCATCTCCCACTGCTGCTCCTGACAGGCCGCGTTCCCAGGAGTCAGGTGCTGCACGCCGCTATCGTCACGTCCCAAGGTAAGTTGTGTGTCACTAATCTAAGGTACAGCTCGACACCTCTAATACTTGTTGGATATGTGTGGCCTTTAATTCATAGTCACCAGTTAATTGAGTGTTTCTCCCTCAGGCTCTTCGGATGCTCCATCTGTTTCGCCCGCCTTCCGTCACGCCGCAGTTTGGAGAAGCACTTCCTCACGCACGGCGAGAAGAAGGAGCTCAAGCTAGCAGTGTGCGCGGCGTGTGGGTTTCCAGCGGCCCAGACCACCATGTTGGAGTGGCACGTGTTCGTGTCCCACAGAGACGTCGCCAGAATGCTGATCAGCCGTCGCTGGCCGCGTCTCCGTCACAATGACCACATCGACTGCTCCTGCTGCTGCACCCTGAACACTGGCGTGCTGGACACCATATGCCCTCCTTCCCTCCTGCAGGATCTGTTAGAACTTTCCGACTCTATCCAGAGTCATCTACCGTCCCTCGAACACAAAGAGGCAGCGTCACCCGAGGGACTGCCCAGATAGGAGTGTCACATTCTCTCTCTAGAAAAGTTTACACCCTTCACACAGAACTGGGTGTTTGTTTGTAAGCAACCGAATAATTAGGAGCTAAACCTGAATATTTATCTTATATTTGTTGATTTTTGTATTGGAGGAATAAACTGAAATTTGTTTTATCTTTGTTTTTCTTTCAATGTATTGCCTTTACTAGCAGATTCAGAGAGCTTTGTGATAAAGCTTTTTTGTTGACTTGAACGTTCAGTTAAATAATGGAAAAAATGCAAGAAAGGACTGTCAGAACCAGTGATTCACAAAGTGTTCGATATTGAGCCCCAGTGGTTGATGGGACCATGCAGAGGTTCGATGAATATCCAGGGGATGAAAAGAGAATCAATGAATTAACCAAGGGAATGGTGAATATCACTGCAGTGGTCGGGCGGGACTATTGAAGCTTCCATCTGGAAATTCTATAATCTAGATTATAATTTGTAAAAACCAGAAGGAAATCAAGTACCATTATATTGAAAAAAAAGTTCTTGAATACAATCCGCAAGCATTCATTTTTCAGTAATGAATCTTGAGGAGTTTAAGCAGTGCTGGCAACACTACCTTCAACCAACCCTCACATTGTCTTACATCTCTACTGTCCGTTCATACAACTTGACATCTTTCAAGAGAGAAGTGTCAAGAAACCTTGCTAACTAAATTGGCCATTGTTTTAATTTTGTGATGTTTTTTTTCCTTGGCTACCATCGTTGATGTATAAAACTACTACTACTACATAGCTGCTACTACTGCTACTACCTACTACTACTACTACTACTACTAGTACTCCTACTACTCCACATGTTTTTTTGCCATCGGAATTATTTTCCTTAAATTAAAAGATAAGGGTTCGATGGAAATTTTGAAACTTCACAGAGGGAGTCGATAAGTTAAAAAGTTTGAGAACCCTTGGTCTGGAAGAAATGGATAGATTCTATCCATTTCGGGATTCGCGAAAACGAAAAATGTATTAATTAATCTTATCTCATATTTCTTCTATGCGATAGAAGAAATAAGAGAGAAGATTCACTAATACATTTCTCGTTTTTATGTCTGGTTTCTCTTAAAAGAGTAATTGAGGATTCATGTTCAAAACAGCTACAAAATGAACTGATGTTGCATTAGAAAACAACTTAGGAGTAAAACATAATTCATGAAAGAGAGAGAGAGAGAGAGAGAGAGAGAGAGAGAGAGAGAGAGAGCACGGAAGGGGAAGAAGATAACAATATACATAAACGAAAGGACACGAAAACTTATAAGCATGCAAAGCAGTAACGAATGTCCTTCTCTGCACATATAACAAAATTCTCTTCGTGCCACATAAACAGTTGAACTCACTCTTTGTTTCAATAATTCTTGCCGTAGGATATCCTAGAAAAACATCATTGCATTATAAGTATAGAAGAGAATTTTTCTAAACTTAAAGACCACACAAGTATTCATATCAAGCTCTACACAGAAAAGAAACATGTATACTGTGATGAGACACATTTCCAGTCTTTCTGTATTAAATATTGGTGGTAATGGTAGTGGTGGTGATGATGTCAACGTCTGTTATATAAAAAGAACCCTTATAGACTATTAAACTTACGTAGGTGAATACTCGCATAAACGCAAATATTTTGGTAAGTGTCAGAAGTGGGATGAGGTGCTGACAGAGGGAAGGCGGCATTTGACAGTAGGAGAGCAGAAAGTTGATTAGTAAAATGTGTGTGTGTGTGTGAGAGAGAGAGAGAGAGAGAGAGAGAGAGAGAGAGAGAGAGAGAGAGAGAGAGAGAGAGTTTGCACGAGTTAACTGAATATTAGTTATTAATTTCCAGTACCCTATTTCTGTTTGTATTTATGTCTTATTCGCTTTCCTCTCTCACTCCCTCTCAGTTCTTTCTTTCCTGCGTCTGTGCTTCCCTTCCTGAAACATAATCTTCTTACCACCTACCCTCTCCTACACAATGACTATTTCACTTTCTTCATGATTTCATCACACAGCATATTCTCTCTCTCTCTCTCTCTCTCTCTCTCTCTCTCTCTCTCTCTCTCTCTCTCTCTCTCTTGTACCACTACGACCACCACCATCACCACCACCACCACCATCACTGCTGCTGCTGCTGCTGCTGTTGCTGCTGTTGCTCCTCCTCCTCCTCTTCCTCTTCCTCTTCCTCCTTCTCCTCCTTCTCCTCCTCCTCCTCCTCCTCCTCCTCCTCCTCCTCCTCCTCCAACTACTACTACTACTACTACTACTACTACTACTACTACTACTACTACTACTACTACTACTACTCAGAATCCTGTAACGACATCATAATCCTCTAACACTTTCTGTATATTACAAGGTACTAAACAGATATTTCCGTACCAGGAAATATAAAGTAAACAAGAAAGAAAAATTCTTAATAACGCTCTTGCACATCCATTCATCCATCCATGAAACTAACGAAAGAAAACGAAGCTGCCACACTTTCTTCCTGTACGTAGTTTTATTGCTTGGAGTATCTTTCTCTTTCTCCTCGTTGGGAACTGCCCCAGAAAAATACGACGTGACGCTGAAATACGACAACCGTGGCTCTTGAACCCTGGACTTTTCATGAATATTTGAGTCCCGATTGACCCTTGTGTCGCAGGGTCTCCACTGCCTCCTGCTGGGTCTCTGTTGACGACCGGGCAGCAATTTTACTAAGAGGGAGAGGAAACGAAAAGAGGAATCTGGAGGAGAGGGAGACAGCACGGACAAGGTTGGGCATTGTGAGAGTTAAACATTGCCTTGGCTCTTCGATCTATGGTGAATCACAGGGGTAGGGGGGTAGGAGGAAGTGGAAGAGGAGGAGGAAGAGGAGCAGATGGAGGAAAACGATTCAGGCCGAGTCTGAATAGAGAGGACAAGATATAGAAATGTATGAGTGGCAGACAGATGTGAGGAGGAGGAGGAGGAGGAGGAGGAAGAGGAACCAGCGATGTGTGAACGAAATTTTACTGGAGACAACAATATTGAAGGTTTCCGTTCTTTTGTGAGGCTATTTCACACCAGTGTGTGTGTGTGTGTGTGTGTGTGCGTGTGTGTTTCACTGTTTGATCTGCTGCAGTCTCTGACGAGACAGCCAGACGTTACCCTACGGAACGAGCTCAGAGCTCATTATTTCCGATCTTCGGATAGGCCTGAGACCAGGCACACACCACACACCGGGACAACAAGGTCACAACTCCTCGATTTACATCCCGTACCTACTCACTGCTAGGTAAACAGGTGAAAGGAGACACACCCAAATATCTCCACCCGGCCGGGGAATCGAACCCCGGTCCTCTGGCTTGTGAAGCCAGCGCTCTAACCACTGAGCTACCGGGTGTGTGTGTGTGTGTGTGTGTGTGTGATATGGAAATCAAACGAATAAAATATTAAGGAATGATAATCTAGGAAAACTACAGAGTGACTTTTGAATTTGGTGAGTACAGTGTATTAATTTGTAAGAATCCTCTCAGTGAAAGAGAAAGCTGGAGAGGAGGAGGAGGAAAGCCAGGTGATCCTAGTGATGCGATTGGGTCAAGCTAAAAAACAGGCACATAAATGTGCAATTTAGCTTCTTGCAGTTTCCTTCAGTTGCTACAGAAGTATGCTATGTGTTAAACATTTACAAGTTTCTTCTGCGATCACCTGGGTCAATCTCTCGCGCGTCTCATACAAATCAACACAATCATCAGCCATGGTCTCTGATGTTTAATACTGAATGATGCCTCCTCCAAGCTGCACAATTTGATAGTGAAACTTAAAAGAGAAATGATCGCTTAAAATAAACCTATGTCTTGTAGTTTCTTTTACTCTTTATTTCTTCCTCTTATAACATCGTTTATTGATTTCATTAGTATACAGCTGTCTTATGGCTGTTGAAGAGTGGGACCAAAAAGGTGGAGAGTTAACGATGTAATGTAAAGCGAAAAGTTCTATCATATAAGATTATCATGGGTCTTGTGTTGGAATATATATATATATATATATATATATATATATATATATATATATATATATATATATATATATATATATGACAAACCAGTTCACCACCGCAGACAGTGTTGATTTACAGGATAGCGAGGCGGAGGTTCTTCCTTGCTTTCGTTTCATTTGCTGATCCATTGAACATATGGAATGAAAAAAAAAAAAAAAACTTTTTACAACGTAATATAATTTTCTAATTTTCGGTGCTGAGACTTTTGTCTTAAATATTTATTTATCATGTTTGGAAATCAAAACATATGAAATGGCTTTCCTGTTTAGAATAAAACACATTTTCTGTTTAAGCAATCAATGCATATTTACATTTCATAATACGCAATAAAAATGTATTGTAAAGCGGATACATTTTTATCATTTCATAAAGTCCAGTGCTGTCTCTTGCGAGCTTTCCCTTTAATGGTGAAATTCTGACAAGGAGCGGCGGTGTCTTATCCAGACAGAATTATTCCTTCCACCCCAAGAGACACGGTGCTTGAGTGACCTGTCGCTTAAAGAGCAGCGTTGCACATTGCCTAGCATGATCCTGAACACTGAGAGTGACACATGCAGCAGAATCAACCTAGTGCAGTCCCGGGCAACGCGGCCCCTCGGTGCCTTCAAGAGTAAGTGTACTGAACTAGTGGTCTGACCGTCGAGAGCAAGTGATATGAATTTCCCTTACAACAACAACAACAACAACAACAACAACAACAACAACAACAACAACAACAACAAGTAGTAGTAGCAGCAGCAGCAGCAGCAGCAGCAGCAGCAGCAGCAGCAGCAGTAGTAGTAGTAGTAGTAGTAGTAGTAGTAGTAGTAGTAGTAGTAGTAGTAGTAGTAGTAGTAGTAGTAGTAGTAGTAGTAGTAGTAGTAGTAGTAGTAGTAGTAGTAGTAGTAGTAGTAGTAGTATTAGTAGTATTAGTGGTAGTAGTAGAAATAGTTATTGCTAGTGCTGATACTTGTGTTGGTGCACTGGTGACGGTGGTGCTGCTAAATAATGACTATCATTTGAGATTAGCTAGATCGCTTGCTTCAGTGAGAGTCGTAGTCGTCAATATATATATATATATATATATATATATATATATATATATATATATATATATATATATATATATATATATATATATATATATATATATATATATATATATATATATATATATATATATATATATATATATATATATATCAGCAAAACACACAAAAGAAGGGTAAAGACTTGCATTCAGGTCCACCAAACAAGCAAACAACCAAGTAAGTCAAGCAGGGAGACGTGGCAAACAAACAGCCAGCCAGGTCCACGCTATGCAAAACAGGACATGCAAAAAGAGAGACAACAGCCATATGCAGCGACACGTGCCCTTGTCCAGACCAACACGTCCAGAACAACAAAACTCGCGCACCGCCCTGCCGGTTCTATCCCTCCCTCGTCACTCTTTCAGCAACTGGTCAGGAAGGAAACCGCGTTAAAAGGCAGAGGTCCATAGAGAGACGCGAGGCACTAAGCATCATGTTGATGGTTAAAGGAGTGTGCCAATGTGGTTGGGGATTGGGAAGAAGAAATTAAATATTTTTCTTTATGTACTAGTGTTGGTATAAATTTCTTTTACTGTTCCTATTGAGAGAAGCAAAAGAATGTGGAAAATATGGAACAAAAGAAAAGGAGGTGAAAACAAAAGGAAGCGGAGCATATGAAAAAAAAAAAAAAGAGATAAGGAAATGCTACTCTTGAAAAGAAAAAAAAAACATCTATTTACCACGTTGTTATTCTTTATCACACCTCTTCCACTTCCTTACTCTCTATTAGGAATATCTAATGACGGATTATACCACCATTCATGCTGCACTTCATACCACCACGTGCTTCCTAAACATCTAGCAAGAATCAAACCAATGTGTGAGTATGATATTAAAAGTACCAGCGAGCGTTCATATATAAAAATTTACTATACGTACAAATTAATATAATCTCTCTCTCTCTCTCTCTCTCTCTCTCTCTCTCTCTCTCTCTCTCTCTCTCTCTCTCTCTCTCTCTCTCTCAGTAAACGCACAAGAGACCCAACAACTTCCTTATCAGGTATTTTGGGAATGCCTTTGATCCTGGCCACGCTTGCTTATTGGCTGCAGAGTTGGGGGGAGG
>NC_059294.1:19279974-19312474 GCF_017591435.1 Portunus trituberculatus
TGAAAAGTTACGTACACATATAGCTATATACTAACCATGGAAGCAATGTCTGTGTGTGTGTGTGTGTGTGTGTGTGTGTGTGTGTGTGTGTGTGTGTGTGTAGACGTCCAGACAGCCGACATAGCAGCTGATCCTCCCGCCCCTCAAGCTTTAAAGCCGCACTCTTCCCGCTGCTCGGAGCCACAACCCACGGCTGTCCCGTTGCGGCGGGCGTGGACCCTGGGCGGTGCCACGCAAACATGGACCCAGAATGCCTCCCGTTCAGTACAAAACAGCCAACAGCTTTACAACCGAGTGAAGTGTAGCCCATTATCAACCAGTACAAAAGTCTAGTGTTACAATGAATATAAGTGACCAGAAGTCGTGAGGTGTGAATTATACTGCACCACTCAACACCACTATTCCGTGTTTCATGCTCCAAACTACGTATCTGTGTGACATTCATCTACGGCCATCTGTTGTTCACCCAGCCAAACGTTCCCCCTATGGAAAAACCTCAGCGCTCGTAATGACCTATCTTTGGGCATGGCTGAGACCACTCGCATGCCACCCTCCGGAAGAGCGAGGACACAACCTGGGGGACTGGGGCGGCGGGGGGCGGTGGGGATGGTGATGAAGGAAGAATGAGAAGAATGGTGGTGGGCAAGAAGGACAGGAAAGAGGATGTGGAGGGTGGAAATAAGAAGGCGAACTAAGATATACGTCAGAGGTAACTCCGGCCATTAACTACTACCAAAAGATAATATTTTGTCATTTTGTTAGAAATATAGGTAGGTAGGAATGCTGTTTCATCAAGTATAGAGTCGACTGTTCACTTTATCTTAGCAATGCAGTAAAACTTGTAATTCCACATATCTCGACTACTTAGCTTAGTCCAGCCCAGACTGAATTAACAGTTCAGTTTATCAGAACCTGTCTCTATTCAGGAAAAAGTAACAGCTCTGCGTTGCACAACAGAGTCCGTCGCTGCGGAATCCTAAACAGATTATCTTTGATCAGTCCACTTCAGCTCACTCCTGTTCCGTAAAGCTCCACTGCAACTTATTTAGCCCAGTTCAGTCCATCCTTACACATCGTTCTCCAGGCCATGCATCCCAGACGGTTCCTGTGTTGCTGTACTGCGTTCACCCTCCTGCCGCTGGAGCGCAATATATATAAGACTGTCAGTGTCAGTAATTAAATAATTCATCTAAATACAGAAATTCACTTTGAAATAAAAAAAATGACATACATGGAGAAATCAGACCACGGCGCAGGTACAACATGCAAACAGAGCTTCATAAAGGAAAAGATTTCTTCTGACTCTATCAGAGCAGCGTCCGTGTAAGCTTATCGGCTGGCGTCTGTCCCTGCCTGGTCTTATCTGCTTCTGTCACGTGTAAACACGAGCAGTAAACATTTAAGTCACACTCACCCGCAAATGTTCGGAGTCCAGCGATAATCTGATCCAATTCCAACGTCATTTTGTATAGACGAGCAGCAGGGTGGGGAGGGAGAGGGAGGAACGGAAGAAGAGATGGAGAGAATAGGGAAGGGGGGAAGGAAGGGTGGAAAGATAGAAATTGGGGGAATGAGTCTACACCCGTTCCTCTCCACTCGCCCCGCTTGTCAACAAATTATTGGCAGAGTCGCGTAGGTCTGCAATGAATTATTTCGCGGCTGGAATGCGACGCTGCGTTTCCCCCTTTGCCGATTTTTTACGCTGCAGACTGACGTGTGAGGATGCAAATTTAATCAAAGGCGTTGGAATATGTATGGGCGGGTGTTGGGAGGCTTGGGGGGGGGGGTGGAGAGAGAGAGAGAGAGAGAGAGAGAGAGAGAGAGAGAGAGAGAGAGAGATTAAAACTCTGAAAAAGACAGATAGATAATAAAAAAAGGAAGAGAAAGAAAGATAAAAAGGAGAGAGGGAAAATGGAGACACTGTCCTACTGACGGCCATAGGGAGGGCAAATTAGTTCCAGTGGCCAACAAAAGTGCCATGCTAACAGAGGAATCTAGATCAGCAGCTTCAAAAGACAAACGAGACATCAAAGGAGAAGGGACATCCTTTACCTCAGCAAAACCAACCCTAGGGACCTGATTGCACTGCGCGGGGCTCTCTCTCTCTCTCTCTCTCTCTCTCTCTCAACAGGTGCCGGGCCTTCCTTCCCTCCACCCCCGAGGTATTTGCCGAGCACGAGACAAGCTGATTACACTGTGATACGTCGGCGAGACTTCCAATATATATGCTAAAGATGATGAGTCAGCTGATAACGATTGCAGTGGGAAGGAAGATGTGCTAATCTATCCACTGGAGCGATGCCTATACCACTTACTACGCTTCCCGACCACAACTGAAGCAGAACCATCACCACTTCCACCAGGACACCACTGCTACCAACACAACTTGATAGAAAATAATGATAACGAAGAGGAAATTTATTCTTTGCCCACATGGATTAAATACTACTGGGTTGTATCTTAGGGGTCGTTTTTGCAGGGCGTATTGGCTTAATAGTGAGGGTTCTTAGGGCGATGAGGACTGTGAGCTGAGAAAGAGACGAGAAGTAGAAGGAAAGAATGGGTAAAGGAAGTCATAAATATTTAAAAGATGATGGATGAGTGATTGGTATGAAAAGTAGACACGAAAACGGAGGGAATATAGAAAATAGAAAGAAAGGAATGGTTAGGTAAAAGATGATGAATGAAAGATAAAAATATATAGGGGAAAGATAAGATGTAAGAAATAAAAAAGATAAGAAGAGGGAAAATGAAGAAAGAATGCAATGGTTGAATAAAAGATGGATGAAAGTTACGGATGAAAGGGGAGAGACAAAGAAATGTAAGAAATTAAAGATAACAAGTGGGAAGGAAGGAGGGAATGATTAAGTAAAGCATGACGGATGAAGGGAAGGGGTAAAAAGAGAAAAAACAAGGAAATGTAAGGAATAGAAGAAAAAAAAAGTTTAAAAAAGGGACCAGATAACTAACAAAGAGAACGAAAAAAAAGAAAAAGATAAAATAAAAAAAATACAAAACAGTGGAAACAAAGACGTAAGTAACATAAGAGACGGTGAAAGTAAGAAGGAAGGAGAGAGAGAAGACAAAGAAAGAAAATAAATATAATCACATTTTGTAGCCGCTATAATCAGTCTTTCAGTTTGTTTAGCCATTAAAGGAGGGAGAGAGAGAGAGAGAGAGAGAGAGAGAGAGAGAGAGAGAGAGAGAGAGGAAACACGGAGAGGAAACACACACACACACACACACACACACACACACACACACACACACACACACACACACACACACACACACATCCAGAACCATCACTGGGAGTAACCAATTTATGAGGACTTGTACTGTAATTGGCGCACAGCTTTGTGTTATAGTACTGGACGGCACAAAACAGCTTGTAATTGGAACGACTGTGATAGACCAGGAGGAGGAGGTGGAGGAGGAGAGGAAAGATATGTATGGACTTTTTTTTATTTAACTGACATCACTGCAGTCACCCCTCTGTGCCTCTTCATGGAACGCAACCTGACACAAAGGCGAGTGGGTGGATGGGTGGATGGATGGATGGGTGGAAGTGAGGAGGAGAGACTGGGAAGGAGGAGAGAGTGTAAAGGTAGTGGAGGGTAGTGTTGGAGTTTAGAGCAGAAACGTGTTGAGTATTTCCCCATCCCTGTCCTCTACCTCCCCCCCTCGCTCTCTCTCTCTCTCTCTCTCTCTCTCTCTCACACACACACACACACACACACACACACACACACACACACACACACACACACACACACAAAGAGTACAAACGTAGAGTGAGTGACGGGACGATTTATTGACTGATTCAATGACTGACTGGACGAATGACTGACCAAATTTCTGACATCCTGCCACCAACCGGAGACAAGTGGACACTGAACTCATGGTTTGCGGTGAAAAATTGGTGGACAGTTTGACACACCAGTGGCGACACCGTGATATCAGTGCGTGACAGCAGAGAGTGGTGTAGAGTGGTGTAATGGCCTTTTCCTGTTCCCCATACCTCCCCTTGCCTATTCCTCTCTCTTTTCACTATACCTGAGTTTCTGTCCTTTCATCCCTTCTCTTTATTTTCCTTCATTCTTTTTTTTTCTCACCCCTTCTCTTTATTTTCCTTCCTTCATTTTTTTTTCATTTCACTTCTTTCCTCTCAAGATTTTTTTTTTTGGTTGTAATCTGGTACTACTTTTTTCGGGTATCTGTTGCATGGGCGCTTCTTATCTCGATCCTCTGAAAAAAAAGATAACCGTTTTCTTTCCTACACGAATGTCTTTTTATATTCTGTCAATCGTCAAAAGGGAGTTTGGTTAGTGATGGTACTTCCCTCTGACGTCCTTTCTCTCTCACATAAGATTATATTTCAAGACTTTTTTTTTTTTTTAAATATATACCATGTGGGGTTTTCACGGGAATTTATGGGCTAAAGGGAATACTTTTTGGGGTACCTCATACCTCAAAGCCCACCCGCAAGGAATCCGTTGCCCCGAGTGAGGAAGCCCAACCTACACTTGGAACGTGGACAGGATTCGAACCCGTGCGCTTGGAGACCCCTCGGATCCCAAAGCACGCATGGTTCCACTGGACCACGGCGGCCCATGGCACTTTCTTTCGGCTGACTGGCAATAAATGGCTCTTTTTATTTATTTTTTTTAGTTTTATGTTGTTCTTGGCTTGGCTGGCTTCCCCTCTTGCATAGAAACTCATCATATACAACCTCGAAGCAAGCAAAAGTTCTGAAATTGCTTGATCTTTTCTTTCTCCCCCTCATCTCTTATTACTAACATTTATTACTATTTTGTCTTTACTTATATGACTGATGTTCTATTCTTACTTCCACATTCCCTGCCCTTCCTATCTTCCTTCTCTCAGCTTTTTTCCTTTTAACATTTCCCTCGACGTCCTTTCTTCCTTTCTCCTTTCCTTCACTCCTTTTCGCTTATGCTTCTTCATTAATTTTTCCCACATTCCCTGTATGCCCTTTCCCTCTCCATAAATGTTTCTTCCTCCCTCTTCGCTTTTATTTTCTCCTTGCTCTCTCTCTCTCTCTCTCTCTCTCTCTCTCTCTCTCTCTCTCTCTCTCTCTCTCTCTCTCTCTCTCTCTCTCTCTCTCTATCTATCTATCTATCTATCTATTTCTCCATTTCCATTAACCTTCAACTCTATTTTCCTCTTCTTTTCTCTCACCCTCCGTTTGTCTTCACTTTTTTCCCACCTCCCTCCCTTTTCCCTGATTTTTTTTTAAGTTCCTCTGTGTCTATTTCCTCCCCTTCCCCTCCACATCTTCCTCCTACCTCTCTCTCTCTCTCTCTCTCTCTCTCTCTCTCTCTCTCTCTCTCTCTCTCTCTCTCTCTCTCTCTGTCTCAGCGGAGTTGTTAGACATTTTCTCCCTTGCACCTTTCCCCTTCCAAACATCACCCCAGGCTACTCTCTTTCTTTCATATTCTTAACAATTTTCCATTATGAACCATCCTCCTTCCAGATATTCCCCTTTATTTAACTCCTATCCTTACCTAGCCTAACGTAAACTAACGTAGGGTAATCTAATGTAATCTGGCCCTTAACCTAACCTTCTTAACTAACGTAATCTAATCTTGAATCTAACCTTAGCTAGAGTAACCTAACCTTACTTGAGTCGTTAATAGTAGTGTGGTATGGTTTGTTACTCCCGTACCATAATACAGCATCATGACGTATACTTGAAAGGTAGAAGTATCCACAGGTCTATAAATAAAGACTATAATGGATACGTCTAAGAGGTTATTTGTTAAAGAAGTGACATATCAACAACAGGTAGAGGAATAAGATAGTTTCCCCTCTCTCAGTCAGCCTGCGTTTTTATATAGGCGAGAATTGTGGATGTCTATAGTGGAATGGATGTTTAAGGGATAGTTTATAGAGAAATTATAATAGAAAAGAAAAAATATTGCCCATTGTGGAATAAGATAGTCATCCCGCTCAGTCAGTCTTCGTTTTCTTCCAGGACAAAGCGAAGGATGTGAAACAACCTCAAGAAATCAAGAAGTGAAATATCGTCGACAACTCTGCAACACAACTCACAATAATCTTAAAGGTTTCAGAGCTGTATTGCGTAACATGTACGGGAGCACAGGAATGGCATCACACCAATCCGTAAATGTACATAAACATAAAAGCCAAACCAATTATTCAAGTATATTTCATTTCTCTCTCTCTCTCTCTCTCTCTCTCTCTCTCTCTCTCTCTCTCTCTCTCTCTCTCTCTCTCTCTCTCTCTCTCTCTCTCTTTGTGGCTGCGTTTTTAAACTCTTAAGAAATTCATGATGAATAATTTAAGCAAGCTGTGGTGGAAGTCATTGGTGTTTTTCAAGGACAGTTGAAGATTAGGAGAATTTTACAAACTTAAATAAAATAGAATAAAATGAAAAAAAAAAAAAATGATAATCGAAAATACTCATCTTTGTTCTTCGAAATTAGTCAGTGGAAATCGAAAGTGTTTTAAACAAAAGGCCATTGTCTTGATTATTCGATGTTTAATCGAGACTTTGGATGAGCTTTCCATTGATGGGACATTTACTATTTTACGTATTTATTCCCTGTTTGGACACAACAATTTCCCTGATTCATTAGCCAAAAGACATTCTCTACTATTGGACATATTCTGTTTAGGGCTTAGGATGTTATTTAGTCATTCATTAATCAACATTTACCTAACCAAACTATCCTAACTGGTGGTGATGCATCTAAACTTCATCTAAAGCCATTGTATTTATAGTTTAATTCCTAATTATAGTTGTCTTTTCCTTCTCAGCAACTCAGTTGTTGTACTCGATTCAGAGACATAACAGTGAGCGGCGGGAAGGGAAAACAGTGTGACGTGCGCCTCTGGAGCTTTGGCGGCCGTGACGTGACGCGGCACCGCAAATACATTCAATTATTGGAAAAGAGAAACCGAAGTAGTGTGAAAGTAGTTATATATATACATTTTTCCCATAGCATGTGTGCACGAGCAGGTGCCCACCCTGCACCAACGCGTGGACGCCCACGCACGCACGCACACACACGCACGCACGCACACACGCACGCACGCACACACACACACACAGAGAGAGAGAGAGAGAGAGAGAGAGAGAGAGACAGAGCAGTGGTACAGTGGACACCATGCGTGCTTTGGGATCCGAGGGGTCTCCAAGCGCACGGGTTCGAATCCTGTCCACGGTCTGAGAGAGAGAGAGGGCAACGGTTTCCTAGTGGGTGGGCTTTGAGATAGAGGTACCTAAAAAGTATCCCCTTTAGCCAATAAATTCCCGTGAAAAGCCCACATGGTATAAAAAAAAAAAAGAGAGAGAGAGAGAGTTTTCAACAGGATGGTGTATCAGTTAAAGTTATTAAAAGTATACATAGGTGACCCTTGACCTCTGAGGTGTCAAGAGGCATGTCGGTCCAGCATTGACCTCACTTGCACTAATGACGTCCACCAGGACACGAGGATTGGTTCCCTCGGTGCCCTCGACACGCCTGATAACTCATGATTTCCACGAGTGACGTCAGTGACAGATTAGTTTCTTGGGATATTTTGGGAACATAACAAGGCAGAAACGTAAATGAAAAATGCAAAGAGCAAACATACTTATTATACTTTACGGCAAAATTTTGTATAATATACTTCTGTTTTCACACCGTGCCTGATCATAATTTTGTTTATTTTCTTAAAATTCTTTACTGATTAACGAAATGAAATAATTTGACATTTTATGCTAAACGAGAGAAAAATAATCTTAAGGTATTTTCTAACAGAGGAATCAAAATGTCACATACTTGCCTACTGATATATAAGTGATACGAGAAAAATTGAAATATGTCAGAAATAGTTAGGATACACATTTACATTAATTCACTCTGCAACTTTATTTGAAATACATCCAAACACTATTATTTCTTTATAGAGTACATAAAAATATACTTGACCTTGCTGTTCTGGAGGAAAAATAGTCAATCATTCAGTCAATCAGTCAATCAAGCTACTGTCAAGACGTCACGGTGATTATAATGGGTGAAAGATACCAGCCGCTCTGCATGAAGGAAATTAAGGTGATATATTTTTTTTCCGTATTAAGAGATATGATTGCTTCTCTCTCTCTCTCTCTCTCTCTCTCTCTCTCTCTCTCTCTCTCTCTAGTATCTCAACACAAGCACAGGTAAAGCCACAGGGAGGTATAATAAAAAAGAAAACGATGTCGCAAGAAAACATACATAACACCCCATATACAACCATACATATATCCATAATACACATACAAGCACTGCAATAACACTAATCTTTAACACTGAATTAAGGCACAAAAAGAACATGTAAATACACTAAAAATCAGACACAGAAAAGAACAAACACACCCCCATCCTCCCAAAACAAAACAAAAGCGGTAAAGACAATGACGTAAAAGAAAATACAACAACAACAACAACAACTAAAAGAGTGTTCATATAAAACCGATCACACAAAAGTACTGTCACGTGAAACACACACACACACACACACACACACACACACACACACACACACACACACACACACACACACCATATGTTCATACTTAACACAAAGGCAAACTAACCCACACGCAGGATATCAATATCTACTTTGATTGGAAGAGTTTAATACATCAAACACAGGAAGGAAGGAAGGGAGGGAGGGAGGGAGGGAGTAAAGAGGCCGAGGGAGAGGAAGAGGCACGGCTGGATGGAGGGAGGGGGAGGGAGAAGGAAGGACCTAAGGGAGTTTGTATTGGAGGGAGTGAGATCAAAAGCAGTCTCACTCTCCCCCTTTCGCCCCATTCTCTCTCTCTCTCTCTCTCTCTCTCTCTCTCTCTCTCTCTCTCTCTCTCTCTCTCTCTCTCATACTGATCTTCGCTTTATTCACGTATTTTTTTTCCAATATCCATCTTTTGTTGTCTAATGTACACCTGGTCCCGTTCAATTCTTTCCTCTTTTCCATTTTTTCAGTGTTGCCGGTGCCCTCGTTCTCCTCAATCCCTAGCTCCAAACTCTTCCTCCTCCTCCTCCTCCTCCTCCTCCTCCTTCCCTCGTAAGCCACTCATGTTTTGCGTCAAGACTCACAGCTGTTTTTTCCTTGTAGTTTTTCCTCGTTATTCATTTGTTCATTTTTTTTGGCTGTTTCCATCACTCAGTTCCATTCAGTCCTTCACTTTTTTTTTTTTTTTAGCAAACCATGACCAGCTTGCAGTGTGGATGTTGTTTTTAATTGTATATCTTTCTTCTTTTTCCATCGTGTGTTATTTTGTGCAGTGTTATATGACCTTCGTGTGTCCGTGTCCGTGTGTAGGTGTCTGTTTGTTTGTTGCCGATAAAGTTAGGAGCTTTTCACACCACTTCGGCTCCGTGACTCAGGTTTCTATTTGAGCTTCACGGCGCTGATGGGATTATACGTATGTTATTTTTTTATTTTTTATATCTCCCATTTCATATACACACACACACACACACACACACACACACACACACACACACGCGCGCGCGCGACATTTCACTTTTTCTTATTTCTCTCAGTGTACTGGCATGGTCGTACTCAAAATGTGTGAGTGACGTATCCGATGCTATCTTGCTTCGGCCTCAAATTTGATTGGTGTGCGCCTACCTGTACGGCATAGGAATAGACTCCTGGGTATTAAGGCGTCAAGCCAAGAAAAATGACTTTACGGTGATCTAGACTGCAGCAACCTTCTCATTACCGCCGAGGCTCGTGACTTGACTCGTCAGCCGCCCCTCACTCGCCCCCCTCGCCCTCAAGCTCGCCTTTCCAAGTGCCGCTGACATCTGTCCGCCGCCTCACCTACCACCACCACGCCCACACCTCTTCAACGTGAGTCGTGCTGAAAAGGTATGTTATTTTCCACCGTGATTTGGGTGATTTTTGTCTTGTTAATAAGTGGCGATGGATGACAGGGATGACGACTATAAAAGTAATGTCACTGATGATAAGTCGATCACTTGAGTTGTCATCAAGTTCATGTAAGGAACAAAATGCTCATACGTAACACACGCCTTCCTGTCTACGCGTGACCATGAAATAACAGGAAGAAACGGACAGCTTTGAGTTGAGCTAGAATACTCTCCTCGCCAGTCTGATATTTCTGTGAAGAATTCTGCTGCGCCGATGTACAAAACAGTGGTCGTGATGACTGCTGAGGGAGAGGCAGCATGGAGAAAGTCGTCCCCGCTAAAGAAAGACGGAGACTCCTCCTCTGCTGGCGTGGAAATTTCTACGTCATTTTCTCGTATGAAAGAGTTTTACTTTAAGAGGGATAAGCTTGGCGCGAGGGAGGTCAGGTGCAGGTAAGTAGGATCAGGTAAGAGGGCAACACTTGCAGGACTCTTGATTCCTTCGGTTCAGACTTTCATTTCTTCTGTTTGTATTCACAACTATTTCTTGCTGATTTAGTAGTCAGCAAGTCAGTTATCCAACACGCACCTTCACTTTTTATTCAAATTGATAACAATTGTTTTCATCAATAACTTTTTTTGCAATTCCTTTTCGATGAATTCATGAGAGCGTTTCCAGAGATAGGAAAAATTTTGCCGCTGTGACATTGAAATTGTACAATGTTGGTCCGAAATGAAATATAAATCATGATACATCCGATGTGGAAATACACCTGATGAAGGAGCGAATGACGCTGCGGAGGAAATTTTGCATCACAACAAATACTGCAAAGCTGACACACTTACAGCTCAGTCCTATCAATAATATTTTGCCACAGCGGATCAGATATTTACAAGTATTTTATTACAACACTGGAACACCGGAACCCTAGCTCCACGCAGGCACTGAGGCTGGACGTAGCTGTAAGTTTAGGTCACCGCAGCACTTCATCCTATTAGCCTGACATTGCCACGAACTTCCGCCTTAAAATGGACACCTGAGGAGAGTAATAAGGAGAAGGCTGTGGTTACCTGGATGACGCAAGCAACTGTGTGTCTCAGGCTAGTGGCATTTAGCTGCCGGTAAGAGCAGCGAGTAAAGATAAGACCCTTTCCCGTGCACCCTTTAGCATTACCGCCACTCCACGATACACACCGGCACAACAGCATCGGACAGGCCATTAGGGTCTCCTGGCCTCCTAGTTCATGTGCAGCAGCTAATTAGGTGAAAAACTGCCGAGGCTCACGCAGACCGCACACTCAGAGCAAATGTGCGGTACTTAACCCACGAACATCATTTTGGACACTTACGACCGAGACCTTTCATCGTAGGGCTAATGCAAGTCCCTAAACCGCCCTCGCCAACAACATTTATGGCGCAAAGGACAACAGGGAGCTCATTTTGCCTCTCTGCTCTTATATATGGAAGTCGAGAGCACTTGTTTAGATAAGACTGAGCACCGAGTTCAGCCCTGAGTGGTGGTTACCTACTAGAGTGGTGCGGGGTGTGGCGTTGGCTGCGTAGGAAGTGAAAAGAAAGGAAGGTATGGGAATGACAAGAGAGTGCATGTAGGAGGACAGTGTGTGGAGGCTGCTGATGTGGAGTGTGTGTGTGTGTGTGTGTGTGTGTGTGTGTGTGTGTGTGTGTGTGTGTGTGTGTGTGTGAGTGTGTAATTCACCTCGGTCGCCTCCTGGTCACCCAGCCAGTCTTTCCATTACGGAGCGAGCTCATAGCTCACAGACCGATCTTCGGGTAGGACTGAGACCACAGCACACTCCACACACCGAGAAAGCGAGGCCACAACCCCTCGAGTTAGATCCCGTACCTATTTACTGCTAGGTGAACAGGGGCTACACATTTAAGAGGCTTGTCCATTTGCCTCGCCGCGCCAGGACTCGAATCCGGCCCTCTCGATAATGAGCCGAGCGTGCTAACCACTACACTACGCGGTGTGTGTGTGTGTGTGTGTGTGTGTGTGTGTGTGTAACGTATGTTTATTATGTACTATAAAGTAAATAAAAAGGGAGTGAGGTAAAAAAAAAGTGTGATGGGTGATGAATGACACACACACACACACACACACACACACACACACACACACACACACACACACACACACACACACACACTATTATGGCTGATGCGCTCACCCTTCCTACTTTTACTGCTACAGCTTCGTCTTGTCTGTATTATTTTACATAATTCCAAACTTACGTGAAAAAAAGTTGTACTCCATCCTATTCCACTAAAATTGGGGATAATTCTGTTAAGACTTGTTCCTAATCCTAGCCTGCGCCGGGCCGTGGGAGCTGCAGGTGTGGCAAAGGAATAATTCAGCAGCCAATGTCCTCCCCAGCCGCCACTGCAGCCGCTGCCACCACCACCATCACCACCGCCACCACACCACCACCAGCGCCGCCACCATCACCCTTATGCCTTGCCTCTGAGTATTTCCGCCCTGAAGCCAATAGCGTCGGAATGGTCATCTAATTCCCTTTCTTCCTCCTTTCCATTCCACGTACTTTCCTCACATTTCTTCTGATTTTCCTCTCTCCCTTCGTACTTATCCTCCCTTATTTCCTCTTCCTCTGATTTTCTCTCTATTTTTTCTTTTTATCTGCTTTGCCTTGTTTCCTCCTCTCTCCTCCTTCTCCTCTTTCCTTCTTTCCTCCCCTTATCCCATCTTTTTTTTCCGTGTCTACTCCTCTTTCTCCGTCTCCCTATTCTTCTCTTCCTTCTTCTCTTCTTCCTATTATTTTTCTCCTCCGTCTTTTCTTTCCTTCTTTCCCACTTTTTCCTCCTTCTCCTTCTCCTCAAATTCCTTTTCTCCTATCGTCCTTATACCTCTCCCTTCCTCTCATTTTAACTATGATTTCTCACCTTCCTTATTTTCTTTCCTCTCTGATACATTCCTCTTTTACTGTCTTATTCCACTCATACTTCTCTTTCATCTTTCTCTTGTTTTATGTTCTATTTCCCCTGCTCCTTCCTCCTTTTCTTTCTTTTCTCCTCCAATCTCCTATTTCCCGCTCTTACTGCCTCTTATTTTCCTACTTCTCTAATTTTCTCTTTGCCTCCTTCCTCTTTCACTTTCTTTCCTTTCCTTGTTCCCTTTCTTAGTTCTTCTATCTCTCCGACTTTTCTCATTCTCTCTCTTTTCCATATATGTGCATCTTTTTAATTTCGTTTTTTTTTCTACATGATTCTCTTACTTCTTTCTTACTTCCGTTCATTCTTCCTTTTTCCCCTTCGTTTCCTCCTACATTTGTTGTTTCTTCTCTCCTTCTCTCCTTTCCTCCCTTTGTTCAGATTTTTCTCTTCGTGTACACTCCATTTGTGTCCCTCCATCCTTTACTCCCTTTATAACTGTCCTCTTTTTCTTGCTTGCTTCCTTTTTTTTTTGCACACGTATCCTCTCTTCACCGCCCTCTCTTCCTCTTCGTCCCTCCCTCCTCCTCTTCCTTTGTTTCCGTCCCTCCGTTCCCATCTGAACTCCATTTATGTCCTTCAATTCTTTCTTCCTCTTGTACTGTACCTGCTCCTTTTTTCAGCGTATTCACATGTTTTTTTTTCTTCATCTCTGCTTTCTCCTTTTTTTTTTTCCTGCTCCTTTCTTTCTCGTTCACTGTCCGCCTTTTTCTCTTTTTCGAGGTCTCTCCTTTATGACATCTGTGCATTTTTACTTTTTTCGTCGCCTTTACTTTTATTTTTTAGTGCGCAACATGTTCTGTTCCTCCTAGCTCTGGTCGACGTCCTTTTCCTTTCTCTGCTTATCTCCTTCTTGTTTGCTATTTCTCTTCTCGTTTCTTTCCCCTCGTATTTTCTTGGCGTTCGTCCTATTTTTCCCTCCTCCCCTTTCATGTAATGTTATTTTATAGCTGTACGTATCCGCCTCTTGTTCCTACGTTTAGATACTACTTCGATTTATTGACATTCTTTCCTCCCTTCACTCATCTCCCTTTCTTTACTGCTTCCTTTTCGGTATAATTTCTAAATTCTTTTCCTCAATATTCTAGTTTTTATCGCATCATATTATTGAACATTTCTTTATGTGTTCTATAAATTCAATCCTACATATTCTTGGCTTTCATCTCTTTTCCCTTTTGAAATATCTATTTTCTTTTTATCCTCACTTCCCTTCCAACACTTAATTACAATTCCTCTTTGCTGGCTCTTTCTTATCATCTTCATATTATGCGCTTTTTTTTTCCTCTTTCGATTTTTGGATTTCTCTCCTTCGCAGCCTACCTTCCCTCCAACTCTTCGTTCTTTACACCAGCGTCCTTTCCCAAAACGATGAAGAGGAAACATGCATGAGAGGAGCTGCACTGTCACCCCCCTCACGTCCACCCGCCTGCCTGGGACTCACTTAACTAAATAGAAGTGCAAAGCGCCACCACCCGGGCCGGAGCCGGAGGGCCGACACAGTTTTCTTGCCAAGCACTATAGTCAGGGGTCGTCCAGGGCCATCAGAGGCGTGCGTGAATACAGTCCAATCAGAACGATGGTGGAGGAGGAGGAGGAGGAGGAGGAGGAGAGAGAGAGAGAGAGAGAGAGAGAGAGAGAGAGAGAGAGAGAGAGAGAGAGAGACGAGACCTGACTTCCTGGCTGGCTGGGTGGATGGGTGGGTGAGAGGGAAGGAGGCTGGCTGGCTGGCTGGCTGGCGGGCTGGCTGTCGCGGGAGGAGACAGGGAGAGGCCGCCGAGGGTAGAGTGAAGCTTTTTTATATTCTGGTTTGGTGTATCTATATTTTGGGCTTCGTTTTAGTTCCCGGTGATGATTGGTGCGTGTTGGATGAAGGCGCGCGTCTGGGGAGAGGCAGGGTCGTGTGGGGAGTCCCTTAGCACCATGCCTTGTTCTGGTGAGAGGCGCTGGGAGTTGGACAAGGGTGAGGGAGGGAGGGAGGGAGGGATGGAGGGAGGAGGCAAAGACGAAGAGGAAAACTTGGAAATGGAGGAGATCAAGAGAAACAAATATATGAAATGGAATATAGGTGGGAGGCAAACCCGTAAATGAAAAGAAGTGAGGATGCAGAGAGAAAAAAATAAATAAATAAAAAGAAAAATAATAAAAGATACGAAAAAAGTGAAGCATGAATAAAGTAGTACAAATGTGACAGTGGCGTACCGTAAAAAAATAATAAATAGAGAGGAAAAGATAAATACACACTACTTGAATGGCTGAGATGATATAGAGGCAGAGGACAGCAAGGCGGGTCCTGGTAAATTGAGACAATCACGTAAGTAGGAGGAGGAGGAGGAGGAGGAGGAGGAGGAGGAAGAAGAAGAAGAAGAAGAAGAAGAAGAGGTGGAGAAGGAGGGGGACGGGAAAGTAAGACACATCGAGGACAAGCAAAAGAGGGAAAGACTGACAAAAAAAAAAAAAAGATACGGTGGACGCGACTCTGACAAGGAAGCAATGAGGGATTAACACAGAGAGCAAATGGGAGAGGGTGATAGGAAGGCAGTGATGGGGGAGTGAGTGAAGGGGACGACAAGGACAGATAACTACAGTGGAGGGCGACGGTATACACTATACATACAAGTACACCAACTTTTTTTTTCTTTTTGGATGAAGGAAAATCGTAGAAGGTAGAGTGAAAATGTAAAACGATGTGAAATAAAATGCAAAGTAGAGACAAGCTAAAAAAAAAAGTGAACAAAATCTGGCATATGTATGGGAGAATATTCCTTCGTTTCCCCGTCTTCCTTCCTCTCTCCCTTCTCCTCCTCCTCCTCCTCCTCCTCCTTATTGATTTATGCGTGGTGTTTGGGAAGCGGTGATAACAGTGAGGGTCAGAAGAGGATTTTGTGTGTGATGCATTTACATTTCCTCTCTCTTCCTCCCCTCACTCTCTTTCTCTCTCTGCCTCCCTCGCGGGTGAAATAAAATACAAAATGCAAATGAGAGGTTAATGCGATATAAAAATGAACGCACCTACACCTCCGTACTGCACAATGCTTGAGATTAACGAAGTATTGGGAGAAAAAGTTACACAGGGCGTGATTTGTTTTTCGTCTTGTAAATGGTTCAAAGTCTTACTCACATGTTTCAGAGTTTGCATTTTCCTCCGTGGATTTACGTGTGGCGTGACTGGAGGAGGAGGAGGAGGAGGAGGAGGAGGAGGAGGAGGAAGAAAGAGGAAGAGGAAGAGGAAGAGGAAGAGGAGAAGAAGAAAGAGAAGGAGAAGGAGAAGGAGAAGGAGAAGGAAGAGGAGGAGGAGGAGGACGAGGATTAGGAGGAAATGAAAAAGTACATGAGGTTTATGAGAAGAGAAAGATAAATAGATAAAAAGGTGGAAAAGTGATTACATGATGTGGTGGGAAGAAATCCAAAGTTTTGATTTGTGCAGTGTTATGTAGGGATGGAGAGGAAGGGGTTGCGAAGTGAGTGAAAGGGGGTGGGGGCAGGGCCAAAAGGGACGCGGTACGAGGGGAGGGAACAAGGGGAGATTGGAAGGGTCGGAACGAGGGGGGAATGAAAGAGTAGAGAAATGGGTTAGGGTAAGGGGAGGAAGAAGGCAAGGGGGGGTGGTCGGAAAGGCGAGTTAGGAGGGCAGTAATAAGGTTAATGTTTCTACAAATCTCCGTTTGGGCGTCGGGAAAGACAGAGTGATAATTCTTGGTGGTGAGGGACCGGGCAGGCCTTCCCTTGCGGCCCGGCGGGAGATCCCTTAACTCTGTGTGGCCTCAGGTGGTGCCCAGGTAAGATCGATCATCATTTACCTGACTCCATCCAGGTCTTGGTTCGGGTGGTCGTTGTTATTAACCTCACGCCGCCACACTGTGCTTGCAAACCCTTGCCACGCCAGTCCTAATTTTCCAGGACTGAAAATACTCGGTAAAAATTATGTTGGGTATGAGCCAGAATCACGGCGGGAAGGGAAATTGTCCCTGGCGTGTGGTGTTAAAACTGTTGGTTGTGTAATTTTGTCCAATCTCCGGTGCATTGTTGCCATTGTTCTTGCCGCAATTTGCTGAGATGAGATATTTTACATAATGGAGAGTGTGCCAATATAATTAGACAAAACATTGGGGAGAGAGGAAGAAAGTTCTTGCTGCTTTACTTACCAAGCACTCAGAAAGAGGGTGGTGCGTAGAGGGACACACACACACACACACACATACACACACACACACACACACACACACACACACACACACACACACACACACACACACACACACACACACACACACACACACACACACACACACACACACACATGGTTCTCGACTCTCCCATCTCAAGTTTGATACCTCGAGTCTCCAAAGATCCGCTGAATCTTGACCTTGCCTGTCTTAATTTGAGAAACCAAGTACCCTAAAACATCGGATTTTGTACATTACCTTAATTAAGAAGCCGCCCAACTGCTGCCCCGCCACCCTGTCAGCAGCACCACGCCACCACATCTTGCCAGTTCCTTCTCACATCGTCAAGGTATTAGCGAAGATGGTCAAGGTATCAGGGCAAGATGGTTATCAAGTCCCTTCATGAGAACATGCAACACCTAACAACTATACGCGCTTTCCATTGACTCTTGAATTTGGAAAAATATCACCATAAACTTTCATACAAACAGTAGCCACAAGAAGTGAACGTTTTACTTTCTTTCCCTTGTTCATCTTTTTGTGTGACTATGGTGAGAATCTATTTCTGTATAGTAGTATATTACTGAAATTTCACTCATGCTGATGATATTGAATTGTCGTGAGGAAAAGAAATAATGAATAAAGATTAATATATTCAGATAACTAAGGCACGAAAGATGAAAAGTAATAACTTACATGGTATAGTTACAGGAACTACCATCGTTTGATCGCAGCCTAGTGGTGGAACATTTGTGATGCAAGTGAGAAGATGGCTGTGGGAGGTGTGGGGCAGGTGGCAGGCGGCAGGTGTGGCGTGGCAATGCTGCAGGGCCACTGCTTGACTCCCACCACCTGCAGGGAGGATAGAAGGAACAAATGATTGCAATAAGGAAACTCACCTCGTGGAGGAAGTTTACAATGCGTAAAGTAGGGAGTAACACCTTCAAGTTTACATTCAGGTAAAAATGCAGTCTGAAAACAATATGAAACACAAATGCAAGCAAGATGATTTTTGTTAGCTCCACGACAAAATTCTCTAAACTCATTGAGCATTTTGAAAAGTAACACGAACGATCCACGTCTAAGACTCTCCCTGTCCTCTGAATCGGCTTTCCCCATGACACGTCAAGGCAGCATGAATACTGCTGCCACCAGACCTGTGATTATCGTGTACAGCTAAGGTACATCCGCAGCAGCAGTACGGCTGCGTCGACGCTGTCATCCTAGCGAGCCTGCCCTCGAAGTTTGGATCATCTTGTGTCATGTATTATGACAGCGCAATTTTTCATCTGTCCTTGCAATATGGCTGCGGAAAATGGTAATGTAATACTCTCATTCTCAAATAAAGAAAAGTAATACTAGAATTCTCCTCGTCTATGGAGTTGCTCGAGGATTTTTCAACTCCGTGCACCAGTAAAGAAAGCGAAGAAGAAGAAGAAGAAAAAAAAAAACTCGTTCAAAAGAGCACCAGTGTAGTAGATGAATTATTTACAGAGTACGGCAGGAAGCAGGACAGTAGTGAGAAATGCACCAGCATCGCACACTCCCTGATGGCAGGGGAGCCAGCCAGCACTGTCATCCGGTAGCAAAAAAAAAAAAAAAAAAAAAAAATAGTGCACACACTATTAAATTGTAATAGCAAATCAAATATAGAAAATGACGCTGTTATCACAAGAGATCGTTTTCAGGAAACAACATTTACTTATACATAAGTCTACTGTTCCTCCTGAGTGGTTTATTAATTTCATGCACAGAGCGATGCAAAGCGTTGGCTCTGCTAATTGGTTTTAGTTCTCTCTCAGTCCCCAGTCAGCGGGGAGGGAAAGCTTTGTGGGTGAAAATAGTTTGGTGACTGTACTCGAGACGACGTGGCTGGCGTTGGCATGTCATGGCATACTTTTCTGCGTAAATGAAGTAGACTAAATAATAACACTTGATGATGCATATTTCAGGTCCTTTTTTGCTGAAGGAGCATCAGTTCACTTGATTGTAATTCATTCTTCACGGGATCCCATGATAATAATAATAATAATAATAATAATAATAATAATAATAATAATAATAATAATGATAATAATAATAGTAATAATAATGATAATAATAATAATAATAATAATAATAATAATAATAATAATAATAATAATAATAATAATAGAGAGAGAGAGAGAGAGAGAGAGAGAGAGAGAGAGAGAGAGAGAGAGAGAGAGAGAGACTACTAATCACTTAACTGCTAAGCGGATGTCAACATAGATTCACAGTTGGCGTGCAATTATTGCTATGGTTTAATCATTGTTTCCTTTGTCTCACCACAATTCCGCGCACAATGGTCCATAATTTTTTTTGTATGGGAGTCATCGAAAAGAAATTTTTTCTAAGACGTCATTAAGAGTAGTAGTAGAGGTGTAATTAAATATTTGTAGTAATATTTTCCTCCAGTGAAATAGTCTCGTTCCATTCGAATGAGATGTCAAGTGTTATACCGTTGCTAGCAGTCACAGGGTTCAAGGTGATGCAGTTTTGCGATGACTCCTCGCGTTCATGTCACCTGAATAAAACCAGCATTATATCTTTGAAGGGAACGTCACAATTTAGAACAGAAATAATGAATATTTTATAAGTTAATCTAAAACTATGTGCAGGAACAGAAAGTACTCGAGATAAAATCATGGGTACAGATTTGCGATGATATGAAATTAGAACAGAAACAATGCACTAGTATTATTATAACATGAAAAATTTCATATCCCGAGGTTGCTGGACTCAAAGAAAGCCAGTCTCGACTATTTCCTGTGAGCGCAGGGAATGTGAACGAATGTGGACGAAGTCAGACTGCAGTGCTTCTCATCATCCTGCCTTGCTCCTCACAGCGACGATGGAAGTGCCCACAAAGAAAACTGGTAAGAGCGTCCCTGCACCTTGACCCTCCGAGGGAAAATACAGAAATATGATAATAACTGCTGCTACTACTACTACTACTACTACTACTACTACTACTACTACTACTACTACTACTACTACTACTACTACTACTACTACTACTACTACTACTACTACTACTACTACTACTACTACTACTACTACTACTACTACTACTACTAGTACTACTGGTGCTGGTAGGCAAAGATTATTGGCTCACTCTAAACTATCTGCCAGCAAGAGGGCATGCAGGGAACAACCTCTGTGGATTTTAGATCCCTGCTGTCGTACAGCCTCCAGCACGCAATGAATTAATTGTCAACAGCTACAAATGATTCCTATGCCCTTGAGAGAACTCCCGGATGTGCCGCGGCAATGGATATGTGACATTTGAATTCTTAAAAGTACGGATAATTTTCATATGCCATACTGTTCCTGTTTAAATGAAAGGGACTATGATAACCTTTTCTAAAGAATAAAAAAAATGCTAATAAATCCCCATGTAACCAAATGGGAAACAAAACTACCATCACCGTGCATTACTTAGGATAAATAAGCGCTAACAAGCCTGATGTCTAAGACAGTGAGAGACAAAAGATAAAGAAGAAAACAACCACATGCAGGAACCTATTAATATCTTAGAACCTCTGAAATTGTGCCGGTTACATGAGTTTAAGGCTGCCTCTGTTGACAGAGTGCAGGGACTGGTGGGATGGCATCGCCAGGAAGGTGTAGGCGAGGCCAAGGTCAGTCGGGAGAAATAGGTAATCATTTGCACATTCACAACTTGCTTGTGTGTGTGTGTGTGTGTGTGTGTGTGTGTGTGTGTGTGTGTGTGTGTGTGTGTGTGTGTGTGTGTGTTTAAGGAGAATGTTTTTGTTTATAAGTTTGACATTGTATACCTGAGATCCAATATGTTTAAACTCTCTAAAGTACTTATTGCATTTCCTGATATATGCTTGGAGAGGTGTGCATGCAGCTAGCTAGTATTTACATGACATATGCAACACACACATACACACACACACACACACACACACACACACTCTCTCTCTCTCTCTCTCTCTCTCTATCTATATATATATATATATATATATATATATATATATATATATATATATATATATATATATATATATATATATATATATATATATATATATATATATATATATATATATATATATATATATATATATATATATATATATATATATATATATATATTATATGATATTTGAAATTGAGAGAAGAGAAGAAAAAACAATAATTTAAGAACCTTACTAAATTCACCCATCTCCATGTTAGTCAGGTCAACAATGCATCTATGACTAAATCATAAGCACTTGATCACATCCAGGTTGCTTTTGTTCAGCTGAGTCGCCGAATATCAGAGTACAGTAAATCATGTAGTCCCTGTCTCTTTGTTGGATTTGTTACTGGCTCGTGCACTGGAAGATATTATTGTTGATGGAAGATATTGGTCTGATGGAACGAGAATGGTCCTGCATATTCGAAAGGTGGCCACGTAAGCTTATTAAATTTTCATCTTACATATGTCCAACAAAAGGCAACCGTTAAGCCATATCAAAGTTTGAGGTGCACTGGGAGATTGAGTGACTTACATATACTATTTCTTACTGTGTTAGTGTGAGATAAAAGTTCCTGACGCTGTGAATGCGGCTGATTTTCGCTCTGTTCGTTCCATTTACAGGGTTTCCTTTCAGCGGAGTACAAAGGATTTATCCCTTACTGAATTTAAACGCTATTTCCATTATTTTGTTTGAGAGAACCAGGGTTTTGCGTCGTTATCCATCCATCTCTTCATCATATCCATTAAGAAATAAATGGTGCATCATATCAACTCTCGATAGTGTTCATGTTCGGATGGATAACAAATGATAATGGTTAATTTTTTGCCTCACAGTTTAGTTCCTTTGATGTGAATTGTTCAATAGGAACCAAAATATTAACAAGAGAAGGATAAGAATTAGACCAAAGAAAAATAAATCAACAAAACTAAAGGAGAAAAAAAAAATATACAACCAAAGAAATAAAACACACACACACACACACACACACACACACACACACACACACACACACACACACACACACACACACACACACACACACATTTTTACTAGCACTACTACTACTACTACTACTACTACTACTACTACTACTACTACTACTACTACTACTACTACTACTACTACTACTACTGCTACTTCTACTACTACTACGCATTCAACAACTACAACAACAACAAAAACAACAACTACTGCTGCTGCTCCTCCTCTTCTTTCTCCTCCTCCTCCTCCTCCTCCTACTACTACTACTACTACTACTACTACTACTACTACTACTACCATTACTACTAAGCTGCTTCTAATAAAGTAAGAAGCAAACAGACAATATATTCTTCAGCTGTCTTTTCTCGGTGAATTACTTGTATCTATTTATGCACGCGGTCCTCAATCTATTTTATTTATCTATCAATAATCAATCCTGCTGAGTGAGTCCTCCCCATCCCTCTCTCTCTCCCCTCTTCCTCTTCAGCCCTCGCCGTGGAAGCAATGAGGCATGTGCTCTCTCTCTCTCTCTCTCTCTCTCTCTCTCTCTCTCTCTCTCTCTCTCTCTCTCTCTCTCTCTCTCTCTCTCTCTTCTGTGTCTCATCTTTTGGTTTCCTCCCTTCTTCCTTCACTTCTCTTTCTTCCTCCCTCCCTCCCCCCATTCCGCCCTCTCTCCTTCTCTCCCTTCCTATCTCCCCCCCTCCTGTGCTGTCATCGCCACTCCTTGCCGAAGGGGGAAGCGAGGGAGCCGCGGACATCATTAGGAAGGCACTGTTGTAATCTCTGCTATGGAAATAACACAGGCAAGTCTCCACTACAAAATATGGGAAGTCCTTTTTGTGATGCCAGGTGAAGGAAAAAGGAGAGAGAATTAATTTTTTTTTTGTGATTAACTGAACCAAATGTTTTTATTTATTATTTCTGTTTTTATTATGTTGATTTACAGTTCCTTGAATTAATTTGTTAGTTATTTGGTTATTTGGTTATTTGTTTGGTTATTTCTTTTCGTTTCCACTCGTTGTGTGTGTGTGTGTGTGTGTGTGTGTGTGTGTGTGTGTGTGTGTGTGTGTGTGTGTGTGTGTAGTGGGGTGTGTAAATAGTATAGCTAAGATTTGCTTTTTAATATAGAATCTCTCTCTCTCTCTCTCTCTCTCTCTCTCTCTCTCTCTCTCTCTCTCTCAAAATATTCACCACGGTTCCTGTTTGAGATCTCATTATTTCAGCCCACCATTATCTCCCTCCCTCTCTTTCTCTTTTCCTCTCTATTACTCCCTTCTTCCTTCTCTCCCAATGACTCTTTTTCCCCTCTCCTCTCCTTCTCTTTCCTCCCTCCCATCAAACAACACCCACTTCCCTTCCATTTTCTCCCACCCTCCACCATAACAATTGCACGGATACCCCTCAAACCCCGTCTCCCTCTCCTCTTCTCTCACTTCTTCCTCTTTCCAGTAGTCCACGCCTCTCCTGCCCCTCCCTCCCAGGCTCTCTGTGTTCCCTCCATCAGCCTCCTCTCTTCCGGACGCAACAAGGAATCCAGGCCCACTAATTTACAAGGAAGTGGAGGAGTGTTGATGTCACCCAAGTCTTCTTTAGTCGCCCCTTCCCATCTCCTGAAGAGTTTTTATTTTTCTTTCCAAAGTAACTCTCGTTTTCTATGGTGTAAAGTTGTAAACAGAACTCCGGGTGAGGAAAACAAGCCGACAGAAGAGGATTAAAGTGAAAAATATGACAAACACGGGAAGGGAGGAAGAAGAGGAGGAGGAGGAGGAGTGGGGGAAGGAGAGGAAGGGAGGGATAAGCAGGGCGCTAAAAGAGAGGTTCCTCTTTTGTAATTGGTAACACTGGAAAGAAAAAGGGATGTAGACGGTGGGAGCCAGGAATAAACTTAGCGGGAAGTGCAATGGGGGGAAAAGAATGGGGAGGAAGGAGGAGATAGAAGGAAAGGAGACCAAAAGAAGTGGGAGAGGGAAGGAGATTGGGTGGAAAGGAAAGGGCCAGAGATGGGGAGGGACGGAGATTTGGGAGGAAGGAAAGAGATGTACAAAGTGAGGGTCACACGTGGCTCCGGAACACATTAGTTATGGAATCGAAGCCTCTTGCCTGTTCGACTAGATGGTTCTCTCTCTCACTCACTCTCTCTCTCTCTCTCTCTCTCTCTCTCTCTCTCTCTCATAATGCATCAGCGCATCTACCTACTTCATCCTGTCAGTCTCACATCAGCCAATCATATAGAAAAAACAAACACTCAACGGAGGGAGTCGAAGATGAAAGATAACTCTCTCTCTCTCTCTCTCTCTCTCTCTCTCTCTCTCTCTCTCTCTCTCTCTCTCTCTCTCTCTCAGACTGGTAACATCAAACGGTCCCAGGAACAAAACCCGCGCTACAGTAGTTGGTGTGACAACCTTCCTGAGGCTGGCTTGCTCCCTCGACACTCCCAGGCCTGCACCTTCAAGCTGAGAGAACGCTAGCAGGATTCTCAAGCCAACGTGGGGGTGATATTGACCTTATTAGTTGAAAGAGTGAGTGCAGGCGTGTGTCGTGTCCCATCGTCACTCCAGCACCGGAGAGACTATGGCCAGTCGTATGAATGCTGGAATGAGCAAGTGGGATGAGAGCAGTGTTGGTAATTATCCTTAAACATTGCTAGAGATCTCTTTTGTTCTCTGATGGTGATGAGGAAGACGAGGAGGCTGAGAATAGCTATGAAGAGGAGATGAGAGATGAAGCGAAGAATGGGAAGAAAGGGGCACGAGAAGAACAGAGCTGTGAGCATGAAAGGGAATGAGTAGGAAGAGGAGGAGGAGGAGGAGGAGGAGGAGGAGGAGGAGGAGGAGGAGGAGGAGGAGGAGGAGGAGGAGGAGGAGGAGAAGGAGGAGGAGAAGAAGAAGGAGAAAGAGGACGGGGAGGAAGCGGTAAAGGAAAGTCTTGTTAAAGCTTGATTGAGAGAGAGAGAGAGAGAGAGAGAGAGAGAGAGAGAGAGAGAGAGAGAGAGAGAGAGAGAGAGAGAGAGAGAGAGAGAGAGAGAGAGAGAGAGAGAGAGAGAGAGAGAGAGAGAATGTATTACTGTATCCTTCATACCAACAGACAGAAACAGACAGAAAAACAGACAGTCAGACAGAGAAGAGAAACCCACAAGCAGACAGGCATGCATACGAACAGACATACAAACAAGTGAAGTTCCAGCACACACTGCATCACACAGTCCTGTCTCATATACATTCAGGAGTGTGTTTGTCTTCCTCCGAGGCGACTTTGGCTCTGAATGGCACTGTGGGGCCCGATCAGGGGGCGTCTTCATTATCTTGTGTTTGGGGTGTGCTGATCTGCCTTCATTATACTTTCTGGAGGACCTGTCTGAGGTATTTGCCTTCGGTTATTACACTTGCTGAGTGGGAAGCGCCGGCAACCCGATCTGGACTCCAACCCCCGTGATTATCCTCGCTCGTCGAGAAGGAGGTTCTTTCTTTGCGAATGTCTGTCTTCAATTACGCGGTTGTGCTTACTCAAGGGATATGAGATTAAGCATAAAATAAGAGAATTCAACATGACGAGGTCCACACACGCCGGGAGGGATAGATGTGAGAGACATAGTTACGAAAGGATGCCAAAACGTGAGTTGAAATATAATCATTCTTTCCCTTCAAGCACCGTGTTGGAAATGTTAATCTGCAACAGTACAACAATATTCCGGCGGGCGCGGTCATTCCTGTGTTATGGTGGATTAATACCCGAATATATCCAGTAGTGATGCTAAATGTAATGATACTTTGGAGGCAAATAGTTTCCCCCTCCACTCTTTGATCACAGGAAACGTATAATCATTCATGGTAATAGTTCACATTTGGGAATAATATTATTATTGGAACAGACATCAAAAGGCCTCTCTTTCTCTCTCTCTGTCTCTCTGTCTCTCTCTCTCTCTCTCTCTCTCTCTCTCTCTCTCTCTCTCTCTCTCTCTCATATTATTTCGTGTTTGAACCGCGGTCGGCGTAATAGAAATCCATCCTATTACTCCCTTGACTTCTGCTCCCGCACTACGCTTGTTTTCTGGTTATGCTCGTAAGTTTCTACTGTGGTCTGGAATTGTTTTATTTTACTTATTTTTTTTTTTTCTGTCAGTATACGTTTGGATTTCAGCGTACGGAGCTGTATGGTTATATAGTTGCACGTGCACACACACACACACACACACACACACACACACACACACACACACACACACACACACACACACACACACACACACACACACACACACACACACACACACACACACACCAAAACTACGAAAGTAAAAATATATCATTATCAGCAAGTCGGAACAGAAAATTTGAATACCTAAAAGACTCACGTTCATTCCCACTTTCTTTGCATCTGCATTTAAAATTTCCAAGAATATCAAAACAATAGTTCAGTCTCGTTTTTTGTACCATATACTGATAACAAAGCCTTACGTGCGTTTGTATGTTCGCGTACATTTAGGCATTTCTACCTGGTAATTCGCGAGAGGTCACGTGCATAGAGGATGACCGACGAGCGGGTGATCACGCCGCCTCGAGACTTGATGTATGATGTTCTTACTAATCCATCTCCCCGGAGCATGTCAGGACCCAGTGATGGGGAGGCACCTGACTGCTCCTCGCATGTCACTGGTGAATAGCTTTTGTGAAAGGAATATACTAAAGACACTGCGAGGAGGGGACTGAATCGTACATTGTTGTGAAATAAGGTTAGAAAAGATGAGGTGATTCTGTATGATGAAGATGGTGAAGAAGAAGAAGAAGAAGAAGAAGAAGAAGAAGAAGAAGAAGAAGAAGAAGAAGAAGAAGAAGAAGAAGAAGAAGAAGAAAGGGAAGGAGAAGAACAAAAGAAGAAGAAAAGAAGAAGAATAGGAATAATAATAATAATAATAATAATAATAATAATAATAATAATAATAATAATAATAATAATAATAATAATAAGAAGAAGAAGAAGAATAGGAAGAAGAAGAGGAAGAAGAAAAAGAATAGGAAGGAGAAGAAGAAGAGGAAGAAGAAGAAGAATAGGAAGGAGAAGAAGAAGAAGAAGAATAGGAAGGAGAAGAAGAAGAAGAAGAAGAAGAAAAAGAAGAAGAAGAAGAAGAAGAAGAAGAAGAAGAAGAAGAAGAAGAAGAAGAAGAAGAAGAAGAAGAAGGAGAAGAAGAAGAAGAAGAAGAAGAAGAAGAAGAAGAAGAAGAAGAGGGGGAGGAGGAGGAGGAGGAGGAGGAGGAGGAGGAGAAGAAGAAGAAGAAAAGAAGAATAAGAATAAGAATAAGAATAAGAATAAGAATAAGAATAATAATAAGAAGAAGAAAAAGCTGAATAAAAATGATAAGAAACCAACAGTAATCCCTCAAACCACTACCACCCTCACCACCACCACCACCACCACCACCACCACCACCACAACCAACAACAAAGAAAACACAATGAAAATCAAAACACAAACAGAGAATGATGTTGTCGTCAGCGCAAAGCAGATAAATGCTGCAAACCAACAACAGTTCCGCCATAACCTACCTCACCAAGCCCTCTCGACGCCATGGCTTAGAGAGAGAGAGAGAGAGAGAGAGAGAGAGAGAGAGAGAGAGAGAGAGAGAGAGAGGGAGCCAGCCATGCAACTATCCTGCTCATCCATAGCACCCGTAGGGACACAGAAGATCAAACATTGGTCCGTGGCAAGCACAGGAATATTATCTCTCTCTCTCTCTCTCTCTCTCTCTCTCTCTCTCTCTCTCTCTCTCTCTCTCTCTCTCTCTCTCTCTCTCTCGTCCTCAATCCTCAGGGTATTTTATGAACACCAAAGATAAAATGTCGACAGACGTTGCTGGTAAGAGTAGTAGAGAGTATTTGGACCCTTTACGCATCTCTCTCTCTCTCTCTCTCTCTCTCTCTCTCTCTCTCTCTCTCCTAAAAATATTCATGTTTTGCATCGAATTTTCCACAGAACGGGTGAAAACTAATTGAATAAAGACGAAGTATCCAACAAGCAATTTCTATGTTCGAGCATATTTTTTTTTCTTTCCCATCACCTGTGACCTTATGCACGCCAGATGGCAACGCACAGAGCCTTACGGACTATAGCACGAGATAATTTCACTCTGAAGGCTCGCGTTCATGTTTCGTTGTTTTGACACACCTTGCCTCAGTGTCAGTCGAAGTCGAGCAGAGCATTGCTAACGCCCTTATGAAATAGTGACGTTATTACTTTTAGAATCACTCGCAGTAAAGAGAACAATAATGAATACTTATTAGGTAGAGTTTTATGTTCTTGGGGTCAATATAAGGGTTTGTGCTGTGGTTAAGAGAGAGAGAGAGAGAGAGAGAGAGAGAGAGAGAGAGAGAGAGAGAGAGAGAGAGAGAGAGAGAGAGAGAGAGAGAGAGAGGACATGTTTTGTACAACGACGGTTTATATGAAATTATATGTGTAATAGATAGATAAATATAAGTTAGTTTATCTACTGATTTGATAAATATTCAGAAAAAATCTTTATTTTATGCCTTCCTCACTTTTCCTTCGGAAAACAAAGTAGCAATGAACACATCCACACATCTGTGAAACATATAGGAACAGTTTTCCTTAATGGATGAGTGATTAGACACAGATATGGATAAATAAAATAAGGAATTTTTTTCTTTATGTATTACAATGTAACCACCTAGAACCTGGGTATCATGGTGACATGTAGGTAACTTTAAACCACTCGACAAATGGCAAAGTGTTTAAGGCTTGTGTGGTGATATGGCCCCTAATATGGGTACCACTATAAAAAAATTTGCCTGCCCCACTAATGGGCGTAAGCTTAACAACGCTTCCCACATATGCTCTTCAAGTATGCCTATAGGCGTTATAGGCCATAACAAAAAAAAGATTAAAAATACATAGAGTAACTCAATGGTTTCCAACCTGTGGTACGTATACCACTAGTGGTACGTGAAGGCCTTCCAGGTGGTACATGAACACTTTTGGAGTCATAAGCGATTTTTAGTTAAATTTAATTAATCTCTAAAAAAATGATTATTGCCTTACACAAGATAATCTGGCATCGATCAACTGATGAAGAAGAAACAGATGCATCCATCGCATCAAACTGAGTTGTAATCCTTGTTGTTAGTTAATTTGTCTGTTCTACGTGAATAAAATTCATTTTATGGAATTCCAGGTGGTACGCGGGGTCTGTACGGGATCTCCAAGTGGTACTCGCCCAAGAAAAGTTTTGAAACCACTGGAGTAACATCTTGAGGAACATGAAAAGGTTGTTTTCGAAGTATGATATTATGATCCCGTTACATGTTGTATATTCAATTAGCCTACTGAAACACACTTTTAAATGAATAGATAAGAATTTATTGCTAGAATCAAAATCGGTTGGGACTCCTGACTCTTCCGTTCTCTGTTTACTTGGTATGCACTCATGATGTTAATGTTCTGAAAGGGCCACATCAGAGCACGCCGCGCACCACTGCAGGCCCGCGGTTGACCCCTTATATGAAGGGAGATCTGAGGACTGCTTTTCCTCAGATCTTTACGTACACTGAGGAACGAATGGAAGGCAACATTTCATTCACGTGAAAGGCGCTTAATATACTTTTCCCTTATATCACATACTAATTGCCTAATGATGTTTACAATTATTAATTCCATGCGTACTTATATCATTTAACTGATATTGAAAATATTCTTTTGTTTTTCCTTTGCTGCGTTTGTTCCATTCCTTCTTTGTGATTTCAAATGGTTATTTTCCATAGATGAGATTAAACATGACTGCTGCTGCTGCTGCTGTTCCGCCGCGCCTTTGATCTGCCACAGTGCCAGTGATGCAGTTTATGTAGAACTGGCTGTAATGTTCACTGCACCTGTTCTTCATTAGTTGTGCAAAGACCTGACCTGTTTTTGTTGAAATATTTTTTTTTCATTTATTGGCTCAAAATATTAAAGAATTCGTGTAATGCTGCCAATTGTAGATACACATTTAAAACATTTATAGCCTAACATCAGCATCAACACGGGATGGCAGCGGCGGCACCCGTGGCGAGGCCAGCGGCTACACTATAAGCAAACAGTGATACGTGGGAAACACCGGCCGAAAATATTCATTAATTAACGTGTCGGTTCGGCAAATATCAGCCGCTAATGACTCGCCGGTGACTCGGGCAACGGACGAGTCAAGCCGCTAATGAACCCACTCTCCCTTCCTCCCTCCTCCTTAATGATCGTATTATTTTGAGGCAATAATGAAATATTTCTCTTAATTAATAATGCACTTTTACTATACATGTGCTGGAAGGGCGGATAATTGGAGGTGTGTTGGGGGAGAAGAATTCGTTTTTATGTGCATTCTTTTAAATGTATGTAGCTTTTTTTTACATAATCATGAGGTGCACGTCATGACTGGAAATGTTATTGTATTATACTGTCCTTGTGATGGTGATCAGTTAATTCACAGAGACGGAACAGAGCAATAATAATACAGGAAAGAAGAGTGAGTAATAAAACATATTACTTTAGAGGGAGAAAGTCGGAGAAACTGAAAAATAACAAATAAAGAATGGAAAAAACAACAACAAAAAGTACAAATGCAATCAATAGGAATCACTAAAAAAAAAAAAAAAAAAATCGAACACTAGCAAAACAAAAACAAAACCAAAGGGAGTGAGAAAATAGAAGTCACTAAAAAGTAAAATCTTGGTATAAGAAAACAAATAATTAGAGATAACAAGGAGGAATATACCGCAAGAAACAAGAATAACACAAGGCTGATTTAATTTAACCAGCAGCGGCGCCCTGTCCACCTGATAAAAAAACATTGACCAAAACAGAGGCGTTCATCAAAGCTCGGCGAGGCGCATACAACAGGCTGGCGGCAAGGGTCTGTGTTCCTGTAGTATTATCCATCCACTGACATACACCATCCCTACTCCTTTATATATCCTAACTTACATATACCCCTTCCTCTCCCAGATTTCTCACTCTTTTTAAACCTTGCGTTCTTACCTGCTCGCTTCCTTATCTTCATTCCATTCTATCTCTTAAGTAGTCCTTCATCTTACGCACTCCCTCTCTATCCTCGTCCCTTCATTCCCTTCACTGTATCTCGTATTTCCATAAATCCTTCGCTACACTGTAATGTATCTTTCATTTACGTGGCTTTATTTCTTCTATCGCATCTTCTTCCGTTCATAAGTTCCTCCTCATACTTCTTCTTTCTTCTTCCTCCCTGAATTACCAACCTCCTTTACTCTCTCGGCCCTTCGTAAGTCTCTCCTGCTTACTTGCTTTCTTCTCCCCCCTTAACTTCATTCTCTTCCAGTGTCTCCCTTCATCCTCCTATATCACGTCATGCTATGTCTCCTCCTCTTCCTCCTCCTGTCACTCTCTCTCTTTCCCTCTCTATTTTTTTTCAGTCCATATCTGTACCTCCAATGATTTCACCGCTTATCTCTTATTCACTATACGCTCTCCCCTCCTGTCTATCTGTATGTTTATAAATTGGAAAATACAGTGAATCATCTATATTTCAACAGTACCACCAACACTGAAACAATGCATGCTACTGCCACTCCTCCTGCTATTACAACCACCACTACCACCATAACTTCCGCCGCCATAATTACCACCACCGCCACCACCACCACCACCACCACCATTTCGATTACTACTTCTACTACTATTGTTAATGTTGTTGTTGTTGTTGTTGTTGTTGTTGTTGTTGTTGTTGTTGTTGTTGTTGTTGTTATTGATGATGATGATGCTAATGCTGCTGCTGCTGCTGCTGCTGCTTTTGCTGCTGCTACAAGAACAACAACAACAAAACTATTACTACTACTATTATTGTTACAACAAAAACAACAACACTAACAACAACAACAACACTAACAGCGACAAAAAGAACGAATAATAAGAACAACAACTTCGTAGCCCTGAGAACATCTAGTAACATCAAATACCTCTCAATTTCAAAACGTCAAGGGAAAATTGCCTTAGAAAATGACCTTAAGGGAGAGAGAGAGAGAGAGAGAGAGAGAGAGAGAGAGAGAGAGAGAGAGAGAGAGAGAGAGAGAGAGAGAGAGAGAGGTTGGGGAAGGGTTAATCTATCGTTTATTCACTGATGCATTTACCCAGACATAAAACGAACAAGCACACAGATAAAAATCAACCTCCCTATACACGCAACACACACACACACACACACACACACAAAATCCCTATCTTCACCACTACCACCATCACTACTACCACCATCACCACCACCACCACCACCACCACCACCACTGCCAGCAGCATACAAACGCAAGGGTGATTTGAAACATTCACGGTTTTACTTTTTTATTTACTTATTGTTTTTCCGTTCTCTCCCCCTCCCTTCTTTTCCGTCCTCTCTCTCTCTCTCTCTCTCTCTCTCTCTCTCTCTCTCTCTAAGTGCTATTTTTGTGTTCGCGAATCTTGAGTAAAGTTGGTGGGTGT
>NC_059294.1:19314974-19329974 GCF_017591435.1 Portunus trituberculatus
GTCGCCTCGGAGACTGATAACTGGCGTAACACAGCCTTGCCTTGCCCTGCCCTCCCTCCTTCTCGCCCTGTCCTACTCCTGCCGCTGTGACGAACCGCCTCTCTGGTCTCTCTTCCTTCTCCTCCTCCTCCTCCTCCTCCTCCTCAGTAATGGACGAGTACCGGTGAGGCTCCTTCCTCTTACTGTCCCCATCACTCTTCTTCTTCGTCTCCTTCCCCCCAGTAATGCATGATCAGGGTCCTTCCTCCACCTCCTCCTTCTCTTCTTCTTCCTCCCCCTCCTCACCTTCCTTCTCCTACTTGTCTTTCTCTTTCTTCTCCTTCACTTGTTTTTACAGTTACACTAATTCATCCTTTTTTCTCGCCGTGTGTGTGTGTGTGTGTGTGTGTGTGTGTGTGTGTGTGTGTGTGTGAGTTCCACGGATGATGCATGTTATATATATTATTTTTTTTCTAAGGGGAGGGAAGGACAGCGTCGATCATTAGTTTTAAACCGTGCTAAACATGTTAATGCTCCCGCACTTCCCAACTCGTCATCAGGAGTTAAGTTTATTGTTACTTTTGTTTTAATTTTTGTTTGCGCTGTTTATTTTGCTTATTGTTGTTACTGTTGTTGTTGTTGTTGTTGTTGTTGTTGTTGTTGTTGTTGTTGTTACTGTTGGTGGTGGTTGTGGTGGTGGCGGTGGTGGTGGTGGTGGTGGTGGTGGTGATGGAGGTGTGGTGGTGGTGGTGATGGAGGTGTGGTGGTGCTATTGTTCCTGCTAACACTGATATTATCATCACCATCTTCATTTCAATGGAAAAATAAAATTGCCCATTTTATATCAAATCTTAGTTTTTCCATTTTCATTTTGTTTATAAAAGTATGTATTTTCTTTTTCATTGATTGTTTTAATGAGACACACACACATACATACACACACACACACACACACTCTCTCTCTCTCTCTCTCTCTCTCTCTCTCCAGAGTGATCGTATAAATTGCATTCTCTCCCCCTGATAAATGTCTGCCTTTCGTCTTGCTCTGATAATACAACTTGCAGTCCTCACTCGCATTCTTCATCGCCCTTCACCCTTTTCCTTCAATGGAGGATGCACGAGAGGAAGAAAGGCGGGGGTGAGGAGAGATAAAAGGAAGAGGGAAGGACGGAAAGGAGAAGGGAGAGATGACATGGAAGGTAAGATTCACTGACTTACGGGAATGATACTGGATGTAAGTGTTGAAAATGTAATATAGAGAGAAACATACAAAAAATAGAAAATCGAATAATGGAAAAAGAAAGTAAAGACAGTGGCAAGGAATGTATGTAAATCCTAGAGAAAACGGTAGTAAAGGGAAACCAGAAGCCATAAGAGGGAGCATGACAGTGTAGAAAGAAAACGAAAGGAGGAACAAAGCAAAACAAAGCAATGTAATGGAGGAAACAGCTATGGTGCAGAGGGGACGCGAGACAGTCGTGCAGGGCAGAAGAGGGGAGGATGGGAATCTGTTAGGGAAGGAGAGGAAGAGAGGAAGGGAAGAAGGGAGAGAAGGAAGGAGGAGGAAGGAAGCCAGACAAGGAGAGGAATGAGGTCCTGGAGTTGTGTCGAGAGAGACTTATTCCCTCTAATGGATTGCGGCTCCTCAACTTTTGGAGGCTGTGATTCCTTGGCCCATCTACTCTTCTCACGTCTGTCTGCCTGTTTGTTTGTCTCACTTCTTGTCTGTCTGTCTACTTACCTGCCTGTCTGTTTAAATATTAGTCTATATGTAGTGTGTTTTTTCCCCCTAAGTCAATCAGTCATTTAATCGACAAGCCTCTTCTGTCTGTTTGTCTGCCAGTCTCTCGATGTGTTTGTGTTCCCATTTGTCCGTTCATGTCCTTGTCTGTCTGTTGGTTTGTCTGTCTATCCATTTCCTTGTCTATCAGTCTGTCGTTCTGTGTATTTCATTATTTGTCTATTCTTTTTGTCTACTTTCCTGCTTTCATTTTTATATCTAAATATCAATGTCTGTTTTTTAAAGTCAGAGTTGATCAATCTTTAAGTCTATGTGATGTTATAATCCTGTGCCGGAAAGTGCTTTAATTTATGTCTGTCTGTATGTCTGTCTCTGTTGGTTTTCTTGAGTGTGTGAGTTATATTCATTTGTTTATTCAGCTGAGTAAGTTCTTAGTCTGTCATTCATTGTCTGTGTCTGTCTTTCTGTTTATGTCCGTCTTCATCTGTCTGTGTTTGTCATTTTGTCTGTTTATGTCCGTCTTCATCTGTCTGTGTTTGTCATTTTGTCTGTTTATGTCCGTCTTCATCTGTCTGTGTTTGTCATTTTGTCTGTTTATGTCCGTCTTCATCTGTCTGTGTTTGTCATTTTGTCTGTTTATGTCCGTCTTCATCTGTCTGTGTTTGTCATTTTGTCTGTTTATGTCCGTCTTCATCTGTCTGTGTTTGTCATTTTGTCTGTTTATGTCCGTCTTCATCTGTCTGTGTTTGTCATTTTGTCTGTTTATAGAGTTGTCAAAGTTTTTGTTTGCTTATCATTCTTCGTCTTTGTGCCCATTTGTCTGCCTGCCATTGTCGATCTCTGAGTGTATGTCATTTTCGTGTTCCTGTCTGTCTGTCAGTTTGTTTGTCTGTCTGTCTGTCTGTTTCTCTCTCTCTCTCTCTCTCTCTCTCTCTCTCTCTCTCTCTCTCTCTCTCTCTCTAAAAGAAGCCAATTCACTCTTGTCTTTTCGTCTTGAACTATCTCACAAAATTCAGACTGTTGAGTTTTTCCAAAAAATATGGCACCATTATGCATAATACACGGTGAATTATATTGCAATTTCTCTCGCACCTTTTTTTCCGTAAAACATGGCCTAGCATCCGGCAATATTTTGACGTGCATATAATAAACTGTTCCCGCACGGCCACCAGAATTATGGAACCTTTTCAGAAAAATGTTGAATTATGTATATTCTTCATTCAGTGCCTCCCCCCAAAAAAACAGTAAAAATCTGCCGATATTTCAGATTATTTTGGAGGAAAAGGAAATTTAGTGTATTTTTTATACCACGATTTTTCGGCCGCAGTCTCACTCATTTATTTGACTTTTTTTTTTCGTTGTACTCCTGCGTTGTATTTCACATTTGAGTTTAATTTTTATTCTATTTCATTTGTATTTTTCTTATTTCATTCGTTTTTTTCTTCCATTTTTCCCCTCTCCTCTTTTGTTATTTCTCTTCCTTTCCCTCCTTCCTCCTCCTCTCCCGCCTCTATTATTCGTTCTTCCACTAATTACCTCCTTCTGTACTTACCTGCACCACCTCCTCCTCCTCCTCCTCCTCCTCCTCATCCTCTTCACCTCCCTACTTGTCCTCTCTCTTCTAATTAATGTTACTTCGCCTTGCAATCCCCTCTCCCAGCTCTCTCTCTCTCTCTCTCTCTCTCTCTCTCTCTCTCTCTCTCTCTCTCTCTCTCTTAACAGTGCCAACTATCACTCCTTTATTTTTCCTCTCTCGTTATCCTTCCATTTCTCCGTCTTCTCTTTTTCCCTCTGTTTTCCCTTAGTTCACGTGATCTCTTACTCTCTTTCTGTCTCCCTCCCTCCACTTCCCGCTCTCTTATTCCCTCCTACACTCTTTCTCTCCTCTCTCTACTCCTCGACTCTCTTATTCCCCTATCCTCTCTCTCTCTCTCTCTCTCTCTCTCTCTCTCCCTCCTTCCTTCCCGGACAGTTTGATGGAGGAAGTGTCACGCAGGGTACTTGTGACACATGATTTATGGCAGATCATTTTACTTGCTACTAGAAACAGGCGGATCGTGGTAATTGTTGTGACGGTGGTGGATCTCCTGATGGTGCTGCTGTGGGAGGAAGGAACAGTGCAAGGGGCAATGTGTAGTGAGGGACTCGTGAGGTGGTGAGGGACAGTGATGTTCTGGGTGATGTGGTGAGCAGTGGTTGGTTGCGAGTGTGATGTGGACTGTGATAGCGGGTAGTGGTGGTGGTGGTGGTGGTGGTGATGAGTGAGGGAACATCTCTCTGGTAGGGAGGGATGAGAAAAACATGTTGACAGTGGACGGCTGGGAGAGAGAGAGAGAGAGAGAGAGAGAGAGAGAGAGAGAGAGAGAGAGAGAGAGAGAGAGAGAGAGAGAGAGGGGAAGGAGGAATAGAGTAAAGTAAGTGGGGAACGGGAAAGGAGGGACAGGAGGGAGAGGAATCGAAGATGAAAAGATATAAGAAAAAAATAAGGAAAATAAAAATAAAAAGAGACGAAGGTTGAGGAGGAAGGCAGGTAAAGGAAGTTGGTTAAGAGAGAGGATGGACGGATGGCTCAAGAAGAGAAAGGAGAAGGAACACAGAAGACAGCCATGAGAGAGAGAGAGAGAGAGAGAGAGAGAGAGAGAGAGAGAGAGAGAGAGAGAGAGAGAGAGAGAGAGAGAGAGAGAGAGAGAGAGAGAAAAGGATGACTCCCTTGAAAGACTCGACAAACAGAAGCAAGATTAATTCAGACCGTCCTCCGCGAACGACCGACGCCCTTCTATCACACTTAAAAGCCTCAAACGCTGACGCAGAAACACACACACAGGCTGGTGCAGGCCGTGGGTGGGAGGGAGAATCGAGACGAATAACTCACTACCTTCTGTTTCCCTCGTGTGTCTCTGTGTGTGTGAGTGCGTGTGTGTCTTTCTCTCCTCCATGCAGTTAAAAATGAGGAGCTAAAAGACTTTGGGACCACTGCTGAAAAATGTGACACCGTGTTCTCTCCCCGCTGAGCAGAAAGTGTCGAAAAATGCTGCTCTGCCTCAATGGATCTTCGGAGACGTAAAATCCAAGTGAAGCTGGAGAACTCTTCCTCGTCCTTCCTCACGGCTGGACTGTGAGGGTCTCCTGCCACTATTCATGGGGGGCGCAGGGCGAGGAGGAGAACGAGGAGGAAGGGTGGTAGACAGGAGGAGATGGAGGAAGAGGAGAAAGAGTGAACTGACCTCTAAGATAAGGAGATGAGTATGTGGAGAGAGATGATGATGATGATGATGATGATGATAATGATGATGAAAATAATAAACATAATAGTAACGATGGTAATAATGAAAACATTATATAATGATGATGATAATGATAAATAGTAATAATAATAACAATAATAGTAATAATAATAATAATGATAATAATAAAAATAATAATGAAAAATAACAATAATAATAATAATGTGAAGAAAAGAAGAGAACGAAGAGGAGGAGAAGGAGGAAGAGGAAGAGGAGGAGGAAGAGCAGAGAAAAGAAGTGGCATTGAGAGAGCTCCGCTGATAGATTTCGGATTCCAGGGCTCACTTCCAAGACTCCCTGACGAAGACATTGAGGATACAGTATTAGCTTCCTGTCGGTGCTGGAAGGAACAGGGGAAGGCCAGCACGAAGCAGTGATGGGACAAAGGCGGATCAAAGACAGAACAAGGAAGGAAGGGGAGCGAGAGATGGGTGTATGTACGAGTATGTAGAAGAGAGGGAGAAAGGAAGGATATCAGAAAACGAAGAGGGACGAGAGAGGAATGTGATACGTAAGGAGGAACAAAGATAGATAGAGGTAGTGGAGACAAAGCAAGGAAGGAAAGGGATGTAATAGCAACGATGTAAGACTATAATTGGAACGTACAGCAAGAATAATAGACAGACATAGAACAGGAACCAAAGAAATGCAGGTAGGGATAAAAAAGACGAAATACAATTGAAAAGTTAGGACACAGGAGGGAGTGGAAAAAGAGGTCAGGCAGAACGGTCAGAAAAGCACAGGGACTTGCAGCACACGGCGAGAGGCGCGGCAGAGGTGTGGTTGGGGGACAGAAAAAAGCAGCAAGGGAGTTAGTAAGAGTCATGTTCGTCGCTCATTTGCTATTCTTTGTCTAATCTCACCTGACATGACTGACTTGATCCGGAGTTAAGAAAAGTGCGTGTACACTATAACTGAAAATCATCGTCTCTTGAATATCTATATCACACATACGCACACACACAAACACACACACACACACACACACACACACACACACACACACACACACACACACACACACACACACACACACACACACACACACACACACACACACACACACACACACACACACACACACACACACACACACACACACACACACACACACACACACACACACACACACACACACACACATACAGTTCAGATAAGCACGTCTCTTTAAAACATATGCGAATAAAAAAAAAAGAAAAGAAAAATTACACGAATAAAACCAATATACATTTATGTCCTGCACACACACACACACACACACACACACACACACACACACACACACACACACACACACACACGATCTTAACACCATAATTCTGACACATTGTTTCAACTTTTCTTTAAGATTTTCCATTAGTTTTACCTTTATTTTTCTCTCTCTCTACTCTACCCTCTCTCCCACATCTCTCTCTCTCTCTCTCTCTCTCTCTCTCTCTCTCTCATGCCTCGACAAACGCTGGTGGCGGCGGCGTACTAATTATGGACTGACACATATGTAAATAAGAAGAACTTCGAGTTGGTACTGTAATGAAGTTTGCATCCACGCGCCACCACTAGGGTCTGAACAAGGCGCGGTGGAGGTGGAGGTGGAGGTACTGGGGCTATAACACTGCTGTGACTAAGGACTGTGGGGGTGCTGGGAGGGGTCAGGCCTGCGTTGGAGTGTTCGAGATGCATAAAGAGTAGCAGGGAGGGAGATGGCCACACACTCTTCACCAAATTGCTAATGTTTCGCTTCCTTTTAGCATGTAAATTATCCAGACTAATTTACCCCCACGAGGGAGATAGGAAGTGAGAGGAAACGAGGTTGGGGGGAGAAGGAGGAAGAGGAGGACTAGTAGCAGGAGGAAGGAGGAGTAAAGCAAATATATACATAAGTACTTCTTGAACGTAGTGAGAAAGAATAGAAAGTTCCTGGAGCGATGTTGAGAGAGAGACACAGGATGCAAAGTGGAAGGTGAAAAAGTAAATGTAAAAATCAAAACGGAGTGAAAAAATAGAAAGGAATACACAATTTGATAAAGACCGAGGATAAATAGGACGAAGAGAAGTAAGAAGCGCAGAGAGAGAGAGAGAGAGAGAGAGAGAGAGAGAGAGAGAGAGAGAGAGAGAGAGAGAGAGAGAGAGAGAGAGAGAGAGAGAGAGAGAGAGCGTATATATCTCAAAAAAGTTAAAAAGTGTGATACTAAAAAAGAAATTGAGATGAAAGGGAGAGGAAGCAAAAGTGAGATGATAGTATAATCACAAATGTTGACAGTACACACACACACACACACACACACACACACACACACACACACACACACACACACACACACACACACACACACACACATATACACACACACACACACACACACACACACTCTCTCTCTCTCTCTCTCTCTCTCTCTCTCTCTCTCTCTGTCCACTTCTGCCTATCCTTTTTCCCCTTCCTGTTTACTTTGTCCTTCTATCAACATCTCGAGTTTCCAGATACATCATCCTCTTATGTCATCTTCGTTTTCCCTTTCCCTCACTGATTGTTTTTCATTTTCCTCTTTTATAATTTTCTCCATTTCTCTCTTCTTATTTGGTGTTGTTTTCTAGATGATTTGAGATTTTCTTTATATAATTTGTTCCTCTGTTATTTCTTTTCTTATTCTGATGATTTGGTTATTTTTCTTTTCTTTCTTTATTTCAATCATTCTCCATTTCTCTCCTCCGATTTGGTATTGTTTTGTAGATGATTTGAGATTTTTCTTTACACAGTTTTGTCCCTCGGTTCTTTTTTATCCTTCTGATCTGCTTTTTTTTATTTTTATTTATTTCAATCATTCACGTGCTGACTTTTAATTTTCTATTCTATCTATGAAATATTTAAGCTTTTATTTTTCTCCTTATTTTCTTTCCTTTGAAGTTGCAATTATTTCTGCAAACATTTTTTTTTCTATTACGGCTATCGTTTTCTATCCCAATGTACCCTTTCTACTATCACCTATTCACCTTACTCCATGATAACCAGTGTACTTCAAGCTATTCATCTTTATTTCAAACAATCTTTCCAGCTCCAAACTACCTATTTTTTCTCCCTTTTAAGTTGGTCTCCTTTTCGCAAGCTACCTTTCTTTCTTTTCTTTTTTTAGTCCAAATTCTCATTTTTGCTTTTAGCTTCTCACTTCACCTCTTGCTTATCCTTCTATCCCAAGCTTTCTTTCACTCTTATTCCGGAAATATCGATTGTATTGTAAACTAAGCCATTCTTTTCCAAACTAGACAATCATTCCACGTCAAGCTACTTATCATTCATATTCTAAGCCATCCTTCTTAATATAAACTACCCTCCACACTTTTGTTCTTAGTTCTTCCTTTATATTCCTTTAGTTGAGTTTATGTCTCTTTCAACCTTCTTTTTTCTCTCTTACGATGCAACGGTGTAACATTTATATAATCTATAATATAATTTCGTCTCCCTGTTTTAATTTTTCTTAATGCTAGCTTCTTTTTCTCCGCTCTTACTTCATCAGGTTTTTTTATCTTGTTTATTTATGTTATATATTTTCCTTTCTTATTTTTTACGTCAGATCTCATTCTAGTTTCAGGTCGTAGCGTTTTTAAGTCACTGCAGTTTAGGCTCATTCTGGCGCCAGCTCATTCCAGCGTCATCGCCAGCCAGCTGTGGGATAATCGCCTTCTTAATCAACATATCGACAGGTCACGCCGGGTAGAGCAATCAAAGAAATTTATGCATTGGACTGACCCCCTTCTCTCTCTCTCTCTCTCTCTCTCTCTCTCTCTCTCTCTCTCTCTCTCTCTCTCTCTCTCTTTGTCCTTTTCTCGTTTCTCTTGCTACCATCAGTTCTCTCTATTCTTTCTCGTTTTCTCTTGTTACTTTTAACAGTTCTCGTTCTTCTTCCTTTTCCTCCTCCTTCTCCTCCTCCCCCTCCTCCTCTTCCACTTGGTTTCGCTGTCTTCCTGGAACAACTTGTATTCGCTGGGAGCTTTAATCCGCAGAATTTTCGTCCCTGCAGCTTCATTCACACGAACACTTGTCTTCCTGAGCTTTATTCCCCGTAAGCTTGTCCACTGCAAAACAAACAACCGCAATACCAAATAAATCTCTCTAATCTCCTTCATCCTTCTGCTGCCCCTTCTTCCCTCCCTCTCCTCTCCCTCTCTCTCTCTCTCTCTCTCTCTCTCTCTCTCTCTCTCTCTCTTCTTTATTTCATACATTTTTCCTTGCTGTGTCCAATAAACCAACAAATAAATTAAAAAAGGAAATTGACTCATGATAAGGGAGTTTTTTTTATTTTTTTTATCATGTACGTACGTTCAAATCTTTCTGTATTAAGCCTTGTCTCTCCTCTTGTATCCTTTCACACCTCTGTTCTTACTATCTCGCATCTTTCACTTCAGACTAAAACACTGTAGCTTACCACAAACACTCTCCTAATGACAATCGATCAATCACCTAGTATTTGATCTTCCTTTATGTTCATTGGTTTTATTTGAATCCCTGTCTCACGTTGAACACTCTCCTAATGACAATCAATCATCTAGTATTTGATCTTCTTTTGTGTTCATTGATGTTTTATTTGAACCCCTGCCTCACGTTGAACACTCTCCTAATGGCAACTAATCAATCATCTAGTATTTGATCTTCCTTTGTGTTCATTTGTGTCTCTTCGAACCCCTGTCTCACGTTGAACACTCTCCTAATGGCAACTAATCAATCACCTAGTATTGGTCTTTCCTCGTGTTCATTGGTGTCCTCTTCGAACTCCCGCCTCACGTTGGCGTCTTCGTCTGCGAACCGGAATGGTGGAAACAAATGTAAAGTGGAGAAAAGAAAGGCTCCTCATGTCATATCGCGCTCGCTAAAAAATAACCTCCCGCTGTGGACGCTCCCTCGGGAATATTGCGTCGGGACAGAGGAAACCGCTTTGATATATCCGGAATATTTGGCACACGAGTCCTCGGTGAGTATTGGCGGGTATTGGTCGCGTTTTTTAGTTGCCGTTTTGGTGAGTTTTTTTTTTTTTTTTTTTTTTTTGTGTGTGTGTGTGTGTGTGTGTGTGGGAGCGCATCCTTCACGGTAACGTTTATCAAGAGTTTCTCGATGTTGTTGTGGGGTATTACTTTTTTTTCTTTTTTCTCAATATGTAAGTTCTATTGTACAAACACACATACACACACAGAAACACACACACACACACACACACACACACACACACACACACACACACACACACACACACATCTCTCGTTCCTCCATCTATCCCTCACTCCCTCCGTCTCGTGTCGCGTGACCCGCACGTGCTGGGGCGCAGGCGCTCTACTGTGACGTAGTTAAGTGTCAGGAGTTACTGGGGTCTGAAAATTTATCTCCTCGTGGGTTCCTTATCGATCTGAACCACCTCGTTAGTCTCCGGGGATTCTGGGTCGATCTTTTAGCGTTATGCTCTTCCAAGAACACTTTCGCGACGTATGCTATAGAAAGAAATGTGATAAGCTTCAGTGATATGCTATGAATATATTGAAAGCTAGTGAGGGAGATGGACTCACTTGCACTCATTCAGAAACGCTGTGATCTTTTACCACCAACTATTTGCAAGGACTACAGAGATGATTAAGCGAGTTCTTAGGAGTGTTTCTTCTTTTAATAGTATAGATGTCTTATGAAACTGTCACTAGAACCATAACAATACTCTTATAAAACCCATGTGGCTTTAACTAGAGCCTCTTAAATGTAGTGGAGGTGCAGCGCAGAAGCACTTCTGAATACGGTTCAAGGAAAAACGCTAAAAAATTGAAAAACCAAGGAAAAGCGTGTTAAACTTCTGTACTACCTTGTGAATATACTGAAAGCTAATGACAAAGACGTAGCCACAGACGCCCGCCTCATGATCCCACTGGCCATATTACTTGAAAAAGAAGGGAGAAGGAACGGAGGGACTGTGATGATGAAGGGCCGATGTATGGGAAGGAAAAGGGGGAGGGATAGAATAAGAAAGGGGCGATGGAGGAGAGGATAGAAAAGGAGGGAGTGAGGCAAGGATGCATGAGGGAAAGCGGGAGTGCCGAACTGATGGAGGATGGATTCAATGATATGGAATGTAGAAGTCTAAGTGAGGGGTGCATGTGGAAAAGAATACATGGGTGGGGTGAGTGAGTGACAGTGTGAGACAAGAGTGTAAGAAAAGAGCCTTCGGGAGAGTGAGTGATCGAAGTGAAGCAAGGGAGGGAGGAGGATGAAGGGAAGGAGCAGAGAAAGAAGCTGAAGAGACTGACGCGAGAGTGAATAAGGAAGGGCAAGAGCTACTGACAGCGTGGTGGTAGTGGTGGTGGTAGAGGAGGAGGAGGAGGAGGAGGAGGAGGAGGAGTGTGGTGTTAATCTCTGGGGCGTAGCCAACACTATTCTTTCCGGATGGAGGGAGTCGTGGCGTCCACCCTTGGCCGTATCAGATCCCATTACTCTCTTTTTCCTCCTCCGTCTTGCTTTGTTTTCAAATCCTGTTTATCTGGCGTCCATCACAGCCGCTGTTCCTTCCCGACTGTTCCTGCTCCTTCCTCTGTGTGCCTCTCCGCTCCTGAGATATGGCAGTTTTATTTACTTTTGCACTGACGGCGCAGGCTGACGGATGAGGCAGAAAAAAAAATAAATAGGTTGTGATGAAGAAAATAATAATGATAAAGATTTCAAACCATCTCTCGTTTTGGCAAGAAATACAAAGGAGCCTGTGTGAGCTGGTGGTGCTGCTGCTTTCTTCCTTTTCTCCTATTTAATTTGAATAGATGACTGATTCATGCATTAGTTTCTTTTACTCTAATGGATCATGGAACTCTGCATATTACTCTGGTATCATGTGTAAATAGCTACATGCGTAAATAAAAAAGAAAAGAAAACAAAATCAAAGAGAGAAACGCTGCATAAAAGATTAATTCTGATTTTGTGTGTGGGACTTTCATAAAACAACTTAAAAAGGACATGAGAAAGAAATATATGATAAATAAGTATACGAAAAAAACAAAGAATAAGGACCTCAAAGAAAATTTGTAGAATCAATACTGTTTTCAATCCGAGGGATAACGCAGTCGATATGGCGCTCCTCTACTGATTGCCAATATTCTTGCAAATGAAGTCGCGAGTCGAGTCAATCGTCGCTCTCGCAAAACACAAAAATATTCCGCATCGTTCACGAGGAAAATGCGATTGGATGATTATTTGATCTTACGTTTCTGCTAAAATGAGCTCGCCTGCCGCGCCGCCATCCTTCAGCGGGAAAGAAGAAAGGGAAAAGATATAATGGGGGGAGGTAAAACTATACTAAATCTTGACTGCGTTTCATATTTCAAGTCTTTCGAGTTTGTTTGCATTTTATTATTTTTTTCTTTTTATTCCAGGCGACTTTAAGTGCTTGAAGTTTTCTCAGTGGCTTGAAAACTTTTACGCTATTATTGTTATTATTATTATTATTGTTATTATTATTTTTATTATTATTATTATTATCATTATTTTTTATTATTATTATCATTATTATTATTATTATTATTATTATTATTATTATTATTATTATTATTATCATCATCATTATTATCATTATTACTCTTATTGCTAATATCATTAATCTAAGTGGTGTTTATTGACTTACACCCTCTTCCTACTCACACGTAACTATATTATCTTCCTACTCGAAATACACCTCTCTCTCTCTCTCTCTCTCTCTCTCTCTCTCTCTCTCTCTCTCTCTCTCTCTCCCGAACCATAGAAGCTGTCACCTTTCGCGATACTTCCCTGCCTCCGTGAAATCCCCTACCCATCGTTTTTTCTTCACCAACCCACCCTCTCGCCTCCAAAGCTCTCCAAAACATTCCTCTTGGCCTTCACTGCTAGGCCCGCGGCGCTCTCCTCTCCCACAGCTCCTTTCGAATTCACCCAAACACACACACACACACACACACACACACACACACACACACACACACTCTCTCTAGTGCCTGAAGCTCTATTCAACTACTCAGAATCTTAATCCTCGCGGCAGCTACAGACGTCCAAGGGAGAGAGAGTGAGAGTCAGGAAGGGTGGGAGAGCGGGATGGTGGGAGGAAAGGAGAGATGAGAGAGAGAGAGAGAGAGAGAGAGAGAGAGAGAGAGAGAGAGAGAGAGAGAGAGAGAGAGAGAGAGAGAGAGAGAGAGAGAGAGAGAGAGAGAGAGAGAGAGAGAGAGAGAGAGAGAGAGAGAGAAGGGGGGAAGGGAACTGGAATGGGGGAGAGAGAAATGTCGCACGAGCCACCATTGTCCTGTGTGACGTCAGCCTTTGTTTACATTCCTGCAAGAGGAGGCCCAGGGCTCCCCGAGCGGCCCTTTCGCAGGAGGACCTGATCGGGAGGAACAGCAAGCCTCGAGGGGTTTTGTGGTGAATTTTTCTTCCTCGAATTCTTTGTGCCTCTCTCAAGACGAAGGAAAAACATCCGCGACAGGATTACGTGCCTCTACCGAAATCTACTTTTGTTTTGTTAATGGAAGGAAAAAGGCTGGTGTCTGGGCCCGGGTAGGCCTAACGGATGTCTGACTGTTGACTGTCGATGGTGATGATTTGCATTTCACCTAATGTGAGAAGTTTGGGAAATAGATGCAATCTGTTGACTTGTGTTGTATTTACATTTCAGGCCCTCAGGCTGTAGGGGGAAAAGAGTAAAAAGATAGAAAAAAGGATGAGCCAGTGATTTCACCTTTTAAAACATTTTTTTCCACTGAGAGATCAGGAAAAAAAAGTTGAGAATGTTGAGCCGGTTTACTTAAGACGCCACCTGACGCCACCGAGCTAAGTCCTCGCATCGACGCTTTTATAAGGGACGAAAAAGAGAAGACCGACGAGAAACTAATAGACCCACTAGCTCCCTTCTTTCCCTCTACTCCCTCGCTCTCTTCTCCTCCTTCTTTCCCTCCCTCCACGCTTGTTTCATTTCTCCCTTCTTTTTGTATCCTTCCCCATCTTCCTTTTCTCTGTCTCCCTCCGTCTCTTCATTCCTTATCCCAGTAGCTTTGACAGACCCTCACTTCTTTCTTCCCTCTTTTTCTCCCTCCAATCCTCCTTTCCTTCCCCCCTTCATTCTCCCACTGGCTTGGTATCCGATTTTCCTTATCTGATTTTCATTGTTTTTGGATTAGGTTACGGTCGCGTCCCTTCCATCCGCCGCCTCTCTTGCGACGGCGCTAACATGGCGATGGGCCTCGGCAAAATGCTTCGTGATACATATTGCGTTGGCCTTTTGTTCCACAGCGGTGGGTGCATGCGTGGTGCTGTCTCAGGGCCCCATGGGTGAGGAAGAGCTGGCTGATTACAAAGGTAGATGCTGGCTATTATTTGGTGGTATGGGCGCAGAGAATGGAGGTAATTTTGATATGAATACAGTATAGTGAACTTCTCTCTTCCTACTCCTCCTCTTCCTCTTCTTGCTCCTCCTCCTCCTCTCTTCCTCTCTCCCTCCCTATCTCCATTCCCCTTTCATCCTTTCATTTTTATCAATCTCTGTCTATCGCCTCTCGTTACACTCTTTTTCTCGCATTCATATTCCCCATCTTCCCATCCTCTCTTTCTCTTGCTTCCTTACTTTCCTTCCCTCCCTCCTATTCCTCCTATTTCATAACTCACCTTCCCTTTCACTCTTTCCTTTTCATAAACTTTCCTTCTTTCTTTCTCTTATACCATTGCTTTAATTCTACTTTTCTTCTATATCTTCATATCTCTCCTTATTTATTCCTTTCCTTTTCTATGCATAGTCAATCTCTTTTCCTTTTTCACACCTATTTCTTATTTCTTTTTCCTCATTTTGTCCTCCATTCAGTGTATTTCTCCTATTCTTTAATTTTTCTCGCTTTTTCCTTCCCTCCCTCCCTCTTCTCTTTAACCTCTTGTGTCTACCTGTATTCCCATCTCCCCATTCCATCCTCCACACCCTCCATCTCTCTCTCTCTCTCTCTCTCTCTCTCTCTCTCTCTGTACAAGTCCGC
>NC_059294.1:19332474-19339974 GCF_017591435.1 Portunus trituberculatus
TTCTCCTCACCCTTCCTCCATCACCTGGGCCTCCTTCCCTTCCTTCCCCCGCGGTCACCTGCTCCCAGGGCTCAGGTGTGCTCGTTAACAAGGCAATTAGTGTTTCATTACCTGGTGCTGGCCGGAGGGAGCTTAACACACCTCGCTTCCATCCTTCCTCATATTCAAGATTTAGTCGAAAATATACCCGTCTTCATGGACCACGTTGAATATTTTCTTATTATGTATTTAAAACTTGAGGAACCAGGATTATTTTTCACTGGTTCTTAAGTGTATTCAATGGAAAATATCCCTGTCTTTACGTTCTATTCAGTATTACTATCTATTTAGATGCATTTATTTCTGTTAACGTCATTTTCTTTTATTTAATCGCTGTTAAATGCGAATATGTTCCATTATTACATCATGGCGGTCTGAATTATCTTGCATGGCCAGTAAAACTTCTGATGAAGCTTTAATGTCCCGGCATGAAAAGGAGGCTGGCCGAGGCTGCTTGATGAAACAGGATTACGGAAAGTTAATGTCTGAGGGAAAGGTGGGAGGAAAGAACGCCCTGCACTCTTTTTATATTGTTCTCTTATGCTCACTTTACTAGTAATAGTATATAGATAAAACCTTGTTACTCTCCTTACAAATCAATAATCTTTCAAGTGCTATCCCTCTCTCTCTCTCTCTCTCTCTCTCTCTCTCTCTCTCTCTCTCTCTCTCTCTCTCTCTCTCTCTCTCTCTCTCTCTCTCTCTCTCTCTCTCTCTCTCTCTCTCTCTCTCTCTCTCTCTCTCTCTCTCTCCCCTTCATTAACTAGAACAAAATAAATCAAATAAATTCTAAGCATTATAGAATTGATTTCGTTAAAGTTTACATAAGAACATAAGAATAGAGGGAAGCAGCAAGAGGCCGTCAGGCCTATACGAGGCAGTCCTTGTGTGCTTAAGCTACCTAATTCCATCTATCATTCCCATCCATGAATTTATCTAACCTTCTTTTAAAGCTCTCTATTGACTCAGTCCGGACTACATGACCACTGAGACCGTTCCACTCACCAACCACTCTCTTGGAAAACCAGTTTCTTCCCATTTCTTTCCTAAACCTAAAATTTTCAAGTTTAAACCCATTATTTCTGGTTCTGTACCCTCTACTGATCCTATGAACTACATTCATGTCCCCTTTGTTAAAACCCTTATACCACTTAAATACTTCTATCAGGTCTCCTCTTAACCTACGTCTCTCTAAGGAATGCAGATTGAGTTTTTTCAGTCTTTCTTCATAGGGAATATCCCTCATTCTCTGTAACTTTTTAGTCATCCTCCTTTGCACTGACTCCAACAGAGCTATGTCCTTCCTGAAATGTGGGGACCAGAATTGTACCGCATAGTCAAGATGTGGCCTGACCAGCGCCAAGTATAATTTTAGTATTACTTCAGGACTCCTGCTTTTAACACTTCTAAAAATGAAACCTAATACTCTATTCGCCTTATTTCTGGCCTCAATACATTGCTTCCTTGTACCGAGATCGGAGCTAACTATGACTCCTAAATCTTTCTCATACTTGGAACTTCCTAGTGCCACGTTATCTATCGTGTACCTATTGCTTGGATTATCTCTACCTACGCTCAGTACCCTGCACTTGTTAATATTGAACTGCATTTGCCATCTATCTATCCATTCTTTCATCCTATCCAAGTCTGCCTGCAAAGCCTTGGCATCTGAATCAGACCTAATTAATCTACCTATCTTTGTATCGTCCGCAAATTTACTGATATCACTATTAATTCCACTATCCAAGTCGTTGATATATATATTAGAAATAATGGCCTTAAAACTGAGCCCTGTGGCACCCCACTAACTACTTCTCCCCACTCGGAATTAAATCCATTAATTACTACCCTTTGTCGCCTGTCGTCTAACCACGCTTTAATCCAGCCTAATATTCTACCTTCTATACCGTGTGCTTTAACCTTATTTAAGAGCCTCTGGTGAGTTCCAGAATATATGAAAAGTAAGAATAGAGAAGAAATACATAATGGATTATATTTTTCACTGTTATCATTGGCTAGATTTATTGCGTTGCCGAGGTGCCTCGACACTCACCCTTTGAAGGTGTGAGAGTCATAATAAATAAATACATGATAAATCTTTGAAACGTTGGGAGACTTAAAATTCATTAGTGAGGAAAGTCGCTAAGAATTAATATCAGCCTATTCACTTCCTTGAATACTTCTAATCATTTATGAATTACACTTAACGAGAGAGAGAGAGAGAGAGAGAGAGAGAGAGAGAGAGAGAGAGAGAGAGAGAGAGAGAGAGAGAGAGAGAGAGAGAGAGAGAGAGAGAGAGAGAGAGAGAGAGAGAGAGAGAGAGAGAGAGAGAGAGAGAGAGAGAGAGAGAGAGGGAGAGAGAGGGGGGGGGGCGCCGTGGTACAGTGGAACCATGCATGCTTTGGGGTCCGCGAGGTCTCCAAGCGCACGGGTTCGAATCCTGTCCACGGTCCGAGTGTAGGTTGGGCTTCCTTACTCGGGGCAACGGTTTCCTAGCGGGTGGGCTTTGAGGTAGGAGGTAACCCCAAAAAAGTATCCCCTTTAGCCCATAAATTCCCGTGAAAAGCCCACATGGTATAAAAAAAGAGAAAAAAAAACATGATTTTGCGTAGTTTTTCCTCCCTAACCTTGAAAAATATTGGTTAAAGAAAGAGGTAGGAAGGAAATACTTGTCAAAGAAGGTTGGCAAAATTTATGAATGATGACAGCGGGAAATAGTGGGTAAATTTCATAGAGAGGCTGTCACGTGTAGGTCTGAAGGGTACTTGCAGCTTCCCTCATTTTCTTACGTCATGGCATTGAAGTAGTTATCAAGAGCGAGATAAAATGGCTGTATGTGTGGTGCATTAAAACACCTGCTGTGCGTGCCGCGGGAATAAAGCAACTTTCGAGTGTCTTGCTCATCAAACTACGTCACTCTAAATAATAAATGAAGAGCTAACTTTTCAGAGAGTTGCCTGCACTGAAAACCAAAAACTGCGTCGCTTGTCAGTGTGGACCAGACGCTGGAGTAATGCTGGAGTGTTGGACGTGGGAGGAGAAAATATAAATAAAAAGAATACTGTACAAGCAGTGTCTGAAAAAAAAACCATGACGAAATTATGTCGAGAAATGTAATGCTGAAAACATGAATAAAACATAAAAGTGTGTGGAATATTACACAAGAAGCAGATGCTATTAACAAATAGGGACATAATACTATTGGAAATCCCGCGGCCGTCATTGGACTGTACTTGAGAGAGAGAGAGAGAGAGAGAGAGAGAGAGAGAGAGAGAGAGAGAGAGAGAGAGAGAGAGAGAGAGAGAGAGAGAGAGAGAGAGAGAGAGAGAGAGAGAGAGAGAGAGAGAGAGAGAGAGAGAGAGAGAGAGAGAGAGAGAGAGAGAGAGAGAGAGAGAGAGAGAGAGAGAGAGAGGGGAGAGACAGCTTTTATGCAAGAGGAAGACCTGCCAAGGGCAACAAAACAGTAAAAAGAAGGCTCACTGAAACTGCAGGTTCCTAAAAGATTTAAAGGATTTAGCCAAAAGATAGGGACAAATGTCTTGAAATCTCCCTCTTAAAAGAAATCAAGTCGTAGGAAGATGGAAATACAGAAACAGGCAGGGAGTTCCAGAGTTTACCAGTGAAAGGTATGAATGATTGAGAGTACTGTTTAACTCTTGCGTTAGGGAGTTGGACAGAATAGGGATGAGAGGAAGAAAGGCTTGTGCAGCGAGAACGCAAGAGGATGGGAGGCATGTAGTTGGCAAGATTAGTAGAGTAGTTAGCATGAAAATAGCGATAAAAGATAGAAAGAGAGTAGTAGTAGTAACAGTAGTAGTAGTAGTGGTAGCAGTAGTAGTAGTAGTAATAGTGGTGGCGGTGGTGGTAGTAGTAGCAGTAGTAGCACCAGCAGTCGTCGCTCAGGAATCATCACATTGGGGCGGGATATACCAGAAATGAACGAGTTTGAAGCATTTATCACAAAACCCGAATGAAAGAAGGATTTTTTCTTTTGAATCAATACGTTTACATTATGTGAACCAAAAATAAATTAGTAAATAAACAGAACTGCAAGAAGCTGTGAGGCCTAAACTTGTACAGATTGTGGTCATTACATAAAACTTACCTTATACCCATCTTTTATCCTCATCCATAAGTTATCTAATAATCTTTTGAAACTCCTTATTAACTTGGTACTAACAACTTGATTACTGAATCTCTTCCGTTTATCAGCAATTCCTTCCTATCTATACCAAATCTAACTGTACTAAACCTGAATCTATTACTTCTAGTTTTATCTGCATTACTGACCCTAGTTATTACACGTCATATGTACTACGTATTCTATTTCAATTCAATCTTTTTTGGAAAACGTGACAAGGCAAGTAATATGAGTAAGTGATCGACATCAGCGCAGCACCAACGAGATCATAATGACACAGACACGCGATATGCAAAGCAAGGTATATTAGAGGGAGTGTGTGGTCGTATTTCAAAGTATATAATGTGTGTGCTGTGCTGCGTCATGGGAGAGGAGAAGGGTGCATAGGAGATATGGCAAGACAGAGGGAGGGGAGTGAAGGTGCAGGGTTCCCTAAGGTAGTGTCTTAAAAGTCAGTATGAACGCAATGATGAGGAATATATGTGTGGGAAGCCAAAAAGAACTGAGAAAGCCGAGAGTATGAATGAAGCAGCAAGAGTTTCTTTGCGAAAAAAAAAAGTTATTCGTATGTAAAACTGGAAAGACTTTTCAGCAGGAATGAATGGGAGAAAACAATGTCACGGTAAGGAAATGTCGTGATGGATAAAGTGGCTTAAGATAGATAAATAGATAGATAGATAGATAGATAGATAGAGAGAGAGAGAGAGAGAGAGAGAGAGAGAGAGAGAGAGAGAGAGAGAGAGAGAGAGAGAGAGAGAGAGACGAGCACACACCTCATCCTTCTCATTTAACACGATCAGTTGAGTTTCTGCCAAAGGAGTTCCATTTCTCCTTCCATCTCTTGATGATGTCACGAAAGAGAGAGAGAGAGAGAGAGAGAGAGAGAGAGAGAGAGAGAGAGAGAGAGAGAGAGAGAGAGAGAGAGAGAGAGAGAGAGAGAGAGAGAGAGAGAGAGAGAGAGAGAGAGAGAGAGAGAGAGAGAGAGAGAGAGAGAGAGAGAGAGGAGAGAGGACAACGACAACGAAGGTAAACCGGATGAAATGACCTCACTCCGTTAATCAACATCATATTGCAGCACAGACGCTAATCTACTTCTCTTTTAATTAAACTGGAATGAAAAAAAAAGGGCAGCACCAGGATGGCCCGGAGACAGCCACTCAAAGGCCTTGCGAAGCCCTTAGAGTCGCTTCAATCTCATCTCCTCGTGATCCCACCTATTGACTTACCTTCGTTCCTGTTCCTCCTTCATACCACGCAGGCAACTCGAGGTAGAACAGGGAAGGGGGCGCTGGACAGAGGAAATAGGGGAGCGAGAGTGCAGAATAAAAGGGTAAAGACAAGGGAAGGGAAGAGGTAAAGAGAAAATGGGGCGATGATGTGGAAATGTGATTTGGAAGGGAAGAAGAGGTGGAGAGGGAGACGCAAGGATGAAGAGGGAGTAAATATGGGAGACAAATATGATAAAAGGGAAATTTAGTTAAAGGAAGAAGGGTCTGAAAGCGCTTCAGGTTTGCGAGGAAGAGGAATTGTAAGAGAGCATTAAAGAGTAAAGAAATATACGGAAGAGATAAAGAGAAACAGATTTAAAGGAAGAGTGAAAGGGAGATAAGCGCATAGTATTGTAAGTAAAGAATGAGAAAAGAAATCTTATCGAAAATAGAAAGGAAGAGGAAGAGGAAGAAGAGGAAGAGGGAGTATGTCATGGAATATAAATAAGGAAACGCAGAGAGAGAGAGAGAGAGAGAGAGAGAGAGAGAGAGAGAGAGAGAGAGAGAGAGAGAGAGAGAGAGAGAGAGAGAGAGAGAGAGAGAGAGAGAGAGAGAGAGAGAGAGAGAGAGAGAGAGAGAGAGAGAGAGAGAGAGAGAGAGAGAGAGAGAGAGAGAGAGAGAGAGAAGAGGAAAGTTTTCTTGAGGTAATATTATAACTTGGGGCGACTCTCCTCTCCAGTAATCTCTTTTTGATGGGGGAAGAGATGGGCGAGGGGTGAGGGAGGGGGACAGGTAAGGAAAGAAGGATCGATGGAAAGGGAGAGGAGGAGAGGGGAGGGGAGAATAGGGACCTTGACATACCTGAAACCCCCTCCTTCGCCCCTTCCCTCTTTTCGTCAGGAGATTCTGTTTCACCTGCCCGCCGCTGCTGTACCGCCTGTCTTCAATTAACTCGGGCCATTTCCCTAAACCCGTCAGGTGGAGGAGAGGGTGGTGGACAGAGAGCCATCACGCAAGGACATTTCACTCTTCCACTTCTCTCACCTCTCCCGCCTCCTCTCCTTTCCTTGTGTGGCCTCAGGGGTAAAGGATGTTTTTCGAGGTGCCTTCAGGAGGAGGCTGAGGGCCCTCGGTGTTACCTGCCACACCTGGGGGCGTTTTGGACACTCAACGTCGCTTCAAGTTTTGCTAAGGAGTTTGTGTCGTGACATACGACTCCGTTTTTCGAGGCGGCCAGGGAATAGTTTGTTTCCTTCGTGTGCTCAATAGATTTCCTCGCCACTTACATGTCTCCTTTTCCTTCCCCTCTCTTCCCCTCCTGCCACTGCCCTCCCCTTAATTCTTCCTCTCCTTCACTCCTCAACTCATTCACCTTACTCTCCTTCTCAGAACTCTTCCTCTCTTTCTCCTTCCCTTCCCTTTCTCCTTTATCATTACCAAATAATTCTTTCCCTGCGACTCGGCGGGAAAGATTGAGAGGCATAAAAGAGAACAAGCAATAACTTCTCGTTTTTATTTGCCGAGGGAAGGAAGCGAAAGCTAAACGACCTAATATCCACTTCAAGGAAGGCGAGGAGGTAAGAAATAAAAAGAAGAAAGAAAAAAAAAGAGAAAGGGAGGGTACCATGATGAAAGTTGAGAAAGCATAAAAAAAACACAAGATTGAAAAGATGGAAGACGGTTGGAAGGATAAAAAATGAGAAGTAGTGAAGGAAAAAAATAAGGAACGCCAAGGAAGGAAGGAAGGAAGTAATATTAAGGAAAGAAAAAAGGAAAGTCGAAGCGAAGGAGAGAAGAAAGCTTTGGAAAATGGAAAAGACGACAGAAAATATATACAGGGTAAAAATGAGAGTGCAGAGAAAAAAAAAAACAATGGCTGAGTACACGAAAAGAAAAATACAAAGAAAAAGAAGAAAGGATAAACGGGAGGTGGAAAATGTAAGTGAAAAATATTTCTCAAAAAAGGAGTGAAAGACGTTAAACAAAAGAAGGAAAGAAAAAGACACACTAAAAAAAAAAAAAATAAATAAAAAATAAGTGTGGTATATAAATGAAAGAAAAAAAAACCCAGAGAATTGAATGAAATAAAGCCAACAAGTAGAGAAAATAAATAAA
>NC_059294.1:19344974-19367474 GCF_017591435.1 Portunus trituberculatus
TTTTGCTGCAACACTGGTTTGGATCAGTGTCTGCCAAAAACCCATAAAAAAATTAGGAGTGTACTTAAGTTTGTGATTTTTTGGTTCGATTTTGGTTTAGTTTCTCTTTTACTTACGTACGTGTATTTGTTTTCTGTGCATAAAGTAACTAAAGTGGACTTGAAACTGGCTTTCGATCAGTGCTCCTCAAAACTAATTCTGTATATGCTGTTTATTGTATTGTAAATGAACAAAAATATAAACAGGAATACGTTACTTACGGATTGGTGTAGGCAAAAATAAAAGACAGACGGACAGACAAACAGAAAAAAAAAATCATATTTGTCAAGTAAAAAGGGGTCTACTATATTTTATCATAATTTTTTTTGCCTGATAGACAATCTTTTCCTGCCCATAACTTGGTACTATTTTTATTTTTCCATAACCTTTTTGTTTTCCTTGTTTCTTGTGAAAGATTCTCTCTCTCTCTCTCTCTCTCTCTCTCTCTCTCTCTCTCTCTCTCTCTCTCTCTCTCTCTCTCTCTCTCTCTCTCTCTCTCTCTCTCTCTCTCTCTCTGTTGTCCTCTCTTTCTTCTCTTCCTCCTCACAACAAGCCTGCACCACTTTGTCTCTGGCCTGCACGATCAGTTATGACTTCTTGGTAATCTACTTAACTTTCATAACGTCTCTCTGCAAACATTACCGATTTATTTATTTGACGGGATGCGAAAATAATCTGCTTTCATTACAGTCCCGAGAGTGTATGAAGACTCAGACGAGCGGAAACGTGTAACTGCAGACTTAGTATATTTTACTTTTGTGAGATTGTTTATGGTTTGATTTTTGCACATTTGAACGATACCTGTCTGCTTATCTATTTGTCTATCCATGTATATATCTATTCATCTGTCTATCCTTCTATCTATCTATATCTTGCTTTCTGTTTAGGAGTTCCGTACGGAGCTAAAGTAATTAAGAAATTAAATCATAAAGTTTGACGAAGAAACAAAAACAGAGGAGGAGGAGGAAGAGGAGGAAGAGAGGAGGAGGAAAAGGAGGAGGAGGAGGAGGAGGAGGAGGAGGAGGAGGAGGAGGAGGAGGAGGAGGAGGAGGAGGAGGAGGAGGAGGAGGAGGAGAAGGAGGAGGGTTTATGCAGATAAGGCAACCTAAGGGGAGGGCGTGGCATCACCATGTGGAAGGATGGGAAAGAGGGAGGTGGGAGAGAGGTGAGAGAAAGAGAGAGAGCGAAAATGAAGACAGGAGGGAAGCGCTTAAAGATAATGAGATGGTTGAACAAAACATGAAAAAAGGAAGCAAGGAAGAAACGAGGAGGGCAGGCAAGAGGGATTAGGACAGGAAAGGAGAGGAAGGGAGAAGAAAAAAAAGAGCAGAGGTAAAGAATAAAGAACGGAAGAAGAGAAAGAGATGAAATGGGAGTAAACTCGTGATGCGGAGATGCAGACGCAGTAAGTCAAATCCCTCGAGAAATATGAAAATGCAAAGAGGAGGAAAGTGAAAAGAAATACAAGGATAAGACATAAACAAAAGAGGAAAGTCCATGTAAGAACCAACGGGTATAACAAAGACATGAAGAGAAAAACATGCTACAAGAGTGAAATGTTGGAAAAATGAAATAAAAAGTGGAAATAAAGATAATAATAGGAAAACCAGATAAAAATCCATGCTAACTAACTTTGAAATATTTATTAATAAGAGAAAACACGTTACAAGAGGGGATCGCTCCCCAAAAACTACAAAAAACATCAACTGGTCTTTAATTTCTTTCCTCCCTTTGTAGTATGTCCTTGATGCCTTTTTCTCCCTCTCCCTCTCTCCCTCCCTTTCCTCCCCACGTCCACTCCCCTCTCACTACTGATCTATTCCTACACAAACATCCACCTAGCAATTAACCCTCTCTCTCTCTCTCTCTCTCTCTCTCTCTCTCTCTCTCTCTCTCTCTCTCAGAACCCAATAAATATGACAAGCTGTGAGCTGCGCGCGCCACACACTCAATAGAAAAGGCAATATCAGGAGGATTTCATGTTGTGCTAAAAATGTGAGTGGCATCAATAGTGTTGCAGAGGCAGGCAGCACACGAGTATGGCTGGAGAGGGGACATAGGGACGCATGGAGGCAGGCAGGGAAAGACGGGGAGAGGGAAGGAGGGAAGGAGGGGAGGTTGGGAAGAGGAGGAAAGAGTAGGTAAGGGGGAGGAGCAAAGTGGGGTGGGGTTAGAGAGAGGGAATGAAAAGGGAATGGAGAGAGAGAGAGAGAGAGAGAGAGAGAGAGAGAGAGAGAGAGAGAGAGAGAGAGAGAGAGAGAGAGAGAGAGAGAGACGGGGAATACAAACAGGTGTGTTTTTTCTCTAAATGAGGGGAGCTGAGCAGCACCCGAGTGTTTTTTCTTTTAGTGTTTCTTTAACCGTCACACAGCCATCCAGACGGTCTTTTCATCACTCAGTACAATCACAGCCAGTCACCATAATCAGACATCCACTCAGACAGTCACACACCCACTCAGACCGTCACACAGCCACTCAGACCGTCACACACCCACTCAGACCGTCACACACCCACTCAGACAGTCACACAGCCACTCAGACCGTCACACACCCACTCAGACCGTCACACACCGACTCAGACCGTCACACACCCACTCAGACCGTCACTCACCCACTCAGACCGTCACACACCCACTCAGACCGTCACACACCCACTCAGACCGTCACACACCCACTCAGATCGTCACATACCCACTCAGACCGTCACACACCCACTCAGACCGTCACTCACCCACTCAGACCGTCACACACCCACTCAGACCGTCACACACCCACTCAGACCGTCACACACCCACTCAGATCGTCACATACCCACTCAGACCGTCACACACCCACTCAGACCGTCACTCACCCACTCAGACCGTCACACACCCACTCAGACCGTCACACACCCACTCAGACCGTCACACACCCACTCAGACCGTCACACACCACTCAGATCGTCACATACCCACTCAGACCGTCACACACCCACTCAGACCGTCACTCACCCACTCAGACCGTCACTCACCCACTCAGACCGTCACACACCCACTCAGACCGTCACACACCCACTCAGACCGTCACACACCCACTCAGATCGTCACATACCCACTCAGACCGTCACACACCCACTCAGACCGTCACTCACCCACTCAGACCGTCACACACCCACTCAGACCGTCACACACCCACTCAGACCGTCACACACCCACTCAGATCGTCACATACCCACTCAGACCGTCACACACCCACTCAGATCGTCACACACCCACTCAGACCATCACACACCCACTCAGACCGTCACTCACCCACTCAGACCGTCACACACCCACTCAGACCGTCACACAGCCATTCAGACCGTTACACAGCTAGTCAGACCGTCATACAGCCACTCAGACCGTCACACAGCCACTCAGACCGTCACACAACCACTCAGACCGTTACACAGCTAGTCAGACCGTCACACACCCACTCACATCTTCACACTCACACCGTCACACACCCACTTAGACCGTCCCACAGCCAGTCAGACCGTCACACAGCTACTCACACCGTCACACACCCACTTAGACCGTCCCACTCATACCGTCACACAGCCACTCAAACCGTCACACACCCACTCAGACAGTTACACAACCACTCACACCGTCACACACTCACTCACACCGTCACACACCCACTCAGACAGTCACACAGCCACTCAGACCGTCACACACCCACTCAGATCGTCACACACCCACTTAGACCGTCACACAGCCAGTCAGACCGTCACACAGCTACTCACACCGTCACACACCCACTTAGACCGTCCCACTCATACTGTCACACAGCCACTCAAACTGTCACACACCCACTCAGACCGTTACACAACCACTCACTCCGTCACACACCCACTCACACCGTCACACACCCACTCACACCGTCACACACCCCACTCAGACCGTCACATCCTTGCTTGCTGCTCTCTTGGAAAAATGGGAAAAGCGCGCGGGTTTCCAAGGAGTGTGAAAAGTGATATCAGTTTTTGGGAGGCAGGAGGGAACGAGGCGACTAGCGGGGCCGTGGAGGGGAGAAAGCGATGAGGGGAGGCGAGGAGGAAGGGAGAGGAGGAGGATGTGGGTAGGAGATGGGAGGATGGAAGTAGGAAGGCAGGGTAAGTCAGCCTTGCAAGCGATACGGCCTAATCAGGGACCTAGAGGTTGTTGGGGAGGCTTCAAGACATTTTGGTTCTTTCGCGCTGTCTAGGTAGAGGTGGAGGCAGTGTGGCGGCGGGCTGGCTTAATGGGGTAGAGAAAACGGGCCTCTTACGTGCCTTCTTTTTTTTAGCCCACCTGAAAGCCCACCTGCCCGGCTGACAGGTGGTGCAGGGGAGCCTTCCTGTTGTTATGTCCGCTCGCCTATTGTTGCTGATGCTACTGCTCTGTATTATTTGTTCTTGTTACCGGAGTTATATTATCATTATTATATTATATTATATTATCATTATTATTACTATCATTATTATTATTATTATTATTATTATTATTATTATTATTATCATTATTATTATTATTATTGTTATTATTATTATTATTATTATTATTATTATTATTATTATTATTATTATTATTATTATTATTATTATTATTATTATTATCATTAGTTATAATTTTTATTAGTTTTACTATTATTACTACTACTACTACTACTACTACTACTACTACTACTACTACTACTACTGCTACTACTATTACTACTACTACTACAACTACTACTACTACTACTTCTACTACTACTTATAATCATTATCATCATTATTATTATTATTATTATTGTTATTATTATTATTATTATTATTATTATTATTATTATTATTATTATTATTATTATTATTATTATTATTATTATTATTATTATTATTATTATTATTATTATTATTATTATTATTATTATTATTATTATTATCATTATTATTATTATTATTATTATTATTATTATTATTATTATTATTATTATTATTATTATTATTATTATTATTATTATTAACATTATTACTATAATTATTATTAGTCATTATTTTTATTATTATTATTGTTAGTATTATTGTCATTATTACAATGATGTTTCCATACAATAATTACAATTATTACAAAGACAGCAACAATAATAACTATTCTATTACTGGTATTACTTTTACTATTGTTGTTGTTGTTGTTATCAAGAAGATGGGAAGCGAAGGTTTCATGCCCTAACCTAATTTTGTCTCGTTGAAGACACTCTCTTTATTCCACTCAATACACCCTGAGTACTTTAACACAGCACATTTCCTACACGCCAGCTTCCCTTACCACCTCGAGGCCTCATTGCCTTCTGTCGTGTTGGTGTAACAAGCCAGAATTTTCTTAGGGGCAGATGAGAGGGCTGGTTTTAGGATTCGCTTCTTTTCTTCAATGAGTGGGCTGTGAAAGCCTCGGGAGAGGATCACGTGTGGGTTTGTAGGTGCGGATGGGTCACATGTATCTGTTTCGTCGAGCGGCAAGTCTTCCCATAGATACGTCTTTCATCCTGTCAAATTTGCATTCTTCCTCGTTTTTTTAAAATGTCTGTTATTTTTTCAATGATGTGTGTGTGTGTGTGTGTGTGTGTGTGTGTGTGTGTGTGTGTGTGTGTGTGTGTGTGTGTGTGTGTGTCTTCATATTTTCTCTTATTTTTTCAACAAACCTTTATGCTCTTACTGTTTCTTGCTACTTGTTGCAATTATGGTTTTGTTGTTGTTGTTGTTGTTGTTTTTACTAATGTTATTATTTCTGCTGTTGTTTCTATAGTGTCATAACCACTATTATTGATATCACTATCTTCATTGTGCGTTGTGCTAAAAATGAATAATAATAGTAATGAAAATAGACGAAAAACAAAATCAGAATTCAGAAGTTTTTATTCCAACTTTTCGCTTCATTTCAGTGAGACTTCATGAGGTGGCGTCAGATGCGTTACTGCCGTGGTGTAAAATATTCTGAAATGAAGAACGAATATTTTTTTTTTGTGTATCGTTTTGTTTTTTTCACATAAGAGTTGAAGAGGCGGTCTTTAGTGGTGCAATGATACCTTATTTCCACGGCAAATCTCTTTGACGTGCATCCGACATTCACAATTCCGTTTTGCAGAAGGCGCAAAGAATACTGCAAGGCAAATGTTAGCCATGTTGGTGACCTTTAAGGAACCTGTAACAAAGAAAAAATATGAGGTAATAAATGAATAGAAAATTAAGCATGCAAAGGACTGGAACGTGAGCGTCCCTGTCATCTGTTAGCAAGTGGTCTTCCTTGCTGCAGAAGTCTATGAAACACTGCAAATACTTATTTTGGAAGTACATGCCTGAAATTTATTAAGAAATAAAAAAAAAAATGCAATGGCCATGAAAATGGTTCGGGAAAATTGTGAACGTCAGGTAAAAGAAAGCATGCACTGATACCTACCTACCGCCATCGCCATCGCTAACTAAACACATCACTGTCCACAAAGAATGACATTGGATATGAAAGTGAACCGTATTGAAGTCAGAAGATATTGAAGGCCCCGATGCTCCTTCATTAAGTAACAGAATGATCTAACCTATGGTATGAACCATTCCTAGATAAACACAACAACGATACTGTTTCACTTCAGGAGGAGCCTCAAACCCAATTGCTTATTCCCCACCCCCCGTGCCTTAGCAACAGCCATATGAATATATTCCTGTAATCCAAACGGTTGTATTCAACTCAATGGAAAGCAAAGGAAAAGCAAGAAATATATCACTATTGAGTTTTCTGAACTCCCATTCTTTGCCTGAGCGCATACTTATCTGTAACGAGGTCAGTTACCCCTCAAGATGAAACTTAGGTTTGGCTGACAATATTTGATAAAAGAAACACCATTGATGCAAGACGCTGAGCACCTCTTCTCCCAACAGCAGATGCGGCTTTCATGCATCGCTGAATAACTCTAGAAGTTCTGCGACTTGAGACGTCTATCCACACATCGGACTGGCATTTATACAACACACTTGCTGTACCATGCAGAACTAGAGGCAGTCTGCACAGCGATGGACCAGACAAGTTAAAACAAAGCCATAAAAAACAAAGAAAGATACCAAAGAAAAAGATAACATCCACATAAAAAAGGCAAACCGTTAAGGAAATAGTAACGACACAGTAACAACAGCAAATGCATGTTTAATGGAGGGACAACCCGGCGGGACAACACACCATTTGTCTCAGTCTAGCGGCTAACAAGGCCATGAGTAAGAGCGGTGGTGTACGGAGGCTGGTGGTGCTGGTGGGGCTGATGGGGCTGTGTGGGGCTATGTGGTACTGGTGGGGTTTGTGGGGCTGTGTGGGGCTAGTGGGCTCTGCATGGCTTTCTGAGGCTAGTGGGGTTGTGTAGGTTCTGGCGGAACTGTGTGGGGCTGGAAGTGCTGTGTGGTGCTGTTGGGGCTGCGTGGTGCTGGTGGGGCTGTGTATGGTTGGTGGAGCTGTGTGGTGCTGGTAGGGCTGTGTGATGCTGGTGGGTCTGTGTGATGCTGGTGGGGCTGTGTGGGGCTGATGGAACAGTGTGGAACTGGTGTGGCTGCGTGGTGCTTGTGGGGCTGTGTGGTGCTGGTAGTGGTGTATGGGGCTGGTGGGGCTGTGTGGGGCTGGTGGAGCTGTGTGGTGCTGGTAAGGCTGTATGGGGCTGGTAGGCTGTGTGGTGCTGGTAAGGCTGTGTGGGGCTGGTGGAGCTGTGTGGTGTTGGTAAGGCTGTGTGGGGCGGGTGGGCTGTGTGGTGCTGGTGGGGCTGTGTGGTTTTGGTGGGGCCGTGTGGTGCTGGTGGGGCTGTGTGGGTTTGATGGGGCCGTGTGGTGCTGGTGGGGCTGGTAGTGGTGTGTGGGGTTGGTGGGGCTGTGTGGTGCTGGTAGTGGTGTGTGGGGCTGGTGGAGCTGTGTGGTGCTGTAGGGGTGTGTGCTGCTGGTGGGGCTGTGGGGCTGGTGGACCTATGCGGTGCTGGTGTAACTGTGTGGTGGTGGTGTGGCTGTGTATGGCTGGTGGGGCTGTGTAGGGCTAGTGGGGCTGTGTGGCGTGGTGATGGTGGGATTATGTGAGGCTTTGAAATAATAATCAATGAGTGAATGATTAAAAATGAGGCACTTTCTTTTCCATATATTTTTTTCTTATTGCGAATATCTTCCATTGCTATCTATAAACAGTTTTCCTCTTTACTGCAGGTTTGATGGTGTTCGTTGGGAGTGGAAAACAAACATTAGCTGCACAACCAACAAATCTTCCCACGCGTGTGACCCACATCTGCTTCAAGGAGTAATGGCGACTTACGGTTTGAATATTCTAAAGTCGTGCTGTGTATATAACGTTGTTAGGCAAAGCCAAGTCTAAAGCACAAAGGTAACTGATCCAGTGAAAGGTAACTGACCTGGTGACACCCACGCGTCTACGTGTACAACGGACAACACTGCATACAACACTATATTGACTGCAGATATTTCTTTGATACATTCACCTTTCTTCCCTTCTTGTTCCCTGAAGGTAATTAAAGATGACAGCTTCGTTCATTGCAGAGCTTTAAACGCGAATAGCAGTTGGGGGAAGAGAGTCAAGGATTACAGCTAGGACAAATTTTGATTTAATGTTAGGGAATGAATGTGCGTGTGTGCGGGGCTGGTTCGGTGCGGTGTGTGTATGTATAATATATATATATATATATATATATATATATATATATATATATATATATATATATATATATATATATATATAAAGGCCCACTTGATTGCCAGTTCCCTTAAACAGTGATAGTGTTAGCCAAAAGTCTGGGATGAATGTCTTGAAACATTCCTCTTAAAAGAAGTCAAGTAGTAGGAAGATGAAAATATAGAAGCAGGCTGGGAGTTCCATAGTTTACCAGAGAAAGGTATGAATGATTGAGAGTACTGCGTAACTCTTACGTTAGGGAATTGAATAGAATAGGGGTGAGAGGAAGAAGAAAACCTTGTGCAGCGAGGCCGCAAGAGGAGGAGAGGCATGCAGTTAGCAAGATCAGAGGAACAGTTAGCATGAAAATAGCGATAAAAGATAGCAAAGGATGAAACATTCCAGCGCTGAGAAAGAGGTTGAAGACAGTCAGTCAGAGGAAGGGAGTTGATGAGACGAAAAGCTTTTGATTCCACCTTATCTAATAAAAGTGTGTGAGTGGAACCCCTTCTCCCCTAACATGGGAGGAGTACTCCATATAATGACGGATAAGGCCCTTGTACAGAGTTAGCAGTTGGAGGGGCGAGAAAAATTGGCTGAGACGTCTCAGAACGCCTAACTTCATACAAGATGTTTTAGCAAGAGATGATATATGAAGTTTCCAGTTTAGATTATGAGTAAAGAAGAGACCGAGAATATTCAGTGTAGATGGGAACAGCTGAGTGCCACTGAAGAAGAGGTGATAGTTGTTTGGAATGTAGTGTCAAGTTGATAGATGAATAGAGTTTTCTCTGCCCTAATCAGAAATTTTAGAGCTTATTGCTCTGTCTTACTTGTCACATTTATTTTCTTTACTCTTTGCATGGTTTGTGAAGCTTACTATATAATTTTTGTACTTATTGTTTTTTACTGTTTCAGTTCTTGATGATGCCTTCTGCCTAAGACGATACGTTGAATAAATGAATATCACCACTGGTACGAGATTATCCAAGCACCTCCCACGTCAGTATCCAGTGCCTTCCATGTCCTCCACCTATCCAGTATTTAGTTTCCAGCATCTAGTGTCAAATGTACAGCTAGTTTTCTATTCAGTTTCATTTCAGTGGCTAATATTCCTCCAGTATCTTTCCAGCATTCTTCCATTGTTCAGTGTCTTCCAAGCTTCCTTGTATCGTGCAGCTCGTATCCCTGCTTCTTCCTTTTTTAAAAGTTCTAATATATATATATATATATATATATATATATATATATATATATATATATATATATATATATATATATATATATATATATATATATTTATACACACACACACACACACACACACACACACACACACACACACACACACAATTATATTTCCGAAATCTTTCCGAAAGAATGCTTTAAAGCAGTGGCCGTCATAAAATCTTTTATGTGATCGTGCTGACAGAATCAAAGTGTCAGTTATGAGGTAATGCATAAGTAATATATGGAAACAAAAAATCAAGACATGAGAGTCAGGACACTGCCGGAACACACTCATAAATGACAAGAAGTTAATAATATGAAAAAGTCTTCCAAAGAGGCATGTCCTAAAACTACCCCGGCGATAGCACTTTCGTTTTATGGCTGATTGCTTCCCTGGCGCAGGGCGTTCCGGTGACTTCGTCCCTCCGCACGTATTTCTATACCCAAGAGGCAAGAGAGCGCTGGAAACTGCAGGCAAGCATCACTGTCCATCACTATTATAACCTTTACTGCTGGCTATCAACATTAACCACCTCTATCAGCCACATCATCACGCCCAGCGCTGCCAGTAATCACTACCGCAAACACTGGCAACCACATAACCAAGAATCAACTGCACACTCCCATCATCAACAATATCAACTACTACTTGACCCAGTTGGTCGTTTTAATTCTCAAGAAGGCTGCTTGAGGTGGGCGAAGGGAGATGAATCGAATGTGCAGTGCAGTGTTGAGAAGTGGTGGACGAGGATAATAGAGTGAATGAAAGAACATGGAATGAAAGAAAAAAGAGAGAGGAGAGAGAGAGAGAGAGAGAGAGAGAGAGAGAGAGAGAGAGAGAGAGAGAGAGAGAGAGAGAGAGAGAGAGAGAGAGAGAGAGAGAGAGAGAGAGAGAGAGAGAGAGAGAGAGAGAGAGAGAGAGAGAGAGAGAGAGAGAGAGAGAGAGAGAGAGAGAGAGAGAGAGGTTCACCATGGCCAGATACATGCAGCGCAAAGATATAACAGGCATCCATTAGAGAGTACTGATAAGAATGAGAGACCCAAAGAGTGAGAGGATGAGAGTAGTGGTCAGTCTCACGCGTCACTCAGGCAAAGTAAGAGGGTGAGGGTAAGGTTTCGATATGAGGGGAATAAAGTGTCCTAATGTGCGGGATAAATGACGCGATTATCTTTTTTACGGTACACAGTAATAGTAGGGCAGCATTACGGCTATGACATACCTACCACGCCCTCGCCACACTACTGCCACGCCCACTACTACCCTACCATATAGTTGTTACATTCACTACCTGCCAACTATACTATGTGTGCTACTCCCATCAGAGCCGGACAAAGCCCTAAAGCTCAGCTACATCTTTTATATCATTCAATCACTCTCAACCTCTTGTAGCAAAGCCACGACCTCAACACAGCATTGCCACACCTAATTCGCCCTACAAAACCACCAAATTGGCCACACATGCACTGTGCGAGTTTACGAGTAGTCCATTCACCACCACGCCCTCTCTATATTCACGTAACTTTCGTTGCTATGCTCAGTGTCTCCTACTTCATTCTTTATTACTTTTCTTTTTTTACTTCAACGGGAGATAAAAATTTTTCCCATGCTGTTAATTACAATATGCAGATTTTTTGACACATCAAAGAAAATGTTTTGTAGAATTCCCTTTGCAACCATATGCTACATTTGTACTCCATACACACACACACACACACACACACACACACACACACACACACACACACACACACACACACACACACACACACACACACACACACACACACACACTTACACTCACAAATGTGGGCACTCACGTGCTGTGATGTAAAATAAAATTTTCATTAAGTTTCAGGTGCACCTCAACCATAAACAGTAAGTTGAGGACTGCTGCGACACACGGTACTTTGGCTTTCCAAGGTGTATTACAGCACACCGGCTTTTGGGTTCACTATTCTGGGATAGTTACGACTCCATATCTTATCAGGTGAGGCAGCTGATTCTGGCAACAGGTCGTACCTGAAACAAGCAACGGTAATTTCCGGTTCCTTCTCTGGTTGTTTCATCAAATCACACTCCAAGTTCAGTTTTCACTATTTTCCGCAAAACGAGAATGTGTTTACGTCTGGTACAATGTTTAGGAAATTCTGAGCCGCCTGTCACGGAGAGGCGCCATTTGCTACCGGAGACGAAGATGTAATGCCACTGGCAACCAGTCTTGACTGCCTACCGTCAAGAAGTGGATGAGAAATGCAACACTGGTAGAGAATATTCTCGCTTCCTTGTGATGCAAGTTCTAGGAAAAATATTATTTCTATAAGGGAGCTGCTGACCAAGGTGACAAACTACCTAGGCAAAGTTTCGTTATAAAGAGCGCAGCAGCAGGGATTACTGTAAAGTAAATGACATGAGTGAGGATCGAAGAAGCCGCATTTGTTTATATCAACGACTTCTGATGGTGCACATGGAATACAGTACGCACCACTTACGTTGCACCAAAATTACATCGAGCTGTGCAAAAATGCCATATATGTGGTGGATGAATGAATATATTCTATTATGAGACTAGTCCTTAAAGATCATGAGTAAGTCTTCTGGTATTCTCACCTCATCTCTTTCACTGATATGAGTGAAACCTGCTTAGTGACAGAACTGAATTACCTCTTCGCAGAAACGGAGAGATGCATAGAATGGAAGGCCTTACCTGGATGGCCATTTCCCAGAGACACGGCATGCTGCCTTTAAGTGCTAGGTTCTGTATAGCCTTTTCCTTCTCCGTGAGTTGATGGTAAGTCAGACACTCCAGACAATTATAAAGATATGTAGCACAGTCTCATATGAGCCTTCTCTGTGTCTCAAAATCTCCGTAGTTGGTCTATAGTGCCCCCTAACAAACTCAATCAATCATATGTCCACTACCTTCCCTCCACCCACAAACACAATGATGATCTAAAATTACTCTTATGTTTTATGTTGTCTGTCACACACCAATCTTCATCGTGGTTTTGTGTATTAGAAAAAACAAAGAGAGAAAAGAACAATACGCTTGGCAATAGCGGTCCGGGGCAACGAAAACAATGAAGGTTACCACACGCAAAAAATACAGGTCACCACAATACGTATAAAAAACAGCATGTGCTCTCGCCAATAACAGATGTGGGGGTCTGTATAGCCGATGCCAAGCACCGCCAGGAAAGTAAAAAGAAAACTGCAACAAAACACACACACACACACACACACACACACACACACACACACACACACACACACACACACACACACACACACAAAATCATGAAAGAGATGAGGAAGGCAGATCTCGTGAGATAAGAGAGCGAAACTTAGAGAGAGAGAGAGAGAGAGAGAGAGAGAGAGAGAGAGAGAGAGAGAGAGAGAGAGAGAGAGAGAGAGAGAGAGAGAGAGGATCGGTATTCCTTTTCTTTTCTCTTTAACAAAAATGTTATTTCAAGACCTTCCTTTTTCATGTGTTCATCTTCTCCTGTTGTTTATAGGGGTTTATAGGAAGCTCAGGTGATTTAAAGCTTATGCATAATTGTCTATCTGTTTGTCTGTCTGTCTCTCTCTCTCTCTCTCTCTCTCTCTCTCTCTCTCTCTCTCTCTCTCTCTCTCTCTCTCTCTCAAATCACCATTCTTTCCTTCCTAATGCTGTCGCACTAATTCAATGTCATGAAGTTATATTTACCACACTTTTACTTTTTCTTACCCTCGTCGGCGTCGTCGTCCTCCTCCTCTTCCTCCTCCTCCACCTTCAGCTTCAGGTTCAGCTCCACTTCCACCTCCACCTCTACTTCCACCTCTACCTCCTTCTTCTCCTCCCTCAACAAGTAATATTGACTTTGATGCGGTAATAAGTCAGTATCCCCATCCATGCGTGGTCTGACAAGTTTCTCACCATGAACACAAGAAGTAAGCAGAGAATGGAAGGTGGTGATGAAAAGAGACTCGGAATGACGCATAAGTACTTCATCACTCTAACGTTTTTGATGTGACCTTCCTCAAAGGATGTTCCTTTCTGTGGTAAACTCTGGAACTCCCTGCCTGCTTCTATATTTCCACCTTCCTTCGACTTAAGTTCTTTTAAGAGGGAGGTTTCAAGACATTTGTCCCAGATTTTTGGCTAGTTCTATTTTGATCTTTAAGGAAACTAGCATTCCGAGTGGGCCTTCATTTTAATATTTTGTTGCCCTTGGCTGGCTTCCCCCTTGCATTAAAAAGAAAGCAAACAAAACAAACAGCTCCTTGCAACAGTAATGTATCTAGAGGGTGATTTGAATAGCTACACTCAATATTTTGTTTATCGTCTAGGAAAGGAAGTACCCAACACGTAACAAGAAAGTTTCAAGACACTTATCCTGAAATTTTGATTGATACTTTCCACATTTCTTTGGAACTAGCACCTCAGTGAGCCTTGTTTTATATACTTTCCTTCCAGTCTTTGAATATTGCTATTCTTACATAAGCAAAACAATTAATTACTTCTCCGTCCCGTGGTTTCTCTCAGTACATTTTACTCTCATGACATCTTCATTCCTCCACTTATAAAGAATATAATTTCTATCATGAATGAAGTCATTAGCGTGAATGGGTCAGCGGGAGTAAAGGGAATCTTGATACACTATTTAGACCACAGCTCAGATACTGTCTTGTTAAACAGGGACTGTGAGTAGGAATGGTGTGCGTCACAGGAGTGGTGGTGATGGGTGCCATCATTCTTCTTTGGGTAGTGGATTACCCTCAGGTGTAATTCATAAGGAATCACACATAGGTAATAATTCATCCTAATTTTGGACTCAGTTAGACAGAAAATAAATGAAATCAATACCCCACATCACTACACTGCCGTCATTTGTAGTACGGATCCTTCTTTCCTTCTCGTTGAGCATATCAGTTCACAACAGCGCCACAAGGCCTCTTCACAGCATCATCACCACAACCACCATCATCACCACCACCACCATAGAGCAACAAAAACACTTCAACCGTAAACTTTTTCAACCATTCAACCTTCTTTGTATTTCTTTTCTTTCTCTCCCCCTCTCTCCTGCCGAACATTTTCCGGGGAGTTGGTGTTGATCAGCATTTTCTGCCTGAGGGGAGACTAATCTAATTTTCTTATTTACTTATTTACCTAAGCGTCACGTCCAGGTACGCTATTACTGCTACCTCCACTGCCACTGCTACAACCACACCTACTCGAAACTGGGAAGCGTTAAGGTTATATCTTTTTCCTTCCTTCCCTTTCTCAATCATTTTCGTCCCTCCCTCTCCTGGACTTTTTTTTTTTTTTTTTTTTAATAATTCCTTCCCCTTCCGTTCTTCCATGTCTTTGATCTAGTTAGCGGGAAGAAGAAGGCGCCTGAAAACTGCTTTTGTCTGCGAGATTGGAAGCAAATGATTGGATTAGTGTGCGTGCGAGTGGCTAATCCCCAGCATCCTCTCTCTCTCCCTCCCTCCCACACTCTTCTGCCGATTGCTGAGACGTCTTTCACATTACCAGTCGTCGGCAAAGTTTAAAATAGATTACGCTGAATGGCGATGATGGTGCATGACAAAGGCACTTGCACCTGCTGTGCATTTATGCGTACAAAATGACAGAAATCAGTTTTGATTCAACAATATGCTTTTTTGTGTGTATTTATGCGTGTTTCGTTCATAAATGCATTAAAGTTTACCATTGCAAGCGGAAAATCACTTTCTGCAGGTATAAATCCGAAATTTACTTGATATTTTCCGGTCCTCATATGATATCGTAATCAATTCATACCCCTCTCAGTAGCAAGGCATTTGCATCTTATATTTAATAATATCAGAACACTTTATACGCTTGAAATAATTTTCCGTAATCATAGGATTCAAAATTATGGGAATTTACTCACCCAATGCTATAATGATTTCATAAACCCTGTACAGACAAAAGATGATTTTATAAAACTTAGAAACTTGGAGCACTAATTATAAAATTGGAAAATATACACACTACATACAGCTACAATATAATACATATCGTGCATGCTACCACAACTCCATGCACGTTATACGTAAGGCTGACTAAAACCAAAAATAGTGGAGCGTAATTATCTACCTGGCGAGTTTCACGGGCGGGTTGTGACGCAGACGAAGCCATGGCAGCACTCACCTGTGAACGAGAGAAAGGTAGATTAGCAAATGACATGCGTAAACAAAAAAAAGAGAGAGAGAGAGAGAGAGAGAGAGAGAGAGAGAGAGAGAGAGAGAGAGAGAGAGAGAGAGAGAGAGAGAGAGAGAGAGAGAGAGAGAGAGAGAGAGAGAGAAACTGACAGAAGGACCGACAGACAGATGGAAAGAGAGAGAGAAATCTAGAGAAACACAGACAGAAAGATAGACAGAAAGATAGATTGACGGAAAGAAATAAGACAGAGGATCAGAGGAAGAGAGAGACAATAATTATTGGAGCGTGGCCGAGGATGGCGAGAGGGGAAACACACACCCTCGGTTTCAGGGCTTCTCCCCTCGTCCCAGGAAGGCAGAAACCCGACTGGATTATTCTCCCCAACTGCACAAGAGGAGGAGGAGGAGGAAAGGATGAGGAGGAGAAGGGGAAGAGGAAGGAGGCGGAAGAGAAGGAGGATCGGCTCGTCTCAAGAAGTGACAAGCATGTAACATCATCTCAAGAAAATGTCGAGAGCTCACACTTGCAAAGAGAACTGGAACGGACCTGCTTGATATGACACATTTGGCTGATTATTCGTGTCTTTATGTGGTTCAAGAGCCTGATTCTTCCCTGGAGGAGGAGAAGGATAAATACAAAAGGATATTAAAACAACAATATATAACATCCAAACAGCAATGCACCCTGATGTCCTTTCTAGACTGTTTTGGGTAACTATTCTATTATATTAGTGAGAGAAACAAAGGAAAAGGAAAGCAAAGGAGGAGAGGAGGACGACGAGGAACAACCACAATGAACACAAAAGGAATAACAAACAAAAGCAAACAAGTTGGTTCTTATGGGGCTGTTTGTAGCGACTGCAGTACATAGCAAACAGTAGAGAGAATAAGATAGCAAATGTGAAGACTTCTCATTTGCAGCTCTCTCCCGGCTGGTCTGGCAGGTAAACGGAGTACCATAAAGTGAGGTCAAGGATGAGAGAGAAGAGGAGGAGGAGGAGGAGGAGGAGGAGGAGGAGGAGGAGGAGGAGGAGGAGATGTCCGTAGTTGTCTAAAATATTCGAGCAATTGCATGACTTTTTTCCAGTGTATTCTTTTTTTCACTTCTCGTTAACTCTATTCAATTTGCCGCAATTTGTATGAAGAGAAGATATGAATGTCTGGCTTAATTGTATCTGTCAAGCTGATTTTATTGCTACCCAGATATCTCACTCGCCCCGTTTTATAACTCTTCCGTGGCAGCGCTGGTTTTTTGTGCCGCTGGTCCTTTATTTTTCTTCTTGTGTGTGTGTGTGTGTGTAATTCACCACGATTGCCTACTGGTCACCCAGCCAGTCTTCCCCATTACGGAGCGAGCTCAGAGCTCACAGACCGATCTTCGGGTAGGCCTGAGACCACAACACACTCCACACACCGGGAAAGCGAGGCCACAACCCCTCGAGTTACATCCCGTACCTATTTACTGCTAGGTGAAGAGTGACTACACATTAAGAGGCTTGCCCATTTGCCTCGCCGCGCCGGGACTCGAACCCGGCCCTCTCGATTGTGAGTCGAGCGTGCTAACCACTACACTACGCGGTGTGTGTGTGTGTGTGTGTGTGTGTGTGTAATTCACCTCGGTCGCCTGCTGGTCACCCAGCCAGTCTTCCCCATAACGGGGAGCGAGCTCAGAGCTCATAGACCGATCTTCGGGTAGGACTAAGACCACATCAACACACAACACACTCCGGAAAAGCGAGGCCACAACCCCTCGAGTTACATCCCGTACCTATTTACTGCTAGGTGAACAGGAGCACACATTAAGAGGCTTGCCCATTTGCCTCGCCGCTTACCGGGATTCGAACCCGGCCCTCTTGATTGTGAGTCGAGCGTGCTAACCACGACACTACGCTAACCACTACACACTGTGTGTGTGTGTGTGTGTGTGTGTGTGTGTGTGTGTGTGTGTGTGTGTATTATCGATGTGGTGATATGATTAATTTTTTTTAACTGGTCTTTTATGGGGCCATCAAATTCTTATTCTTAGGTTCATGATTCTTAACCTCCTCCCTTCGCATACAAGAACATTTTACATTAGTATTGAGAATAAATATAGAGTACAGACCACCAGCTGCATAACACGACACGACACGACACGAAGGAACACGACAAAACACACCAATATGACGAAAACAGATACGATACTGGCACGGACACGACACCCGCGCCCCCTGGTAAAAACACACACACGACAGAGTATTGCACAAGACAGCACGACAAAAAACACAACGCAACTTCACAAAACAAAGCAAAATAAAACACGAAAAGAACCATTCAGTGAAAGAAGATCAGAAGCAGAACAAGAGAATAGATAAATAGAAAAATAAATTACATAAGTACACACACACACACACACACACACACACACACACACACACACACACACACACACACACACACACACACACACACACACACACACACACATAAATAAATGAACAAACAAATAAAAAAGAAATAAAAGAAATATATACTTAACTGTCTTGACCTTTATCTTTCCTCCTTTACTTCTTGAGCCACCATGACCTTTCCTCAATATCTAAGCACACTTCTTATCCTTCCTTCACCCCACGCAATCCTACCTTGATCCTGCTGAGCAATATCCTAATCCTATCCAGCCGGTCATGAGCTTCACCTCACCTGGAAAAATACCACCACTAGCTTCCCTACAGGTCACTAATTTCAGAAGCCTTGTTTTTCCTCTTCTCTCGGCTAAAATGTTGAGTGAGACGCTGGAGAAAGCTTAACGTCCGTCCGTTTTGTTGTGGCAGAAGCGTTAGGGGATATACTATAGCACTGTTTTGGTGGGACGAGACTCAGTGTGAACAGTTGGTGGTGGGCTTGATGATGCGAGGATGAGGAGAACGAGAACGGGAACGCCAGACTCTAATGATGCGTCTCTCTGCTCGTCAGTGAATTCTGGTGCCTTATCTATTTCCATTACCCTGGGTCTCCTCTCCTCTCCTCTCTCTCCTCTCTTCTCTTTCTCCCCTCCCCCGTTCCCTCCATTCAGTGTGCAGTGTTTATAGCCCACGCCGCGTGTTGTTTATAGTAGAATGTTTATACTGTACTTTGTTGCGTGTATGTGCGTGTGTGCGTGCGTCACTTGTTTTTGTTTGTCAACGGTGTGTGTTCATTCGATACTTTCCGGGCTTTTTGTATTCTTTCTATTTTTTTTCCGCGAGCATTATGTACATTAGTGTGTGTGTGTGTGTGTGTGTGTGTGTGTGTGTGTGTGTGTGTGTGTGTTGTGATGATGATAATGGGTGTTATCTTTCTACTTTTTTTTTTATTTGCGCCAGTAATGTTGCTGTGTGTGTGTGTGTGTGTGTGTGTGTGTGTGTGTGGAATGTGTATTTCTTCTTTTATTATGTTTCCCTCTGTTCCTCTGTTCCCTGTTGTGTGCTTTATCTGCTTTATGTTTCTTTTTCCCTCTTCTTTTATCTTCCTTTCCATCCCGCATCCCTCACGTCGCCGCGTTTAATTGCTTTACGCTTCTTGCTTGGCTTCTTCAAAGTTTTTCTTCTCGCTTTTTCTTCTTCGCCCCGTCATTCCCTTCAGCTGCTACCTCCTTCTTCTCTTGTCCCTCTGGTTCTTTTATCTCTCTTCTTTTCTTTCTTTTGTAGCCTTCTAGAGAGAGAGAGAGAGAGAGAGAGAGAGAGAGAGAGAGAGAGAGAGAGAGAGAGAGAATGTATTTGCGTATGTATATATCAACTCGTACAGCTGAAACTCGTCACAAACTTTGAAATTACAAAATGGTCTGTTTTGCAACAAAGCAGCTGCCATCAGGCAATAACTGCTGCTGTATAGTGAATTTGTACCAAAATCATGGAATCATCAGCATCCGCATCCACATTCATGAGATGTCACAATACGATATCCACATCCATATTTTTTGTAGAAAATTGTCATCTATAGCTGTATCCAGTATCCACACAATACGCACATAATGACATCAACAGATCTCTAAATTTCGACAGTCGATAAAACTCTGATAAAAATTAATAGATACAATGATAAACATTCCTAAGAATTACCACAACTACTACCACCATCACCACCACCACCACCACCACCACCAAAAACCAACACTATCACCACCACCACCACCATCACCATCACCGCCACCACCACCACCACCACCACCAGCCACAGCAAATCCACTGCTGGAGAAAGGCTGCCAAGTCACGACGCCGTGTCGATCTCTGCCAAGTTCTGTCAGTAAACTTTTCAATCTCATCTCCTTCCCTCTTATCTGATGTCCCTTGCTGCGCCTGCTACATTCTGAGGTACCGACAGCCAGCCTTTGGTCCTCATTTAATTTGCTACCTTGTCGTCTGGCTGTTTATAGGCATTTTGTTCTACGACCTGGGATGCTTTATATTTGAATTTTTCTCTTGGCAATGTTGATTTTTGTTATTCCAATTACTCACAACACTAACTTTTAAATTTCTTCTTCATGAATTTAGTTCCTACGATTGTCAGATATACAAGATTTAGTAGAAGCTATTTTTCACTGCGTGGTAGCAAGATTAGTACTCTCTCTCTCTCTCTCTCTCTCTCTCTCTCTCTCTCTCTCTCTCTCTCTCTCTCTCTCTCTCTCTCTCTCTCTCTCTCTCTCTCTCTCTCTCTCTCTCTCTTTTTTATTAACCTGTAAGATGTGACTGTGACGAACATCTTTTTTTTTATTCATAACAAATTGGTTGTTTTTTCTTTTATTCTCCTCGTGTGCTGAGCTATCATTTGCAGCAGAACACCTCTTCTGGTGCGAGCTTCGGAAAAAAAACAACTTAACGAAAATAATGAGAATCTATTGCGAATCTCCATCTTTATCTTTCAAAGCGTCCACTAAACCTTTCTCGTGTCTTTTCTCTTTTTATTTGAACATTTTTATTTCCCAGGATAGTGTTGCTTTCATATCAGTCTCACACTTTCCTTTTCTCCTTTTTTGGTTGAAGTTTCAGGTCTTGATCTGTATGTTTCTTCATTAGTTTTATTTTTTCTAACTGGTGAGATTATAGCATTACACATTTTCATTATTTTATTGCTCTTTTAATCAGTGCTATAGTGTATTCCTTTTCATTTGCATATGCGATTGAATTTCACTCATTTTAAGAAAGGAAAATGGCTTCTCAATTTCCACGCATTTCTTCTTGCTTTTTTTTTTTTCAACAGTTTACCATGTTTCTTGATGATTTCTTTCCTTTACTGCAAAATATTCTGCTCGAGTTTTCCACCTGTGTTTTTTTTTTTTTTATCCTTGAATTAAAACAATGAAATGCATCTTTTTTTTTTTTTTCTCTCAGCATTATATCATGATATTTTATTTCAATTATCCACGTCAAAACTTTTGTGGCATATACTCGTATTAGAATAATTCTGAAATCGCACGAACATTTGATCAAATTTCACTTCTGCTGAAGGTATTCCCTCTGACATACGGCTGAATTTTACAACATCAGGGGCTTCTCTTCTCTCCCCAAGAACCTCACACCATGAAAAAACAATTTTGCTCTCCTCTGTAATAAGTTCGGTATCTATTACGATTAAGCGATTTTTCCGAGTCACTCTGCGTCTCACTACTTCCAGCAACGTCCCATTTGATGTTTTATTGTCCGCTAAATTGTCGCTAAATTTTAAAGTTCGACCTTCAACCACACTTTTTCAGGTGGTGGGGGAAAACTTATTAATTCTACGTCTATCTCTATTTACCAACATCCTTGTCTACATCTCTATCATCTCCCTCTTTTCTTTTTATCTATCAGTCACTAGTCCCTCCTTTCCTTTCATCCTTCCCTCCCTTTCCCCACGCACCTCCCTCTATTCTTCCTTCCCGCCCTAGCCCCTGCCTCCCATCCTCACTGCCGCCTGACACACGCCGGAAACAAGCTAATGCAGTAGGTAATTGAAGCCTCAACTTGGAGGTTCCTCTCTAGAATATTTTCCTCAGAATATACATACACGCATGTTGGCCACGTTCCTCCCACCTTCCCTCCCTGCCTCCTTCCAGTTCCCTTTTCCTCTCTCCTATCCTTCCCTCCCGTCTCTCTCTCCCTCACTTCACAGAAATTTCATGTATGCATTTGGAGAATTTGTCTGTCAGTGCCAAAGACTTCTTACGGACTTCAGAAGCAGAGATCTATTCCACTTGTTTGTTTTTTTCATTCAAGAAGGAGGAGGAGGAGGAAGAGGAAAAGAACTACGACGATGCTCTGTTTTTGTTGCTATTGCTTTTAAGTTGTAAGGTAGGGTGGTGGTGGTGGTGGTGGTGGTGGTGGTGGTGGTAACGGTGACGGTGATGGTGGTTGGTGGTGGTAATGAGAGTAGTGGTGGTGATGG